>NC_134244.1:73899483-74268273 GCF_965152275.1 Natator depressus
GAAGATCTTTTTATATACACACAAAAAGCATGAAAAAATACCTCCTCCCACCCCACTCTCCTGCTGGTAATAGCTTATCTAAAGTGATCACTCTCCTTACAATGTGTATGATAATCAAGGTGGGCCATTTCCAGGACAAATCCAGGGTTTAACAAGAACGTCTGAGGGGAGGGGGGGGTTAGGAAAAAACAAGGGGAAATAGGCTACCTTGCATAATGACTAAGCCACTTCCAGTCTCTATTCAAGCCTAAGTTAATTGTATCCAATTTGCAAATGAATTCCAATTCAGGAGTTTCTCGCTGGAGTCTGGATTTGAAGTTTTTTTGTTGTAAAATAGCGACTTTCATGTCTGTAATCGCGTGGCCAGAGAGATTGAAGTGTTCTCCGACTGGTTTATGAATGTTATAATTCTTGACATCTGATTTGTGTCCATTTATTCTTGTACATAGAGACTGTCCAGTTTGACTAATGTACATGGCACAGGGGCATTGCTGGCACATGATGGCATATATCACATTGGTGGATGTGCAGGTGAACGAGCCTCTGATAGTGTGGCTCTGATCCACGAGTAATACGGGCACACACGAACTGATAATAACCCAACCTGCTGGGCCAAATCCCTCCCCCTGCCCTGCTCGAATACAATGAGAGAAACCCCCGGCAGCGCCCCTTACCCAGGAATCCCGTCACAGCCTCCTGGAGATTGTTCTCTCGAGGGAAGTCCTGGTTCTTTTTTCCAGCTCAGGGGACTCGGGCACCGGATGCGGAGACGTAGCCTTCTCATCCCTGCAGAGTCACGAGCGTGTTTATTCCTCCCATTCCTTTGCTCTAAGTTCCTGCCCCCCAGAGCCAGATGGGGAGTGGGTGGGAGCTGGGCCACAGGCAGGGCTAACGGGGCCGTGACCTCTGCTGCCCAGGGAATTTACTGCCTGCACAATCTGCCGGGGCCGGCCTGGAGACTGGGGGCCTCTCTCCATCCAGAGAGAAAACCCAGCCCAGGCAGGGCCAGCTCCCCTCACACCCGGCCCAGCCCCACGTTCCCTACAAGGGCCTGGAGGGGCTTCTCCCAGGGATGAGAGAGGGGCCCATTCTCCATGCCCAGCTTCTTCTCAGCTTCTCCTCTTAGCCTCCAAGGGGCCTGGTCACTCCCCATGGGGTGGGGGTTCTGGGACTGAGACACTGCCCCACGAGGGCCTGGGCTGGGACACTCAGCTCTTTCCCCACAGGCCCTTGGGGCCCCCTCACACGGGACAGGCTCTGGGCCATGACAGAGCTGGGGCCAGGTCCCAGCTGGGCCCTGGGGGTGACAGGCTCTCAGCCCCATTAATGATCCCCCAAGCCAGCCTGGTCCCAGGGAGCGTTCTCCAGCCCAGAGCTGTGGGGCACTCCCCTTCCCAGGGTGGGTCACACAGACACAGCGGCAGCAGCCCCAGGGCTATGGGGATGGAGGGGGGCTGGATCCAGAGGGTGAGACCGTCCCACGTTCGGGATGCTGGGTCTGCTGCCTGGGCTCTGAGCCCTGGTCTACACTAGGACTTTAGGTCTCATTTAGCAGCGGAGACGTAGCCTTCTCATCCCTGCAGAGTCACGAGCGTGTTTATTTCTCCCATTCCTTTGCTCTAAGTTCCTGCCCCCCCAGAGCCAGATGGGGAGTGGGTGGGAGCTGGGCCACAGGCAGGGCTAACGGGGCCGTGATCTCTGCTGCCCAGGGAATTTACTGCCTGCACAATCTGCCGGGGCCGGCCTGGAGACTGGGGGCCTCTCTCCATCCAGAGAGAAAACCCAGCCCAGGCAGGGCCAGCTCCCCTCACACCTGGCCCAGCCCCACGTTCCCTACAAGGGCCTGGAGGGGCTTCTCCCAGGGATGAGAGAGGGGCCCATTCTCCATGCCCAGCTTCTTCTCAGCTTCTCCTCTTAGCCTCCAAGGGGCCTGGTCACTCCCCATGGGGTGGGGGTTCTGGGACCGAGACACTGCCCCACGAGGGCCTGGGCTGGGACACTCAGCTCTGTGGGGCACTCCCCTTCCCAGGGTGGGTCACACAGACACAGCGGCAGCAGCACCAGGGCTATGGGGATGGAGGGGGGCTGGATCCAGAGGGTGAGACCGTCCCACGTTCGGGATGCTGGGTCTGCTGCCTGGGCTCTGAGCCCTGGTCTACACTAGGACTTTAGGTCTCATTTAGCAGCTTTAAATCGATGTAAACCTGCACCCGTCCACACGATGAAGCCCTTTATTTCGACTTAAAGGGCTCTTAAAATCGATTTCCTTACTCCACCCCTGAGAAGTGGATTAGCGCTTAAATCGGCCTTGCCGGGTTGAATTTGGGGTACTGTGGACACAATTCGACGGTATTGGCCTCCGGGAGCTATCCCAGAGTGCTCCATTGTGACTGCTCTGGACAGCACTCTCAACTCGGATGCACGAGTGTTTGCCGTTGCTCTGACGCAGGGAGGGGCGACTGACGACACGGCTCACAGGGTTGGCTTACAGGGAGCTAAAATCAACAAAGGGGGTGGCTTTACATCAAGGAGTATTTCAGGCAGGACTTCACGGAGGGTTCCAATAAGAAATGGTGCACCGAAGTTATTGTTCTTATTGGAACAAGGAGGTTAGTCTGGCCTCTGCTTGATACATGGCTAGATTTACCTCGCTGCACCTTCTCTGTGCGTGACTGCAGTGTGACCTAGAGGAATGAGTCCCCTAGATGGGGGGGGTGTGTGTTTGCAAATGAGTACAAAACAAATCTGGTCTATTTCTTGTTTTGATCCACTCCATCTATCTTTTACATCTTTGGCTGGCAGCAGACGGTGCAGAAGGACTGCAAGCCATCCACATCTCATGGCTGCTCGGCAGAAGATGGTACAATAGGACTGCTAGCCATCCACATCTCATGGCTGCTCGGCAGAAGACGGTGCAATAGGACTGCTAGCAATCCGTATCGCCTGCCTGCTCACCATAAGATGGTTCAATAGGATTGACTGCAGGACTAAAGAGAATGACCGGATCAAGTCACTCCAAATTTAGTCCCTGCGCCCATGTCTGCCGAGGCGCTCCTGATCAACCTCACAGAGGCGACCAGGAGCACCTCGGACACGACGATGACAGCTACCAGTCCTATTGCACTGTCTGCTGCCCCAAGGCAATGGGTTGCTGCTGCTGTGTAGCAATGCCGTACCGCGTCTGCCAGCACCCAGGAGACGTACGGTGACGGTGAGCTGCGCGGGCTCCACGCTTGCCGTGGTCTGGCGTCTGCACAGGTAACTCAGGAAAAAAGGCGCGAAACGATTGTCTGCCGTTGCTTTCATGGAGGGAGGGAGGGAACGGGGGCCTGACGACATGTACCCAGAACCACCCGCGACAATGTTTTAGCCCCATCAGGCACTGGGATCTCAACCCAGAATTCCAATGGGCAGCGGAGACTGCGGGAACTGTGGGATAGCCACCCACAGTGCAACGCTCCGGAAGTCGACGCTAGCCTCGGTACTGTGGAAGCTCTCCGCCGAGTCAATGCACTTAATGCACTTAGAGCATTTTCTCTGGGGACACACACACTCGACTATATAAAACCGATTTCTAAAAAACCGACTTCCATAAATTCGACCTAATTTCGTAGTGTAGACATACCCTGAGTCTTTCCCAGCACAACGAGGCGTGGGGGCAGACGGAGCCCGGATGTATCTGCTCACAGCACTTCTGACACCCTAGAGGGGAAGGAGAGACAGAGCAGAGAGTCAGTGCCCATGGCCCAGCCGGCCCCCTGCCCCAGAGGGGTCACTCTGCTCCCCCAGCCCCGGCCCCACAGGCTGCTCCCCCAGCGGGGTGGAGCACTGAAGGGCTGTGCTAGTGGGCGCAGAGCCCCGTTCACACCAGATGTTCCGCAGGGACGGGACGGCCGGGTCCTCTGTGCTGAGCCCAGGGCTGGAACAGCCTTTCACCAGCCTCCCCCCACCTCCCCGACAGCCCAAACTCCTGTCTCTCTGCAGCCCTGGGCCCCTGGCCCTGCAGACGCCCCGGGCCGTGCTCCCTGCACTGAGTTACCCTGTCAGCCCGAGTGACTCAGGGGCCGTCTCCTCCCTGCACTGGGCTCTGGGCGCATCTGACACTGTCTCACCTGCAGCAATTCCAGCACCGGCTGCTGACGCTTCCCCTCCAGCTCTGTGATCAGGGCGCTGAGCCGGGAAATCTCCTCACCCAGGTGGGTGGCATTTTCCTCCCTCCTCCTCCCAATCGCCTCGTCCAGCTCTCCCAGCCGGGCCAGGAGGAGGCGCTCCTGTTCAGCCAGAAACTGGCGCAGCCCCTCGCACTTGGACACCACCAGCGGCCGCTCCACTTCCGTCTGCCTCTGGGGTGCACAGAGAGACGCAGGGGCAGGGCAGGGACACGGGGAGAGCGGGTGTCATGGGAAATGGGACAAAGCCTTGTCCGGGCTCCACAGAGCCTTTCATTCAATATCTTTGCCAGAGTCACTGTGGCTACACTAGAGCTTTTGCTAGTATAAAAATGTGACCCAAAATCACCAACCCCCAGCCCGTCCCCAGCACTGTCCCAGCACCAGAGTGAAGTGCAGACCAGGCCGTGGCAAATGGTGCTTCCCAAACTGCCCAGTGGCATCACTGGAACATCTGACACTCGAACCCTGGGATCAGCAAAAGTCTCCCCCGCTCCGCCCCGACCCCTGCCACATCTGTGTCTGTTCAGTGTTTTACTGGCCTCTCCCTCTGGCCCCCACTCCCAGTGCTAGAGAGACAGAGCCAGAGGCTGCTCCCAGCTACCCTGGTGTAAACCCACTGACCCCAGTGGGAACTAACACCAGGGTCCCAGAGGAGTCTGACCCTGACCCCACTGACTTCGGTGGGGTCACTCCTGATGTACACCAGGTACCTGAGAGCAGAGCTGCCCTGCACTGGTTACAATGACCCTGACCTGTCTCCCTGTAGCGACCCTGGAAACCCTTTAACCTTCTGAATGACCCAGACCCCAAGCAGCGCAGAGACCCCCTGCTGCTGTCGCTGACACCCCTGTGCAAAGCGGCCGGGCAGGGCAGGGCACCTACCAGGAGCCTCTCACTCTCCTTGTCCCAGTCAGATTTCAGGCCCAGGAGTTCTTCTGTCTCCTCCCACAGATGCTGCAGGCGGCTCAGGATTTGCTCCTGCAAACAGACAATGGCTCTGGGGGCTGGTTTGGGGTCACTGGTTTGTGCCCAGCGATAACTGAGCAGAGTGAGGCTGTGGGAGCAGGTCCCCCTTCTCCAACCCTCTGAAAAAGTGACCTCAGCTCCAAGGTAGCTCCCCGGCAGAGCTGCTGGGCCTGGCCCACTCCGCCCCAGCACCATCATCTCCAGGCGGTTTCCCTGCCATAGGTCTGGTGCTCTTGAACAGTCCCTGGGAGGAGCTCTTTAGTGTGGCAACCCCCTTAAGGTCACACTTTTTCCAATGAGGAAAGTCACCTGACTTCACCGCCTCCTGACTCTGAATCTCAGAGCCTTCAACACCCCTGCTTCACGTCAGCAAGTCCACCTGAGTTGGATACCCAAGGGAGACTTGTAGGCCCCCAGGGAGCCATGTACCCCCACTTCCTTACCCTGGAGTGACTCTCAACCAGCATTGTGAAAGCAGGGGGGGTTATTACAGGGGCAGTCAACAGGCAGACCGCGGGCCAAATCTGGACCACCAGCTGCTTTCCAGCAGATCCTGAAATCTTTTTATTATTTGATTATGATCATGATTGTTATTATTTTTTATTATTTTCTCTGAAGTCTGGACCTTGACTATGCCTTGACCAAGAAATTTGGACCTTTATAAAAAATAATTGACTCTCCCTGTTTTTTGACATGTCTGGAACACAGCGCAGACAGTGCTTAGTGAACACAGAGAACGGAAAGGTCCATCTGGGTCAGTCCCGGAGCCCTCTGTCCCCTCTGTCGTCCGAGCCCACAAGCTGCTCTCCTGCCTCCAGATGCCCACACTTAGAACCCCAGCCCAGTCCTTTGTCCTCCTGCTGGGCACACTTGGCTGGCTTCCCATGGAGGGTGGGCCGTCCATGGTCATTTATTGTTTGGTGCCCAATGTCCAGGCAATTGGAATGGCCATTGTCTTCTGGGACACTTCATGGGCATGGGGCCCCAGGCAGCCAGCTGTCCCTCATGCCTGTATCTCTGGGTCTCTACAAGGAACACCTTTCCCCCTCCCCTCACCTACTTAACCATGGGTAAGGCTAAGATTTTGTCCGGGATATTTTTAGTAACAGTCACGGCAGGTCACGGGCAATAAAGAAAAATTCACAGAAGCCCGTGACCTGTCCATGGGGAGTTCAGCTGCGGGGTCCCCACACCGCTCACAGTGGCTGGGCAGCTGTGGGGGCTCGCTTGGAGCTACGAGCTGAAGTCACAGAGGTCTCTGGAAGTCACGGATTCCCCCACTGCAACTTGAGACCATTACTCCTTGTCCTGTCCTCTTCTACCACTGAGAATAGTCTAGAACCATCCTCTCTGGAACCACCTCTCAGGTAGTTGAAAGCAGCTATCAAATCCCCCCTCATTCTTCTCTTCTGCAGACTAAACAATCCCAGTTCCCTCAGCCTCTCCTCATAAGTCATGTGTTCCAGACCCCTAATCATTTTTGTTGCCCTTCGCTGGACTCTCTCCAATTTATCCACATCCTTCTTGTAGTGTGGGGCCCAAAACTGGACACAATACTCCAGATGAGGCCTCACCAATGTCAAATAGAGGGGAATGATCACGTCCCTCGATCTGCTCGCTATGCCCCTACTTATACATCCCAAAATGCCATTGGCCTTCTTGGCTACAAGGGCACACTGCTGACTCATATCCAGCTTCTCGTCCACTGTAACCCCTAGGTCCTTTTCCGCAGAACTGCTGCCTAGCCATTCGGTCCCTAGTCTGTAGCTGTGCATTGGGTTCTTCCGTCCTAAGTGCAGGACCCTGCATTTATCCTTATTGAACCTCATCAGGTTTCTTTTGGCCCAATCCTCCAATTTGTCCAGGTCCCTCTGTATCCTATCTCTGCCCTCCAACGTATCTACCACTCCTCCCAGTTTAGTATCATCCGCAAATTTGCTGAGAGTGCAATCCACACCATCCTCCAGATCATTTATGAAGATATTGAACAAAACCGGCCCCAGGACCGACCCCTGGGGCACTCCACTTGACACCGGCTGCCAACTAGACATGGAGCCATTGATCACTACCCGTTGAGCCCGACAATCTAGCCAACTTTCTACCCACCTTAAAGTACATTCATCCAGCCCATACTTCTTTAACTTGCTGACAAGAATACTGTGGGAGACAGTGTCAAAAGCTTTGCTAAAGTCAAGAAACAATACATCCACTGCTTTCCCTTCATCCACAGAACCAGTAATCTCATCATAAAAGGCGATTAGATTAGTCAGGCATGACCTTCCCTTGGTGAATCCATGCTGACTGTTCCTGATCACTTTACTCTCATGTAAGTGCTTCAGGATTGATTCTTTGAGGACCTGCTCCATGATTTTTCCGGGGACTGAGGTGAGGCTGACTGGCCTGTAGTTCCCAGGATCCTCCTTCTTCCCTTTTTTAAAGATTGGCACTACATTAGCCTTTTTCCAGTCATCCGGGACTTCCCCCGTTCGCCACGAGTTTTCAAAGATAATGGCCAAGGGCTCTGCAATCACAGCCGCCAATTCCTTCAGCACTCTCGGATGCAACTCGTCCGGCCCCATGGACTTGTGCACGTCCAGCTTTTCTAAATAGTCCCTAACCACCTCTTTCTCCACAGAGGGCTGGCCATCTACTCCCCATGTTGCGATGCCCAGCGCAGCAGTCTGGGAGCTGTCCTTGTTAGTGAAGACAGAAGCAAAAAAAGCATTGAGTACATTAGCTTTTTCCACATCCTCTGTCACTAGGTTGCCTCCTTACTAATCCCAGTTTACCAAACTATCCAGGCTGCTCCATACAACGGCCCCGTCACTAGCATTATTTACCACTCCTCCAAGCTGTGTTAGCCACAGACTTTATCAGCAGTGATTTTATGCTTACTTCCAGATCGTTAATTAAAAAGTTGACAAGTGAGGGGGCTACAGCCAATCCCTGTGGCGCCTCATTAACAGCTCCCCCATTCAGTGATGATGCCCCATTGACAGGTACAAGGTCAGACTTGGGGTCACAGAGCAGGGGGATGATTTTACTACTGTTTTATAATGCACCTAATTTATTTATTCACAGACTCCACCTACAGTGTCTGTCACTGTTGTATCTGGGCCCTTCTGGGACAATTCTAGTCTCATTTACACTGGATCCACTCCAAAGTGAATCCAGGCCATCCCTCCCAGCCTGCCCACGAATGCTGTCTGTGGAGATCTCTCGCAGGAAACAGCCTCACTCAGCCATGCTAGGGCTGGTGCCCTGATTTCTTGGCTTCTGTGGAAACACTCCCAATGGCCTTTCCCCTTCCCCTTCCCGCACATGCTGCCCCAGGCTGGGCAGATCCCATCTGTCTAGGGTTTGCCCCTGCTTCACCTGCCACCTTTCCACTCAGGGGACTCAGGGCACTTCAGTAATTCAACAAATGCCCTTGCTTTATTAGCACTGTGTCCAGGCCCTACTCAGGTATCAGGCCCCATTGTGCCAGGTGCTGCATACATACAGAACAAACAGACAGTCTCTGTCCCAAAGAGCTGCAATCTCCCTGCTTCCCTTCTCCCTGCAGGAAACCCTCTTTGCTACATCTTGGACCTGCTCCCACTGCTCTCTGGGTGACTGGCACTTTCACTAGCTCAGAGCCTTAGAACATTTTCTACGTGTTTCTGAGCCTCCGAACTATTTAATAAAATCACATCTCTGGGTGAGTTATGGCTTTGCTCCTCCCGCACCAAATGGGAGCGTCCTGAATGCAGCCAAACAGCTGTTTTGTGGTGGGCAGAAGGCCCTGGAAGGGTGCGGGAGGAGTTGGTCAGCAGGAGATGCTCTGGGGGGAGGGCAGAGCTTGGCTGCCGGTGGGTGCTAAGCACCCACTAATTTTTCCCCATGGGTGCTCCAGCCCCGGGACACCCATGCAGTCAGCGCAGATGATGCCCTCCCCCAAATCAAAAGTCCTCGAGAGTTTGGGTGCATCTCTCCATGTTGTAAATGTTACCAGCTTCTGTGTGTGCGTGTCTCTCTGGGTGGGTGGGGGGGGTCTGTGTGTGTTGATGCTTAAGCTGATTGTGAGGTCACGGATGCCAACAGCAAAGACTGTTCGGCCTCAGCATTCTTGCCCTGCCTTCAGTCTGCCAACTGGCTTGGTTGACAACGGCTGGTGACCCAAGGAGCTGCTGAGAGACGCGGACTATCCCTCTGTCAACAACTTCTTGCATCAGCTTTTTCCACAGGTTTTCGACAAAAGATGAGTTTTTACAGAAGGTAATTCCCAGATTCTTTTCCTGCTCCTTCGATCGCACATGACAGGTTGGTGCCTCCTTCCCCTAGGGCAGGGGTGGCCGACCTGGGGCTCCGGGGCCGCATGCGGCTCGTCAGAGGTTAATACGCGGCTCCTTGCACAGCGCTGACTCCGAGGCTGGAGCTACAGATGCCAACTTTCCAATACGCTGTGGGGTGCTCACTGCTCAACCCCCTGCTCTGCCCCAGGTCCTGCCACCTCTCCACCCCTTCCCCCAAGGCCCCTGCCCCTTCCCCCGAGCCTGCCATGCCCTCGCTCCTGCCCCTTCCCCACCAGAGCCTCCTGCGCACGGCAGAACAGCCGATTGCGGCGGGCGGGAGGAGTGGGGAGGGAGGGGGAGGCGCTGACGGGCGGGGCTGCCGGTGGGCGGGAGGTGCTGGGGGCTGGAGGGGGTGGTGGATGGGGGCTGCTGGCGTGTTACTGGGGCTCTTTGGCAATGTTCATTGGTCAGTTCTGGCTCTTCTCAGGCTCAACTTGGCCCCCCCGGGGCAGGGACGGGTGGGGCCAGCGTTGCAACAGTCAGGTCTCAGCGTTCCGTTTTGATTTGAATGTGGGCGTCTCTCCCTTCTCCGTCTGCTTCAGCCTTTCCCGGTCTTTGGAGGCAGATTTCGATGCTTTTATCTTTCAGCAGACTAGTATGGGTGAATTTCCATGGGTATAACCTAAAGGGAAGATAAAAAACTGGTCTAGAATTTAGATTGATAGCTCCATCAAGAGTATTTCCCTTGGAGTTGCCCCAATGCACTCCTTGCCTTCAAGTAGTCAATATAAACCCTTTGTCTCATGTCATGATTCTCTAACGTATGTGTATTGGGACAAGATCAGTCTCAGAATTTACATGATTGAAAGACACATAAATGAGCTCAGATATGCAGAAAAAATAAATCTGAAGCTATTGAAAGTGACACAGCTCCACTCCCATCCCCTGGCTGCCATCTTGGTAGTTCTCTCAGAAATAATCTCATGGAGAGAGACTTCAAAACTCTCGACAAATTGTACTATACCCCCACTGGGCTACATAAAATAGACGTGTCAAATCCCCCCTGCAATTCCTTTCCAGGAAAGGGGTTTAAATAAACTGCAGCCTAAATTTGTCATGGGTCTCGGTGTGATTTCTTTGTCATTGTTTGGGTGGCCTATTGTTCTGATTGGACGTTATAAATAGTATGGGAAATCCTTCAGTTAAAGTTTACTGGTTATTTTCCCCATGCAACTACAGTCCAGATTTTGAAATAGTTGAGAATAAGTCAACATATTTGCAGCTGCTAATCCATCCATCCAGACCCTCAAGCCTTCTAGATGACAATCCTTTGTTCCTTTTCCTGGCTTCTCTGGGAACAGAGGTGTCTTGGTTTTCAGCTTGGCCCTGTCTGTTCCCAGAGTCCCAACATTCTGTGCACAAAGGAGTGGGGTTAATAATGAAGCATTTTTGCAACTAGGCCCAGGCAATGAGCAAAGAAAACAGAAGTTGACCTTGGCTGTTTCCATGTCTGTCCATTGGCAGAGGAGGCGTGAGCTCCATGGGGTGAGAGTCAGGCTAGGAACTGGAGCCAGTGACTGGGCTAGGACGGGATTACAGATCTGGTGCGTGGAGGTTTCTTGTTATAGAGCAAAAGGGGAGAAGCTGTGACGTGCTGTGTCCAAGAAAGGCTGTGACAAAGGATCCTGGTGCCTCTCCCCAAGGAAACCTCAACGCATCTCCTCTTGGAAAGGAGTAGCAACTTTCATACTAGCCATTAAAGGCAACTTTAGGTTCATAAATTCACAGTTTCAAAGGCTCTAAGGCCAGCCCTGATCATCTAGTCTGACCTGCATAACACGAGCCCTTGGACTTCCCCAGAAGAATTCCTCTTTCACCATGGTCCCAAGTGTCTTCACCTGGGGCTGGGTCCAGTCATGGGGGTAGAGCTCAGCGATAGAGTGTTTGACTGCACATTAAATGGTCCTTGGTTCAACTCCAAGTGCCCCCTTTGAAATCTTTGTTAATAAGCAGCAAATTTCAAACAAATAAAAGGAAGTATTCTTTCCACACAACACACAGTTAATGTGTGGATCTCTTTGCCGGAGGATGTTGTGAAGGCCAAGATTATAAGAGGATTCAAAAATGAAGGAGATAAATTCATGGAGGATAGGTCCATCAGTGGCTATTAGCCAAGATGGGAAGGGATGGTTTCCCTAGCCTCTGTTTGCCAGAAGCCAGGAGTGAGCAACAGGAATGGATCACTTGATGATTCTCTGTTCATTCCCTCTGGGGCACCTGCCACTGGCCACTGTCGGAAGACAGGCTACAGGGATAGATGGACCTTTCGTTTGACCCAGTGTGGCCAGTCTTTTGTTGCTTATGTTCTTGGTTGTATGAACCAGTCCTGGCTATTAGAGGAGCAGATGATTTCAAAAGACCACTCTCTTGGATCTGGGAATCCTGCACACACAAATTCCCTTCCTTTAGAGTAGGACAGAAAAACCCATTTCTTCCTTCTTTCTATTCCAGGCTTCGTTCCTTTTTTCAAAGACTCACCTCTCGGGAGCACAGAGAGAGCCATGTGAACACAGTGTTCGTCCAACCTGCAGCCATGGAGGCATGCTCTGCCATCAGCCAGCAAGAACAGGCCTTGCCAGAGAAGCCCACGAGAAGGAAATGCTCGTGGAAGATCCTATCAGGCATGAAAAGACTCTGTGTCTGTAGCCAATCTGACAACTCGATGGCAGATAGCGATGAGGAGAGAACGGTTTCCTCTCCAAGAAGGTGGACGTGCTTTTCCCTGAAGAAGGAGAAGAAGAAGAAGAAGAAAGCAGCCAAGAACCAGGTGGAGTCAGAGGAGGAGAAGCTGCAGGAGAAGCAAGACAAAGTTGAACTGGATCTTACAGGTGAGGAAACAAACCACATGGTTAGCAAGGAGCATGTGAGGAATACTCACACCAGTCACTCTACAAGCCTTATGGAAGCAGGGGAACGGTCCCACTATTGTGGGGAAGTTTCCTGGCTTCTGCACTACTCCGGTGAAATGGGCTAGAGGAAGGATCTGAGTCCTCGCTCCCACTCCCTTTCCCCAGAGGCCTCCCTGCCCTGGAGGACTCCCCTTCCACTCTCCTGTCTGGCAGAGTTCTCGTAACCCCAACAAGGCTGGGCCCAGGATTCCTGGGGGTCTCGACCCCCAACCTTGCTGTGGCCACCTAGGACAGGGGCTAGGGTGTCCCCACTCCGGGGTACTCTCTCTGCACTGGGAGCTTCCCTGACCCACTGATCATTACATACGATTTAAAGCAAATACAGTTTATTTAATCAGCAATTAATTTAAAAAAGAATAAGGAAAAATGGGAAAGATGAAAGGAAAACACATCACCCCGCTCTGTGGCAGGGAACATCACAAACCACGTCTCTGGAACGTCAGGGCAGTTCCAGCCCTGGCTGTGCTGCAGGGATGCTGCGGGTCGGACACTTGCTCTGGTGGTGACCACACACCTCCGGGCTTTGGGGGGTTGGACCCTCCTTCCCGCCGGGTTCAGATCCCCCTCCCAGTCTGGCCTGCAAGGACCCTTGGTGGGGGTGTCTCTCTGCGCTGGGCCCTTTGCCAGGGTCCCCCCTTGGCTGGCCCCAGTTGCTCTCCGCACCCAGCTCCAGACTGCTCCAGCCCCAGCCCCAGCCCCACTGTTCGAGCTCCGGCTCCACCCTGCCTCAGCTCTGATGCTGCTGCTCTGCCTCCAGCCCCGGGGCTGCTTCTCCAGCCCCGCTGGCTCTGTGGCTGCAGCCCTGCTCCCAGCCCAGGGTCTGCTCTCCCTGGGCTGTGTCTCTGCCCTGCTGGCTGGCCCGCCTCTGCTCCCCAGCTCAGCTCGCGCCCCTGCTCTCTCCTTAGCTCGGCTCCACGCTGCCTGAGCCAGGCAATTCCAGCTCGCGTGGAGGATGGGGACCTTTCTGACCCCCTGACTCCGTCATTAGCCTGCCCGCCCTGCCAATCAGGCTGACCTGGAGCGTTGGCCTCTCCCCATGGCCCCTGAGGTCTGTCAGTATCAGAGTCCTGGTTTCCCATCCACCCTTCCCCTTCCTTTCGGGACTGGGACCTAGCCAACCCAAAACCCCACTGAGTTTGAGTAAGGGGCCAACAGACCCCTTACACTTCCACATCAGGGCCGTCTCATGGGACAGTGATGGGTACCTCAGACTCTGGAATCCATTTAGTGCCGGATCCTCTTGGAGAGGGTGGCAGAGGTCCATCGCTGAGGTGGGGAGAGCTGACAATGTCAGGTCACCCCCCTCTGGGGGTCTGGCCCTGTGGGGTGGGGAGTACTAACATTGCTCCAGGCTGTAAGGGGAACAGAGAGGCTGGACGTTGGAGGAAATCATTTCTTTTCTCCTGGATCGGGTCCCTTTCATCAGGAAAATGCTCCCGAGGTCTCAGCAGGTCACAGCTGGGAACCGTAGCAGAGCTGAGTCATTGCTTCTTGGGGGGTTAAATGCAAAATGAGGCCTCTGGCCCGTCACTGACGGGAAAGGTGGGCAAGGGGAGAGGAAGAGTAGAATAGAAAAGAAACTGGCCCCTAAGTAAGAGGAAGCCTCGTGTAGTAAAAGCCCCCAGCTAAGAGTCATGAGATTGGAGTTCTCTGCTCAGCTCTGCCAACAACCTTCAGTCTGAGCCGGGGCAATTCGCTTCAGGGCTCTGTGCCCAGCTTCCACCCTCTGGAAACCAGGGAGAAGACATGGAAAAGCAAAATGTTAAGAATGTTTCTTTCTGCTGCAGGGACGAAGAAGGAGCCGTCGGAGACGAAGGAGAAGTGGGAAATAGGGAGCCCAGAAGAGCAGGAAGAAGAGCGCGCTCCCGTCTCCTCATTAACGAGCATCTCCCCTATGAGGATGGTAATGACGCTTTGTGACTGTGCTCATGGAAAGCACCCCTTGCTGTGTGTGTTTATATCTCCCGGAGCTGGGATCTCTGACAGGAGAACGACCTGCCCCTTGCTCAGGGGGCTGAAAAGGAACACTCTTGAAGTGTGATCAACTCCAGCCAGTCTTTACGAGTTTCTCTGGGTTGTGGAAGGAGGCCCAGTTTGACAAGGGGGTTTAGGCACCTAAAGAAGTCCAGAGGTGCTTCGTGGGATTGGCAGACGTGCCTGGCTCAGGTGCCTGATTCTGAGGCACTTCCCATGGCCCACAGGCACGGCTGAAAGTCAGACCAGGCCCATCCCTGCCCTTGTCGGGGTAACCCACGTATCTCCTGGCTGTGGGGTTCTGGCCCATCTCGTGGCACCAGGACCACTTCGAGACAGAACCGATGAGTCTGCTCTCCAGCCTGAGCTGACAGCCGCATGGGGTTTAGCTCATGTGGTAGCGGCTCCTGCACTGAGATCCCAGGTTCGATCCCGCCTGCCAACATCTGGGCTCCGTCCGAGTTACAAAGGCACCTCGACGCCGTTGTGACTCTTGCTGTCAGTGACAGAGCACCCTGCAGCGCAGACAAAAGTCTGCAGTTCTGGGAGCTCCTGAGGTGCCGGGGGGCTGGAGTCTGTATGCGAGTCGGCCACTCCGGTGTGCTCTACGGCGTCCTCAGCTGCGGGCATCCAGGACAGACGGTGCTAATCCAGCGCCACGCAGCCCAGCTGCAGCAATCCCCAGGGGCTGCCCTGAGACACCAGGGCAAAGGCCTCCAGCAGCCCAGGCCCTGGGTTTAGGTGACCCTGGAACCGGGCCCCCTGGAGTAACATTGTGCCCAGTGAGTTCTGACCCACAGGGGCCTGGCCCCGCAGGCCCACGGTTTGGGCTTCTCCTCAGCCAGGCAGACTCGCTCCTTCAGTCTCAGCTACTTTCTCTCCTGCCGGCGATTCCTGCCTGTTTCCTGGCAGCGCCACACGCTGCGGGGTGGGGAAGGAAGAGGGCGTTTCCCTTTGGGCCCTATTCTCACTCCTTTCCTCGCAGACACTGTGGGCTGCCAGAGCTGCTGAGCCAATCTGCTCAGGCGCTTGGGGTGGGATGGGACATGGGGCAGGTTCTCCAGTGACCCCTCGGTGACACTCAAGGAGCAACTCGAATGGGCTTTGCAGGACATTGAGGCTTTCTCAAGAAAAGCTGGGCGTCCTGGGAGGAGGGGCTAGAGAGGGAGGAAATGGGGTGGCCCTTGGGGTCCCCGCACTGCCCGAGAGGCTCCCGTCTCTTCTCAGGAGAGGGGGCCAGAGAGCGGACGAAAGACTGAGGAAACGTTGGCACCTGGGGAGGCTTCTGAAGAAACGGGCTCAGCCGGAGTCTCCAGGCTCCCTCTGCGCTGGCAGCCTCCCCCGGGGACAGACTGTTCCAGGGCAGCTGCCCGAGGGAAATACTCAGTCCCCACAGGCTTTGTCCCTGTTCATTGCAGACCCTCAGGGAGCACCCTTCCTCAGCCCCGCTCCACGCCCTGCTGATGACAGCCGTGCAGGGTCTGACAACACCCACCCTGGAGAGATTTAGAGCCGCAGAGGAAGAGCTGAGGGCCATCGTATCTCTCCACGGAGACAAGATGGAGAGCGTAAGAGACGCCCGCAGTGGGGCAGGGGGATGCTGCGCAGAGAGGGGGACGGGAGAATCGCCTCTCCTAGGAAACCGTTCCTGGGACACCCTAGCATGGTGCTTTGAAGGTTGGCTCAGCCCCTTGCCATTCAGCGCTTGGCTGCGGGGATCCGCGGTGTCAGGTTTTGAAAGTGTCCTCTGCCCGCTGGAGCCCTAACACTTCCCTGAGGACGCCCAGCCACACTGAAGGTGTGGGACAGCCCCAGCCCTGGCAAGGCAGCACTTACCTAGTCTGCTGACGAGCCTCCACATTAGGCCTGCCATCTCTAGGATGGGCTCTGGGGTCTGGAGCAGTGGTTCTCAACCTGCGGCCCAGTCAGCACAGAGCTGTGCCCCATGGGACATCCTCAGGGCCAAACAGGTAGGATTGGATGTGGCCCACAATGGAAACTAGGTTGAGACCCCTGGTCTGGAGGAACTGATTGTGCTAGAAAGAGCAACAGGAAGATGCAGAGACTGAGGAAAGGCTCCTGCAGGGAAGCCTTTGAGAGCAGGGCTGAGAGCAGTTTGCTATGGCAGGGAAGGCCCTGGGACATCAGGGGAGTTTGGGCTGTGCCCACTGTAAGGTTTTGGGGAAGGCTTTTGTGTGTGTTTCTGAGCTTTAAGGTGCTAAACCAGACCTCGGGAAGACTGGGGTTCCTGGACTTGTCAAAGCCTCTTTCTTCAGATTATGGAGGAGCCAAGATGGAAAACTGAGGTCAGAGGCGGCTTGCAGGGCTGCCAGGAGGGGTTCCCTGGGAGGAGGCCACTCTTTGATTAATCCATCCCTCAACTTCCTGGCATTCTTCCAGGTTGGAGACGTTGTGGGAGGGATCTTAATCTGGCTCGACAACGTCTGCGATCCCAGAGCCAGAAAAGCAGCGCTGAGGGCCACGGCCTTGCTGGCTCGCTCCCACCCCCAGGACGTGGTTCTAACCTGTGTGGCTCACACGCTCTCATCGCACAGGTAGGGAGCTGCTCTGTTATCACCTCAGTCTGTTATTTCTCTTCCTGCTCCCACTGACAGGCCACAGGCCGGGAAGGGTCCGTGGGGCTCACACAGTTGGAGGGAGTTTCCTGCTGTGCAGAGAGCTGTCCATGCTTAGTAAGAGGAGATGCCCAGGCCCAGCTGCTGAGGAGCCAACCCCTCCTCCTGCACTGCCCGGGATGGAGACGTGCCAGTTTTCTGGAGAATTCCTGCATTGTCCTGATTTCTATGGGTCACCCACTTCCTCTCAGATCCATGACTATGTCAAAATAAATGACTTTGGGGCTCACTCAACATCCCTGGCTCATGAGGTCTGGCTGCTCCTTAGTGCATGAGAGAAGGCAGAGATGGAAAAGGCCCATGAGGCCCATCTGTCTATTCGCTGTGCAGGATTGTTACCTGTCGTCAGATCCCTAGTTATTCCGTGGCTGAGGAATTGGTGAAAAAATACACTCATTCTTCTGGAGCTGTGCAGCAGAGGTAAATCTCTGAAGACAGAAATTTCCAGCCCTTATTGTTGCAAAAAGACAAAAAATCATCCACACATGACCAGAGCGTAAATGCAGTGCAGCCTGCCTGAGTCTGCAGACAGCCGGCAATAATAGCTCTGAGAGGGGTGAGTGCCTCTTTTCATCTCAATGTGTTGTAAACTCTGAGTCCTGCTGGTTATTGCTGGTCACTTTGCAGAGTCATCCATCTGAGGTGTTTTAAACACAATCCACATGTTCCTAGGGGCCGTGAAACTCAACTTGGACCCTAGCCAGAGCTCAAAACTCCGGCTTTCCTCGGCATCTTCTGCAATGCAGTTCTACATTGACCAGAGACAAATCTGTGTCACATGGGAGAGCAAATTGAAGAGCAGCATGAAAGAAATGGAATTTCTTGCCCAATTCAGTTACCAGAGGAATACAGTGTTGGTTTTCATATTTCCTTGAGTGTTTGATTTGTAAACCTTTCCTTGGATTCCTTGGAACAGCCACAGTGCTTTCCAGGGGCTGTGCTCACAAGCTGTAGAAACTCGGCAGCCTTGGCACAGAATTTCAGTCAAGCTTCCTAAAGACCTTGCTTCCAGGCCATTTGCTCTTGATTTGTCCAACCTAGCTCTCAGTGTCTCCAGGGCTTGACCACCATGTCCGACCTTCCTCACCAAACTTGGAAGTCAAATGATTGGAAGTCTTTTGGATCCGTCTGCAGTCTTCCTCTGCAGATGCCTGCGGGGACCAGCAGGACTTAGATCAGCAAGAATGGAGAGAAGAGAGGAGAGGGATTTCAATCGTAGTTTCCTTCCATCTCTGTCACGCTGGGCAGTACAATCTCCCCTTCCAAGCTCCTGAATCCTCTCCTATCAGGGCATGTTCTGATTCAGTGCCTGACCCCATCCTCCACACTGCAGTAGAGTTGAGGTGATTTGAGACACTTGGCCAAACGCTGGGTCTCAGTTACACCCCCAGATAGCCAGAGTAACTCCAATGAGTTCAGGCAAGTTCCTCCGGACTGACCCTAGCGTAACAGCAGAATTTTGCAGTCTGCAGTGCGTTGGTCACTCTGTGGTCAGTTCATGGTCACTGTTTGGAAGCAGTGGTGCTGGCTTCAGGAACAACAACCCATTAGGGGAAAGGAATAAACACAACGTTCTCTGAAGGGACTTGCCCAGCCTCAGGCTCCCCGCACCGATCGGTGTCTCCTCTGAGAGACGCCTTTCCTGCCTACATTGCAAGCCTCTCCCTGGGGAGGGCGAGAGGTGGCCAGGCAGGGAAGGTCTGACTTCTGTTTCTGACTCTGCAGATGTGCCCTTGAGCTGTGGAAGGCCTTGGGTGAAGAACCCCAGCTCACCAGGGAGGTGCTGCGGCAGCTGCTGGACAAGCTCCAGCAGAGACGCCGGGAGGAGAAGAGCGGCCATGTGTCTCTGGCTGTAAGTGAGATTTGAGATGTCACTTTGCGAACCCGTCACTGCAGGGAGGTTGGTGCATCTTTGTGTGTGTGTGTGTGTGTGTGTGTGTGTGTGTGTGAGCTTCACCCCTTCTGATCTTCAGGCCACAGCTCCACTACACAGTTCAGCTGACCTAACCTCCCTCGGCACACAGCCGCCACAGCAAGCCCATCCCTTGGGTGGGGCTGCACTTTGCTGCGTGTGTCAGCCAGGGCCGGGTCCGGGTGCCAGCAAAGGAAGCAGGGGCCTGGGGCAGCCAATAGAAAGTCGGGGCGGCACGTCCGGGTCTTCGGCGGTAATTCGGCAGCGGGTCCTTCATTCCCTCTCTTCCTCTTCAGCGCCACTTCGGGGGCAGCTCAATCGGGTTTTTCTTTTTTTTTTTTCCTTCTCTGCTTGGGGCAGCCAAAAAGCTGGAGCCAGCCCTGGTGCCAGCAGGGCACGTCCTCACCAGAAGCGCTTGTCGCGATTCCTCGGTCAGGGTGGGGCATTGCGGGAAGGCTCCTGAGGGTCAGTTGACGTAAAGGACACGGTGTCTACACTGACACTGCATCGACCGAACTGCATTGACTTGGACTCTCTGCCCCTTGTGGAGGTGGAGTTATGAATTTGGCACCCAGGGGCAGTTCTGCCAATGGGAAGGAAATTCCATAGTTAGGGTGATGCTGGGTGAGTGGCCTTGTGTTGACCTAACTCTGTCGTGTAGACCAGACCTTCGTGTGTCCTGGCCACCTCCAATCAAACCAAAGAGGTGTAAATAAAGTTTCCCCCAGGTAAAAGTTATAGATCTTAAGTGGTTTATCTGCTGGTACCCTGGCTCAGTCGTCTTCTGCTTTAGATGGCCCTTTAGTGAGCAGGTGCAGTTCAGGCGTCTCTTGGAAGTATCCAGGTTTCTGGCTTTGTAAACTGTGGCTAGAAATCTTCCCAGCATGGGATCTTGAGATGTCCAGTACTTTTGACTGGGCCAGAAACACTGGGCCTATGAGAACGCATCTCCTCAGGATGGTTTCAGCCCGTCCAGTCACGGCTGGAAAGCCAAAGCGCAGGGTGTGCACCATTAAGAGAAATAACGGGGAATAATGTCACCCAGACTCTTCTGATCTTTCCATAGGGTTCCATCCTGCTTCCGTTCCAGGAATGGGGGAAGGTTCAGGAGCTTCCAAATGTCTCCTCCCCTCTCAGGAGCCAATCCTCTTTTGTAACACGCTGGAGAGGAAAGGAGACATGACAAAAGGACAATCGCGAATGGCAATGGGGGCAGGGGACAGATTGGGATAGTTGAGTGAAATGCTTTCCCCCCTCCAGGCCATGAAGACCATTTACGAGGTCCTTTTCCTTTGGGGATACCGAGAAGCCATCCTGGAAATGTTTCCCCAGCTCCTCATCCTCTGCGTCAGGCAAGTGCAGTATGTGATGGATCTGCACTTGCCAGGGACCGACATGGCCAGCGAGACATCCAGCCCCGAGGAGGGATCCAGCTGCCTCAGCCCCCTAAGGTAATGACTGAAAGGAAAAGGAAGAACAGATTTGTTCTGCTAAACACCCGGGGTCTGTTTATGGCCATCAGTGGTTCGGGTGCTGTCGTTGGCCCAGGCTCAGTTGGGTGCAGGTCTCTCTTGAGGGAAAAGGGTTGAGAGCCGTGTGTTCTTGTGAGTCACACTCGCTCATCTGACGCCGTCCACAGGCCAGGTGCTTTCCCTACACACTCAGGCAGCAGTCAAGTTTGTGCATCCAACCACATGTGCCACCCGCCAAAGGGTCAGTGCTTTCATCACTGTCTGCTGAGGAAACCTGTGGGCCTCCGTCCCCAAACGCAGACAGAGCCACACCGGCAGCACCTGGGGCCAGGCCCTGCAGGATCTCAGCCCCACAGGCAGGCAGGAGGAAGAGGGACCCGTTCGACTGGCTCTGTGGGCACAGTGAGGGGCTTCCATCTACATAGGAAAACCAGAGCGCCGGAAGACACCTCAGGTGGTGTAAACTGACATCGCTTTGCTCGCTTACACCAACGAAGGACCCGACCCCACATGCCCACTTGAGTCCTGTTACCTGTCACGGTAAAGAATCAAGTATTCAGCAACAGTGAGTAATGACACCAACCATCTTAAGAAGCGACATTGTCACTAATTGGTTAGAAACTCAATGAAACGGCAGTGTAGACAGGGCCCATTGGGCAGGGAAGCACCGTGATATCACACTGGATCTATCCTCGGGGAGGCTAGCTACTGCTGACCACGCTGTGTGTCCCAGGACTTCTGCAGAGTTGCCATGCCTGGGGCTGATCTCGTTGCCTGACACTGGTATTTGTTTCTCTTTAGCACGTCAGTGGAGGCTGTGAAGACTCTTTTCTCCATGCCCGGCTACTGGAAGGAATTTGCCATCATCCAGTTTCAGCAGGGTTGGGACACGATAGCCTCCAGATATTACTACTCACAGGGTGTTGGCCTGATTGCAAGGTAAGAGCCCAAAGTTTCCTCCTCACTGGGTCTCTCTTGGGAATGGGATTTCCATGTGAAATATTCCTGTTCCACTCTCCTTACAATGTGTATGATAATCAAGTTGGGCCATTTCCACCACAAATCCAGGTTTTCTCACCCCCCCACCCCCCCACCCCCACAAGTCACAAATCAACCCCCAGGGAAAGGGGCGTCTCCAGGCCTCATTGAGCGCCATGCAGAGACCCCTGGGACAGAAGATATACACTGTAAGGAGAGTGATCACTTTAGATAAGCTATTACCAGCAGGAGAGTGGGGTGGGAGGAGGTATTTTTTCATGCTTTGTGTGTATATAAAAAGATCTTCTACACTTTCCACACTATGCATCCGATGAAGTGAGCTGTAGCTCACGAAAGCTTATGCTCAAATAAATTGGTTAGTCTCTAAGGTGCCAAAAGTACTCCTTTTCTTTAAGGGACTTTCTGTTCCATGTTCCAGATCCATGATCGAGTGTGAGAACCCTCAGCTCCCTGCAGTTTTCAGAGAGGCACTCACCATCGTCCAGAGCGAGAGGGAGGAGGAGCAGAGAACGATCGCCATGGCTTTCTGTATTGAGGTGAGATTCATTAGTTGACAGGCACAAGGGAGCTTTCTGGAGAGCAGCTCAGGCCAGTAAGCTCTGGGGCACATTGTCAGCAGCTCAGCAGCCTTACCGCCAGCTAGCTCCTCTCCGCACAAAGATGGTTGTGGGGCATGGCAAAGAGAGGGAGGGGGAGACAGGGTGAGATTGCTCCTGGCTGGATGTGCCTCGATGGGATTATGGGGCAAGAGGGGATGTTTCTCCGGTGCCCCAAGGCCTTGCTTCTCTCCTCACCTTTTCCTGGGGTTGTGCTTTTCTTCTGTCCCAGGGGTCTCTGCATGGCGCTCAATGAGGCCTGGAGACGCCCCTTTCCCTGGAGGTTGATTTGTGATTTGTGCATGAGTCCAACTTTTGGGAATGAACCAACTGAAACAGCAGCAACTAGCTCCCTACGCACCAGAGACTTTGGGTGGGAGTAAGTGGCCCTTTGGTAAAGACGACTGTCTAGGGCAGAGACCCCACAGGAAGACCTCTGTTCCTCAACCTGATGTTGATTTGGCTCTTTCCAGTTTCTCCAGAGTCCTTCCATTGAGACAGTGCTGACAAAATCAGAGCTCCGGGCGCAGCTCATGGAATGGAGCAAAGACACAAATCCCGTCATACGTAAGCTCAGTCTGCGAGGCCTTGGCAGTATTGTGTTCCAGCCAGAAAAGGTAAGAGGCGTGGATTGCCCAGGGGACCGAGGAAGCCGATGTCTCTCAGATAGCTCGGAAATGAGAGCCAGATCCACACAGAAGCCTTCTTGTTTGACACACAGCCCTCAAATGGTGGAGTTGTTTTCCTGAGCAAATCAAGGCATGACGTGCTCCCTGCTCCCGTGAGCTGAGCCCTGATTGCAGATGGGATGCAATGGGGGAGGTGGGGTGAGCAAAGACAAAGGTTACAGTGAGCAGCGGGCACAGAGTGACAGGAGAACGACTTTCTGCCCCGTTGTGGGGCTGTGCCATCCGTGGTTTCTCCTAGGTGGGAGTGGTCCAGCATGTGCTCCAGGCTGTCACCCTGGAAAGTAATGAGCTGCCTTCTTCATTCCTGCAGGTGAGATGGTTACAGGCCCAGCTGCCAGGAACCGTGGCCAGGTTTTGTGACCGGGATGGAGGGTGTGTCAAGGAGGCCATGCAGAAAGCTGGAGACATCATCTATCTCCTCAAGAGGGAGGGGCTTGGCTCCATCTCCCAGGACATCGCAGTCAGCCTTCGCCCCTTCATTGATGACGTAAGGCTTGGAACCCCAGGAGAAGCCCATGCCCCCCCTCCACCTGTCTCTGATGCCCTTGTCTCTCTCTCCCCATCTCCTTGGCTCCCGCCCCTCAGGCCTGCCATGGAGCCTCCAAGGAGCGCCCCCGCCATGGGTGGGGAATCTCCTGCTGAGCCACCTCCCTGTCAGAGCTCTTCTCGCCAAAGCTCAGCCTCAGCACCATGCTCCCAGCCCCTGCTGCAGCCTGGCCTGGGGGAGAGGGGGCCTGGCCCTGGGCAGATGACCAGCTGTCTGGAGAACACAGGCCCCCAAAGAGGTGGAGATTCTCAGCAGGAAAGAGGTGGGTCGGGAATGGCTCGGCTCTCGGGGGCACCGAAGAGCAAAAGAAATGCTGTGTTTTGTAGCAGCGCATCCCTGCAAGGCTCCAGCAGCGGCTTCTCCCCTTCCCCAGACCAGTCTCCAGCAGACTTCCCTCCCTCTCCCCAAATCTTCTCGGGTTCTGGGATTCTGGGCTCTCCAGACAGAAACTGCCTCTGGGACACCCTGGGGCTGCGCTGTCCTGCACAGGGTCTCAGGCCTTGCACAAGATGTCTATGGCGCTGGCCTGGTGTCCGCCCTGCTCCCGCCAGCCAAGTCAGTTCACACAGGGGGAACCGGAGCAGCGGGCGGATTATGACTCTGTCGCGTTCTGCTCTGATACTGCCTGGCTTTAACTGGGGGTCCCCACCCCCTGTGTGTCATTGCCAGGAGAGGGGCAGTGTGCGCTCAGCTGCCATTTCACTGCTTGGCAACGTGGTGAGCAGGGTGCAGGACCCGGACAAACCCCTCGTGCAGCAGGAAATCATCCACTGCTTGCTCCCGCTGCTGCTGCATCTTGCAGACCAGGAGGAGAGTGTGACACTGGTAAGTGCCACCGTCATTATTTCCTTCAGACAAAGAGCCAGAATCCCCTGGGGCCCCCACTCCAGTCATCGCCAGAGCCCCTTGCCCAAGCAGAGTCTTCTCCTCCCGGCTTCACTCCATGCTGGAGCCTCGTGCCTCATCCATCCTCACAGCACAGAGCACAAGGGGTGGAGAAGGTCCAGTGTCCCCCACACTATCCCTCTCTCAGTGAGAACCCTCTTGGTCTCCCTTCTCTTGCAGCGATGTAAACTGACGCTCTTCCGCTGTGCAATGTTTCTCGGCTGGGCTCATTTGAAGAGGCTGTTCCGCAGCATGGCCTGGGATGGCTCCTCACAGCTCTTGAAGTGTGTCGGGAAGTGCTTGGTAGGTGAATTCTTTGTGCCTTGAGAGGGGTGAATGGGGACTTGAGGGAGACCTTTTGAACCCCACAGCCTGAGTACCCATCCGCTTCGGTCGGGTTGCAAGACGCTATTCCAGGCTCTCTGCTGGTTCATTTCTGCAGGAGTTACAATCCGTTCACATTTTTGACATTTTTCTCCACAACTGTCAGACCTCCAAACTTTTGTCTTTTCAAATGAAAGCGGAGGTTCTGGAGAACACAACAGTGACTTCAGAGAGGTGCTGCTCTGGTGTATGGGTTCGTATTGGCGGTTGCCATGGCCTGGCTATATGCTTTGGCTTTCCTGGACTATTCGCTGTGGGGAGAACATGTCATTTGTATATTGTGCATTTCTTCCTTCTTTCTTTCCAGATGCAGAACAACAAGAGCCACATCCCCAAATTCCTGTTCCAGGCCCTAGAGTACCTGGAAAGCTCCCAGACAACAATACGACACTCTGCAGCCTTGTTCATTGGTAAGCAGAGGAAATTCACTTGAGCTTTCTTAAATGTTTCCTTCAAAGCCCTTTTCTAGACGGCTGCTCTGTTCCCTCCGACAGCACCAGAATCCTACAACGGGGTGTCTGTGTGTGTGTGTGTGTGAGAGAGAGAGAGAGAATTAACATGTATTCCAAGATGAAGGGAGCAACTTAGCTGTATCAACTGCACCAACTTCCCCTGCCCCAACAGCTCTTTGGCTGCGCCTAGGGGAGATTGAATTCACATCATGCTGGTTTGTTGTGAATTCAATCTCCTTTGGAAATCAGCTTCTCAGTCACTGCTGGGCATCTGATGCTTTATCGAATGTGCTTTGTGAACAGATGTAAGGAATGTATTTAATTTCCGAAGGGCTGTCTTGGGGGAATGGCTGCATCCTTAGCAGTTTTCAGCGAAGGATTTGAAAAGTAATGAGATGCACTGTATTCATTGTATGTCTAGGAAATACTATCCGCCATTACTACAATTTGTTGTCTGAAACAGTGAATGAAGATGGCATCTCCCGCCTGTATGAAGGTAAGGAAATACCTCTGTGTGTTTGTGCGTCTGTGGGAAGTACAGGGGTGCAGCACAGGGCCCGAACACAGGTTTGAATGTGGACACAGGTCCCTCTCTGTCTAAGGACAGCGTTTAAGGAAGAAGGATGGTCATGCGAGCTTCATCGAGGTACCACAATATGTGTATGGGAGCAGGGGAATTCCATCTCTAGCTCCTAGTGTAGACGTAGCCTTAAAGCTGTGTGGGGAAACTGTCTTCATAAAGGTCTGAAAGTCTGTAATGGAAGGCCTGACAGAATTGAAAAGAGCCGTTGTTATTAAGGATGATGATGATGATGACAATTACCCTCATCACCTGCCCTCCCTGGAATGGAGTGATTGCAGGCCAGGGAGATTCACTCCGAGATTGGTTATCAGCTCCTAGGAAATCCCATGAGGGCACATGGGAAACACTTGTCCCTGTGATCTCTTCAGGAATGAAGGCACAGGGCCACAAAGGATTTCAGCAGACATTAGGAGCCTAAATCCCTTTGTGGATCTTGGCCTAAATGTTGGATGGTTTAATGTCGCTGCAGCTGTCGCTTTCCTGTTCCATCGAAAGAACAAGTGCCCCCAACCGTCTGTGTGTAGGGGTGTGTGTAGGGGTGTAGGCCGGCGGAGGGGGAAGTGACAAGAATGGGGTCTCCTCTCTGTCCAGGGCTATTTTGGGAGGAGCGGAGTTGTTGTTCTCGTGCCCTTAGACTCTGGGGGAGCGAATAGCAGGGGGCAATGGCCATCGGGAGTGGAGGTTTCCTAGGCACCAGGCACATCAGCACCAGGGGCTTTTCAACCCGTTACCTCTTGGTTTCAGCTTTTCAGGAAGTGCCTTTGAAATCTGACAGGACCACGTGGGACATCCTCAACAGACATTACAAATGGTTGCAGAAGCTTGTAAATCTCGTGTCGGGTTCTGCAGTTGACTAGGGAACCGGGACCGACACAGAAGAGCTCTTTGCCCTGCTATGGTACGTACACCAGACGCTTATCAACTTTTTGGTGTCCCTAGCCTCTGATTGCCAGAAACTAGGAATTAGGCAACAGGGCATAGATCACTGGATGAGTCTTGTCTGTTGATTCCCTCTGGGGCACCTGGCAGTGGCCACTGTCAGAAGACAGGATACTGGGCTAGATGGACCTTTCCTCTGACCCAGTCTGGCCTTTCTTATGTTTGGAACCGGGGCTGAACAACAAGGTGGATATTGGCAGATGACACAAAATTATGCAGATTAATCAGCCTAGAGAAGACTTTGAAGAAGTTCAAAGGGATCTAATCAAGCCATGTCACCGGGCAGCGCAATGGCAGATGAAAACCAGCGCTGACCAAGGCAGGGCCATACACAGTGGAAAGCAGTGAGGTGAACGACTCCTCCATATCGCTGGTGTCAGAAGCCAAAGCACGGCTGGTTGGGCCCAGTAGTTGGAGCAGGGTCGCTGCGGCCGCGTGCTCAGAGTGGTGGAGGTCGAGCCGAGGGGAGCCAAGGGTTGGAGCCGGAGTCAGGAGTCAAGAGCAGGATTGGAACAGGCTGGGGAGTAGGGCCAGGGCCGGATTAACAATTCCCGGCCAATGGGAGCTGCTGGGGGAGGTACGCGGGGCGGGGCAGAGCTGACAGGCAAGAGCAGCCCCCGGGACAGAGGTTCCCGGTGCAGTGCTCATCGTGGCGACGTGGCTGGGGGGGCAGACAAGAAGGGCAGTACGTGGAGCCGCCTCGCCCGCACCCCAGCCAGGCAGAGCCGGCCTGGCTGGAACGCAGCACACAGGGGCTTTAGTGGCTGCAGCTCGGGCCCCCCTAAGCCCTGCTCCTTTCCTGAGTGCACCATTGCCCCACTTCTGCCCCATTCCCACACACTGTTACAGGGCAGCACCCTGGAGCTGATCTCTGACATCTCTCTCCCTAGAATGAAGTCACTGCAGAGTCAGGACAACCCCACCTTTGGGCACCATGTAGGACATCTCACCCCACCGCACAGAGCCCGACATTCACACAGCTTCTCGCATGTGATTCCCTCACTCATCAGAGCCAGGCGGAGAGAGGAGAAATTCTCCCAGACTCCCTTTAACCATTGCCAGCCCCCAGGGTAGTGGAGGTTGCGGGGGGTTGGGTGCTCTCTTTAAGAAATGCCAGCTCTCAGGGAAGTTGCAAATGAATATTGGCAAAGTGGGGTGGTTTTGTGCTGTGGAAAACTACCCTGCTTGAAGGCTTTGTTTTTCTAATTTGTGCTCCTGCCCTTTCTCCCTCTTCCAGACATCTGGAGGCCAACAGGAGCCAACTGAGCCCACCACTGATCCCATCTCTTGTGAGATGGCAAAGCAGCTGTTGCATGGGAAGGAGGAGACAGAAGAGGCCGAGCAGCGTGTGCCGGGGTGAACCAGCCCCACATAACCCCACAGTCTAGGCGGAGGAAGCCAAGCCCCTCCCCAGCCCTGCCGGACACGCTACAACTGGAGCACCAGTGTGAAAGGGAGCAGCTCAGCTCACGCTAGGCAGAGCGCCGAAAATGGAGGATGCACATTGTAGGCTCCAGTCCAGAAGCAGCTGAAGCCCCTGACTGCAGAGCCCCGAGGCGCCGAGACCCAGCCGCACCCCCGGGGGCCTGCAGACGTGCAAGGGAGATCGGAGTGTCTGGGAGTTTCCCACGCCGGGAGCCCAGAGACCCCCAGCCCGTGGCCTAGAGACTTCTCCTCTGAAGTAACCTGGGTGAACGAGCCATTGTCATGCTGAGTGACGTCAGCATGTTCTGGTTGGATCCCCACTGACTCAACGGCAAACACATTGGCCACGGACAAGGCCCTGGGCTAGGGCAAGGGGGAGTAAGGAGAGTCTGGGTCCCCCTGCCCTGGCTGCCATCCATCCTCGGGTGGCTGCCCACGTCCCCATTGCGCCACTAGACTGCACGGCCCCAAGAGGAGGGGCAACCATCTTGTCTCTGAACTCTCAGCCACACAGCCCTGCATTGAAGGGCAGCCGCACGGACTCTGGTCGTTGGGCCACGCAGCCCCGACGGAGAGGGCGGCCGCACGGACTCTGGTCGCTGGGCCACGCAGCCCCGACGGAGAGGGCAGCCGCACGGACTCTGGCCGTTGGGCCACACAGCCCTGGATGGAGAGGGCGGCCGCACGGACTCTGGCCGTTGGGCCACACAGCCCTGGATGGAGAGGGCAGCCGCACGGACTCTGGTCGTTGGGCCATGCAGCCCTGACGGAGAGGGCGGCCGCACGGACTCTGGCCGTTGGGCCACACAGCCCTGGATGGAGAGGGCAGCCGCACGGACTCTGGTCGTTGGGCCACACAGCCCCGACGGAGAGGGCGGCCGCACGGACTCTGGTCGTTGGGCCACACAGCCCCGGACGGAGAGGGCGGCCGCACGGACTCTGGTCTTTGGGGCACACAGCCCCGACGGAGAGGGCGGCCGCACGGACTCTGGCCGTTGGGCCACACAGCCCTGGATGGAGAGGGCGGCCGCATGGACTCTGGTCGTTGGGCCACACAGCCCCGATGGAGAGGGCGGCCGCACGGACTCTGGTCGTTGGGCCACACAGCCCTGGACGGAGAGGGCGTCCGCACGGACTCTGGTCATTGGGCCACACAGCCCCGACGGAGAGGGCGGCCGCACGGACTCTGGCCGTTGGGCCACACAGCCCCGGACGGAGAGGGCGGCCGCACGGACTCTGGTCGTTGGGCCACACAGCCCCGGACGGAGAGGGCGGCCGCACGGACTCTGGTCTTTGGGGCACACAGCCCCGATGGAGAGGGCGGCCGCACGGACTCTGGTCGTTGGGCCACACAGCCCTGGATGGAGCGGGCGGCTGCATGGACCCTGGGCGTTGGGCTACACACCCCTGAGTGGGAGGGCAGCCATTTTTGCTCTGGCCATAAGGCCAAACCACCCTGAGGCTAAGGACAGTTATTTAGTTTCACCCATGGGACCTCACCCCGTCACCCCTAAGGCATCTCTCATCTGTCACCATAAGACCCACACTATGATATAAGATTTTCGGGGTCAGGATGCAAATATGAGTAGAAGCAAGGAGTGGCATGTGACCCCTCTAAGAGCTCCTGCCACTCCTCTACCAATCTGGGGGTGTTTTATCTCCATCCATCTGCCTCAGGAATGGATTTGAGCAATGGGGGAAAGTTCTGGGGCAGAGTGACCCATCCGGAAGTGGGTCATGTGACCCCTCCGAGAACTCCTCCCAGTTGGGTTGAGCCTCATCCCCTTAGGACCAGCCAGAGAGGGGATTTCACCAAATAGGGTAAGTGCTGTGGTGGGGTGACCTGCCCGCAAGAGGGGCCCATCACCGCTCCATGAAATCCCCCCACCGTCCTCTACTAATCGGTCAGGGTTTCACACACCCCTTAGGCCATCCCAGAAGGGAAACGTACCGATCAGAATAGGCAGTGCCTGAAGGTCTAGGCCAGAAGCCGCCGATCTCTGGAGCTCCATGTTTGCGTGGCTGGCAGCATCCTCCTGGAAGTCGCAACTCAACACTGCGTGGAAGAGCCCGTCTCGTTCCAAGGTTGTCTTTTGCAGAAATCGTGGCCTAGGCCTTCGGGCTAAACCTGTTCTGGATTGGTACACGTTTCCCTTCTGAGATGGCCTAAGGTGGGAGTGAAACCCTCTCCAATTGGGAGAGGGCGGCGTGGGGACTTTTTAGGGACCACGGAATCCTGTTGTGGGCAGCTCACTCCACTGCGGCACTTCCCGTATTTGGTCAAATCCCCTCTCGGGGTGGTCCTACAGAGCTGACGCCCACTTCAATTGGTAGAGGACAGAGGGAGGAGTTCTCAGAGGGGAGATACAACCCCCTTCTGCATGGGTCACCCTGCCCCGCAACGTCCCCTGATTGGTCAAATGCAGTCAAAGGCAAGCTCTGCTTGATGAGTTTACAGAGGGGACTATGTGGGAAGAATTTACTGTAAGATTCCCCGCATCTTCTGAATGGGGTTTAGGTTCTGCCCTCTTTAAAGGAAGGAAAAATCCTGACAGGTGATCCTATGGGGCTGAAACCCACTGTGATGAGTTAATAATCTGTCCTCTTCACCACTCTAGGATGGAGTCTGGGGTGCAAGCTCTGGGATGGAGTTTGGGTACTGGGTGCAGGCTCCGGGCTGGGGCACAGGGTGGGGGTGCAGGATGGGTGGAGGGGTGCAGGCTCTGGGAGGGAGTTTGGGGATGGGAGGGCCTGCGGAGGGAGGGGATGCAGGCTCTGGAACGGAGTTTGGTTGTAGGCTCTGGGCTGGGGTAAGGGGTGGGGGTGTAGGAGGGAGTTCGGGTGCAGGAGGGGGGGTGTGGGAAGGGGGTGGGGGTGCAGGCTGTGGGATGGAGTTTGGGTGCTGGGTGCAGGCTCTGGGCTGGGGCAGGGAGAACCGCAATTAACTCATGCAATTAACTCAAAAAAATTAATCACAATTAAAAAAATTAAAACTGCAATTTATCATGGTTAATTTTTTAATTGTGATTTTTTTAGTTATGATTGATCACACTGTTAAACATTGAATACCAATTGAAATTTATTAAAGATTTTGGGGTGTTTTTCTACTTTTTTCAAATATATTGATGTCCATTACAACACAGAATACAGGGCTCCCTTTCTAGGATGATTCTTTACAAATATTTACACTGTCAAAGTAATAAAAGAAAGAGCCTTTTTCAGTTCCCCTCATAAAAGTGCTGCAGTGCAAGCTCTTGACCGTGAAAGTGCAACTTACAAATGTAGATTTTTTGTTTTGTTCCAGAACTGCACTCAAAAGGAAAACAATGTAAACGTTTAGAGCCTACAAGGCCACCGGACACTGAGAAAAGGCGTTCGCATGGCACTTTTGTAGCCAGCATTGCATGGTAGTTATGTGCCAGGGATGCTAAACATTCGTATGCCCCTGCATGCTTTTGCCACCATTCCAGAGGACATGCTTCCATGCTGATGATACTCGTTAAAAAAAAGTAATGTGTGAATTAAATCGGTGACTCAGCTCCTTGGGGGAGAATTGTCTGTCTCCTGCTCTGTTTTACCTGCACTCTGCCACAGATTTCATCTCCTAGCCATCTCGGATGATGACCCAACACGTGGTGTTTGTTTTAAGAACACTTTCACTGCAGATCTGACAAAAGGCGAAGAAGGACCAATGTGAGATTTCTAAAGATAGCCACAGGACTTGACCCAAGATTTAAGAGTCTGAAATTGGACTCCAAAATTTGAGCGGGATGAGGTGTGGCGCATGCTTTCAGAAGTCTGAAAAGAGCAACACTCCAGTGTGGAAACGACAAGATCCAAACCACCGAACAAGAAAATCAACCTTCCGCTGGTGACATCTCAATCTGTCATCAGCACGGACGCATGACCTCTGGAATGGTGGTTGAAACGCGAAGGGACGTATGATTCTTCAGCACATCTGGCCTGTCAATATGCTGCGATGCCAGCTACAACAGTGCCCTGTGAATGCCTGGTCTCCCTTTTAGGTGACACTGTAAACGAGAAGTGGGCAACATGAGCTCCTGCAAATGTCAACAAACCTGTTTGTCTGAGCGACTGGCTGAACAAGTAGTAGGACTGAGAGGGCTTGTGGCCTTTCAAGTTTTTCATCGTTTTATCTTTGAATGCAGTTATTCCACTTCTGTTTGTTAGCCGATGGCCAGGGATGTTTGGTGAGGTGCCAGCTATGCCCATTTATACCATCCGTGACTTTAACCACTAGGACACACTGTCCCTTCGCGGCGGGCAGCCCGGGCTAGGCTGACGGATGCCCCAAGGTCCTAACCACCCCTGACTTTAACTGCTAGAGCTCAGAGCTCCTTCGCAGCGGGCAGTCAGGATTGACTGACAGGTGCCCCAATGGCAGCACTAAGAGCCTCTCCACACCCGTGACTTTAACTGCTAGAGCTCAGAGCTCCTTCGCAGCGGGCAGTCAGGATTGACTGACAGGTGCCCCAATGGCAGCACTAAGAGCCTCTCCACACCCGTGACTTTAACTGCTAGAGCTCAGAGCTCCTTCGCAGCGGGCAGTCAGGATTGACTGACAGGCGCCCCAAGAGTTTGCCCCGTGGAGGCGGCACAACTCAACGCTAGGCTCTTAGTACTCTCACCTAATGGCCAGGCTTTATAGCCAAAACGGCTGAGGTTCTTTAATTGTGTTGGCTGCTTCACAGTAAACCAGAGAAACAAGTCAGGCTTATGCAAAAATGGTTACCAATATTTATTAAACTAGATTCTAATCATGTGGTTACAAAATTGCTAGTGCCTACTTATTTAAATGTAGAGATGTTACACACACAAACAAGTTACGAAACTGAAGCCACAACCCCAAAGAAAGAAAACAAAGTATAGAGCTCTATTTCAAAATATGTGTACACTAAAGATAGGAGATCAGGTGTGGGTGCTTCTTACCCTCCTTGCATCTCTCGATTCCAGCGGTGCCAAGCCAGGATCGGTCACTCAATTCCGCGGAAAGACGAATAAGGGACAAGGCTTAGGGACCCTCTTAGCTGCAGAAGCCTTGGGAGGCTGTCACTTATCTGACCAGCAGATAGATAGTGAAAAGCACTCAAAAATCATGGTGCTGTAGGTCCCCTACTTATACCTCTGTACTCCTTTATTCTCTTTCTCCTTTCTATGCTAAATTGGGGCTGGTCTGTCGGGGTGACGCCAGCTCTCGCAAGAGTAGTTCACACTTGCAAGGGAGAAACAATAAGTTTCGACTACTGGACACTTCTTTTATCAGGGTAAATATTTTCCCACCTAGGATGTTGGTGTGTGTGCATCATGCTGTTTTAGTAGGGGCTAAGAGCCATGTCTGTCACAGCGCCTCTGCCTGCTGTGAGCCCAATCGTTGTATACGTTCCCAGAGGCACACAGCTTCAAAGGCTGTGCTGGAGTGCCCTGGTGTTTTGGCTCCCGTGTGTTTCCAGCAATGCTGGTCTGAGAGGGGGGGCTGGCTGTCTGGCTACACTGTTACGTGTGAAAAATGCAGATTTTTCTTCCCCATAATTACAGCACTTACTCCTAGACGACATTTGCTGACTGGCTTTAGCAAGAATCATGAAAAATGGGTCTTCACACAGTTAGCACTGACTGTCAGCCCCTGCCATGTCGTGATACCGTTCAAAGCCCCATACACTGGTTTGAGGAAGGTATTTTAGTGCTTGTAGGCCCGGAATGTATTCAGCTGATTTTTAGAGCCCGTTAGACTTTTGGTACGTTTTTCAAAAGCATCTGTTTAAAATAATGTAGGTCTGGGATCGGGCACCTGACAACACAGATGGGGGCCTAGTGGGTTGTTCAAAACAGGTTAGGCACCAGGGGCTAGCTCCACAAAAATATTGAGGTGGGCTTGGCTGCTACTTTCACTTTAGCTACCTAAATCTGACACTGAGATGCTGCCGATCCTCAACCCCCCCCAGCTATGGCCTAAATGTAAGGGGACTGTTGCCCCCTTACTAACAGTCAGAGGGGGTGTTTTGGTTAGCTAGCTCCCAGTCCTAAAAGGGGGAAGGGTCGATGGGAAACCAGGACCCTATGACTGATAGTCCCCAGGAACAATGGGGAGAGGCCAACGCGCCAGGTCAGCCTGAATGACAGGGCGGGCAGGCTAATGAGGGAGTCAGGAGGCCAGGGGGGTCCCGTCCTCCGTGTGAGCTGGATTTGCCTGGGTCAGACAGACAGAGTGGGGCCGAGCTAAGGAGAAAGCAGGGGCCCGAGCTGAGCTGGGGAGCGGAGCTGTGCCAATCCAGGGGGACCAGTAAAGCAGCCCAGAGAGAGCAGACCTGTCCTGGGAGCAACCAGAGCCAGAGGGGCCAGAGAAGCAGCCCAGGGATCTGGGGGCAGAGCAGGAACCGTGCAGAGACCGAGTGGTGGGGCTGGGGCGGGAGCAGTCCGGAGGTGGATGCGGTGAGCAGCTGGGGAGAGCGAGGGGGACCCTGGGCAGCGGGCCCCGCACAGGGAGACGTCTCAGCCCAGAGGCTCTGCAGGCCAGGCTTGGATCGTAACCCCGACAGGGCGGGGGCGACACTGGGCAGAAGGGTCCTGCCACTTCGAGCCTGAGAGCGTGTGGCCACCACCAGAGCAAGCGTCCGACCCGCAGCATCCCTGCAGCACGGCCAGGGCCAGAGAAGGGGCCTGGGACTCACAAGGAACAGACTGTGAACTGCCCTGACGTTCCAGAGACGCTGTTTGTGATGTTCCCTGCCACAGAGCGGGGTGATGCGTTTCCTTTCACGTTTCCCATTATTCCTTATTCTTTTTAAAATTAATTGTTGATTAAATAACTTGCATTTTCTTTAAATTGTATGTACTGGTCAGTGGGTCAGGGAAGCGCCCAGTGCAGAGAGTACCCCAGAGTGGGGACACCCTAGCCCCTGTCCTAGGTGACCACCGCAGGGTTGGGGGTCGAGCCCCCCAGGACTCCTGGGCCCAGCCTTGTTGGGGTTACGAGGACTCTGCCAGACAGGAGAGTGGGAGGGGAGTCCTCGAGGGCAGGGAGCCCACTGGGTAAAGGCAGTGGGAGCGAGGACTCAGATCCTTTCGCTAGTCCACTTCACCGGGGTCGTGCAGAAGCCAGGAAATTTCCCCACAAGAGCGGGACTATTCCCCCGCTTACAGGAAGAAGGAGGTGCCTGAAAGTAGGACCCACAAAACCCAGCGTGCGAGGCATCTCCACACCGACGCTAACGAACAGGAAAGGCCGATGGGAGGGGTGTGCCCTGAGCCCCACCCCTCTCTGGATCTCAGGTTACGAGGTCTGGCTTGGAGAGAGGTACCTCCCCTGGCTCCCTCCCGCCCAGCTTTCCCCCACCCCCTGCCCTACCCTGCCCTGCCCCGGCCGTACCTGGTTCCAGCCCGGCCCTGCCGCGGGGTGGGACCAATACTGCTGCCAAGGCCATCCCGAGGGGGGTGCGGGCCCGGGGCAAACCCCCCTCTGCCCCAGACCCCGCCCCACTCCACCCCTTCCCCCAAGACCCTGCCTCCTTCCGCCCCTGAAGCAGCAAGATTAATCCCATACATTGGATTAATTGTGACTTATTTGCCAGATTTGAAAAGAGACCAAAAGGACCTGAGTCTCCTCGCTGTCGATAGCCCCCCGCTTGGTCAACCAGCACTGAGACGCTGAGGGGCGGATGGCTGAGAGGTCTCACCAGAGGTCCCACAGGACGGCCCAGGTCACCATCAGAGCGGATCGCTCTCAGATCCAGACCCACCTCTTTGTGAGGACCTCCCGCGATGAGAGCAACCCCCCCCCTTGCCCACCCTCCACACACACACCCCTCCTTGGTAGAGAGAGGGAAACAGGGAAAAAAGAAGCAAGAGAAGAGGAGAAAGGAGGGAGGAAAGAGGAAAAGGGAAACCAAAAAGCATAAACCCCAAGGTCCCCAATGTTTCCAAGCATCAAAGTGCTCGGTAGGAAATCAAATTCTGCCCCCTTAAGCCAGTGTTTTCTGTGCTGAGAATTCTGCCTGCAGCAGGTGCATCAGACCCAAAATGTTCCAAACCTCTCGGAGCCTCCGACCTTGTCCAAGGGAAGTTCGTTTAAGGGCACAACCATGGGTAGGAAAGGAGAAAACTCCACAGAGGCTCCTCCTCATGCTATGACGTGAATCCTAATTCTCTCCCCGTCCTCGAGGGGAGACCTGGCGAAGGAGACGTGCGGCTGCAAAGCCGGGGGGGTCTCAGCGACTGCCCTGGCCCTGCACCTCGGCCCTGCCCCGCTGAAGTCGGGGTCTCTCTGTGAGGTCACCCCCTCCCCACCACCTTTGCCCAATGGGCTGAGGTCCTGCAAAAGGCCTTTGTGATGTCACTGCCCCCCCTATCCCTCCCCTCCCAGCTGATGTCCTGCCCCTGCCCAGCCTCTGTGGAGCTTGGAGTTGTTGCCCCCGGATCTCCGCACTCAATGACTGGTGAGTCGGGGGATGGAGCCGGCTATAAATAAAATACCAGTTTTTCATAAATTAGTCGACTTAAGGCCAGAAGGGACCATTGGAGCATCTAATATGACGCCCTGCATCTCCCAGCCCTCCTGTGTATCACAAGAGCTGCTTTTTGATGAAAGCACCTTCCCGAAAGGCATCTAGTCTTCACTGGAAGACATCAAGAGATGGAGAATCCATCACTTCTCTTGGCAGTTTGTTCCAGTGATGAGTCGCCCTCCCTCTTACAAATCTCTGCCTTGTTCTAAGGAGAATTTTTCTGATTTCTACTTCCAGACATTTGTTCTTGTTTTGCCTTTCTTTGCAAGACTAAAGAGCCCTTTAAATACTTGGTGTTTTCTCTCAGCGAAGGCACTTGCAGGCTGCCATCAGCTCACCTCTCCATCTTTCTAAAACCTAAACAGACTGAGTTTTTCAATCCCTCCTTATAAGTCTTCTCCATCCCTCAATGTGGCTCTTTTCTGCACCCTCTCCAGTTTTTTTAACATTATTTTTGAAATGTGGACACCAGAACGGGATGCAGTATTCCAGTGTCAGTCTCACCACTGCTGAATCACCTCCCTTTCCATCCTCTCTTTATCTATCCATGGATGGCGTCACGGACTCACAGGACTTGTGCTCTCTCTCAGCCTCGTACAGTCCTTGGGAGGAACCCCCTTCAGCGTGACAGCCCTTCTCGGACATCCACTCTCTCGAGGGTTAAGCCGTAGGCCCTTCCGCCTCCTGGAACCCCTCTTCTCTGAGCCTTGAGCATGCCTGTCTGCCGTGGGCCCCCTCAGGGAGTCCCCTCACTCTGGACCCCTGGGGCCTCTACTCCCAGAGGGAAGAACGCAACCCCGATCCCGAGACTGCCGTGACTCTCAGCCAGCGTAAAAGAGAGGGGTTTATTGAGCATCTGAACACAGCACAGGAAACTCTCAGGGCCTCAGGCCTAACCTCCCTCAGCACAGTCCATCTAGGTCTCTCCTGCACCCGTGTGGGCTCTGGCTGTTTTCTCTCCCCAGTCCAGAAGCCCCCTCTTTCCAGCTAAGCATCAGATATCACCTTCCCACAAGCCTGTGTCCTTTGTCTTCTGTCCCAGGTGAACAGGCTGCCTGGGTCTCCTCTATCTCAGCCTCTCCTCTCCTCCCTCTTTTCTTTCCCCCTGGCTGGAAGCAGTCACCGGGTCTTCTCTCCTCAGCCCATTGTCCTACTACTGGCCCGACCTGGCTGTGACTTCCAAGCTGGGCCTCCCGCTCACCAGTCGCTGGGGTATCCATTCTCCAGACCTTTGCCTGAGGGCCCAACTGTCAGGCGAGATCACCGCTGGTCCTCTGTAACAACAAACGACATCTCCCACCAGTGCCACCTCGTTAAACAAACAGCACCCAGGGAAACTGAGTCCCACATGCGGCATGCAAACCATTGAAAAACCAAGAAAATCCCCCCGTCATCACCGATGGCTTTGGCCCTGTTCCCCACAGCATCGCACCGGGAGCGGATGTTGAGCGGCTTGCCCGGTATGACACCTAAATCCTTGACAGAGTCACGGCTTCCCGGAGTACAGTTCCCCCTCGGTGGCCTGCCTGCTCTGTCCTGCTGCCCCCTCCCACTGCGCCAAGAGGGGACCTGGTGACTGGAGCTGCTGTGGTTGTGTGAGAGCGCCGGGCTGAGAGACCAAAGGGCACCTCCGTTCTGGAACAGAGGGGTCTGGCCGGTAGGCTCAATCGCCCCCGGTTTGGGGCACAGAAGGGGCTGTGGCTGGCAGCAGCTTGAAGCCCGTCCCCCAGCTGCGCTAGGCACTGTTTGAATGAATGCAACGTCCGTGTTACATACGGGCTCCGGGTGCTCGGTCGGAAGCACTGAACTGCCTCAGAGTTCTCTGTTTGCAAGGTCGGTGCCAGGAGATTAGAGAGACAAGGCAGGGAGGGGATCTCTTTCATTCTCCAACTTCTGCTGGGGAGAGACCAGCCTTCGAGCTCCGCAGAGCTCGTCCTCAGGCCCTGGTCTCTCTCCCCAACAGAAGCGGGTCCAATAAACTATATGACCTTCCCGGCCTGGTCTCTCGGTGTTTTCTGCTCCCACGGGCGTGGCTGGGAAGGGCCACAGGGCTCAGCAGGCTCAGGGAGAAACCTCAGCCCCACTGGAGACAGGAGGGGAACAAACCTCACAATCCGTGTGGTCACTGCAGGTCTGTGCATCTGCCCACTCCTCCCTCAGTGGCAGTCTGTGGGGGAGGTCTAGGGTGGCCAGAGGTCCCGATTTTAGAGGCACAGTCCCGATTTTTGGGTCTTTTTCTTATATAGGCTCCGATTACCTCCCACCCCCGTCCCGATTTTTCACATTTGCTGTCTGGTCACCCGAGGGAGGTCTGGCAGCCCCCTCCCCAGCCACAGTCCGTGTGTGCCCAGCAGTCTGTGCATGTCACAGCAGCCCCCCGCTCACTCCCACTTGGAGCCCAGATCGGGGAGGGCTGGGCCTCTGGTTTGTTTGATCCCTGAAGGGTTTTCTGGGCACTAACTGGGACCCCAAGTTTCTCCTAATTTGAGGAAATCCCTGTGAAAACTCACCTTTTCTGGGGGTCTGTTTCACACCCTCCGCCAGAGTCGTTCCCCATTCTTTCTCCAGTTCAGCTGGCAGCAGGTCTCGTGCGAGGGGCGGGGGAGAGCTGAGATTTCAGGCTGCCGTGTTGTGGCGGGATTGCTGCGATTAACTGGCTGAATGTGCTAATTCTGAGGACGAAACAGGGAAAGGGGCAGAGATCGAGAGTCAGGGAGTGAAATGGAGAAAATACAGGAAGCATTTCTAGCAAGGATGAAGTGCAATGACCAGAATCCAGAATATTCTCTGCACCCCTTGTCTAACTCTGGGCCCGATTCTCTTCCGCATTGACGGCCCTTTCCCTGTCTCCGGCCGTGTCTGGAGGGCTTTATGCCCTGTCCAGCCCCTTCACACTGCCAGGAAGGGAGAGGTGTGATGGAATCTTAGCCCAAAGAAGAACCAGGCCCTGTGTCACCTTCATGCTGGGTTTCAGATGACCCCGAGAAGTTGGGGGGCCACCGGCGCCTAGAGCATGGCCCTGCCACAGAGGCCCCGCCCCTGGTCATCCTCTTCCCCCGAGGCCCCGCCCACCCACTGTTCACTCCTCTGGCCCCCGAGGTCCCCCTACCTGCCCCTCACTCCTCTCCGCCTCTTCCCCCAAGACTCCATTCACCCCCTGCTTGCTCCTCTCTGCCCCTTTCCCTGAAGGGGGGCTACCGGGGGGCCATGGGGCCAGGCACCCGTCCCTTTTCTCTGTCTTCGGTGAGCGGGGGGCAGTGGGGTCCTTGGGGAAGGAGGTGGAGCAGGACAGGAAGAGGCACGAGAAGACAGGGCTGCGGGGGAAAAGGCCGAGGGGGGGTGGGGCGCAGGTTTTGGGGGAAGAGGCGGAGGGGGGATGGGAAGAGGCAGAGCAAGAGCAGGGCATCGGGCTAAGAGGCAGAGGGGAGCGGGGTGCAGGCGGGGCCCCCACTTCTCTGGAGCTTCGCTTCTGGCCCTCGAAAGATGACCACGGGCCCACGGGCCTCCGGAGGGGAGACCCGCCCCACATCCCCAGCGTTTCCCCCCCGCATGGACGGCCTTTTGGGGGAGGCTCAGCCTCCCCTGGCCTCTTATACGGGCTGCCCGTGCTCAGCTCCTTCCACGCGCTGGAGAGGAGCAGCACCCAGGGGTGGGGCTGAGCCGGGGGGTGCTGGGTGAGGGGCAGAGGCCTCAGGAGCTGAGACCGCAGGGACACAGCGTGAGGCACCATCCCAGGCATCCCCATGAAAGGAGCAGAACAGGGTTTCCTTGGGGTGGGGAGCGTATGGAGAGCGTCCCAGGGTCGGTGGAGATGTATTGCCCTGGTGAGCAAGTGTGGCTAAAACACAGGCCTTGCTGTGAGCAGGATTTGAACCTGCGCAGGGAAACCCGATTGGATTTCGAGTCCAACGCCTTAACCGCTCGGTCCTCACGTGAGTGACGTGACCCCCTCAGGCCCGAGAAACTGGTAAATAATCACAGTGCCCAGGCCTGAAGTCCTCTGAAACACAGAATTCAAACAGGAAACCTGGCTCCCAAAGCAGAGGGGGATTTGGGGTTCTCATTGCTAAGCCATGTGGTTAAACATCAAACCAACCCCCTCCCGTGGGGCCTGTAATTGTTTAAAGATAGGGACATGGAGACAGGGAGAGGTTCACTGACCTGCAACTGGACCGAGATCAACTCCCCTCAAACCAGCTCATTCCTCACCGGTTTCTGAATGGTCATCACGTCCTACAGACGTTTGCTCACTCCTGCCCTGGGCAGAAGAGAACCCCAGTGCCCTGGAGGTGACAGGCCCGGACTGTGTCCCCGGAGTCCCGGGGCATCGTCCCTGCCCTGAGGCTGTGGCTGCACTGGGGAGTTTCTGTTTTGGGTGGGCAGGGGCCAGTGAGGCTCAAGCCAGCTCCGACGTCGGGGTCTGGGGAGGGTATGCTACTTCCACCCCCTGACTCACCTCAGCAGGCCACCCGCCTGTCTGGACTTGGGGGGCCTACCACCAAAAATTCTAACTCAAAGGTGGGGGGGCTCAGCTCAAAAAGTTTGAGGGGCAGGGAGAGGGACAGCTAGGGGCTGTGTGTGGGCAGAGGGTAGCTCAGGGTGCAGGGAGACTCCTACGGGCTGTGCATGGGGGTGTGCAGGGGGTAGCTCAGGGTGCAGTGAGGGGGGTAGCTAGGGGCTGTGTCTGGGCAGAGGGTAGCTCAGGGTGCAGGGAGACTCCTAGGGGCTGTGCATGGGGGTGTGCAGGGGGGTAGCTCAGGGTGCAGGGAGGAGGTAGCTAGGGGCTGTATCTGGGCAGAGGGTAGCTCAGGGTGCAGTGAGGGGGGTAGCTAGGGGCTGTGTCTGGGTAGAGGGTAGCTCAGGGTGCAGGGAGGAGGTAGCTAGGGTCTGTGTGCTCTCAGGGCTCCCCTGCGGTCCCTGTACCCTGAGGGCTCTGCCAGCCACAAAGCAGCCGGGTCCCCCCGCCCAGGCAGCTCTTACCAGCTGCATGAGCAAAGGGGAGCAGCTTCAACCCCCTGCAGCAGCAGGAGACGAGGCAACGCTGCGGCTGCCTGCTCCATGGCACCAGTCAGAGCAGCAGCTGTCCTACGCTGCCGGACTCTGACTTCCCACCTCCGACCTAGCAAGGGGGTGGAGAGAGGAGGTGGTGGAGGGGGGGTGTGGAGCTACCCCAGGACTGCCCTGCTCTTGCACTGTAGTTTGGGGGGGGGGTGTAACACCCCTGTGTTCCCCCAACTCTGCCCATGGGCTCAGGGCTTCTGGCCCTTGGGGAGCACCGGGGCTCGGGGCTCCAGAATTCAGCCCTGCTGCTCCCGGCTTCAGCTCTGCGGGAGGTGCTCGGGTTCGGGCTTTGGATTTTAGCCACGGGGCCCTGCGGCCCCCCGAAAGGGTTCATGGACCCCCAGTGGGCCACGAACCCCCTGTTGAGAACCGCTGGTCTAGAAAACATGATCTACGAGGAAAGGTTGAAAGAACTGGGTTCGTTTAATCTGGAGAAGAGAAGACTGAGAGGGGACATGAGAACAGTTTTCAAGTACATAAAAGGTTGTTACAAGGAGGAGGGAGAAAAATTGTTCTTGTGAATCTCTGAGGACAGGACAAGAAGCAATGGGCTGAAATTGCAGCATGGGAGGTTAGGTTGGACGTTAGGAAAAACTTCCTGCCAGCATAGTTAAGCACTGGAACAAATTACCTTGGGAGGTTGTGGAATCTCTGTCATTGTAGGTTCTTAGCAGGATCGACAGTCACCGCTCAGGGATGGTCTAGATGAGGGGTAGTCAATTATTTTTTGTCAAGGTCCAAATTCTTCATCAATGTACAGTCAGGGGCCAGACTGCAGAGAAAATCATTTACAAAAATAATAATAATGACAATATATAAATAAAAAGTTTCTGGGGTCTGTTCAAAAGCGTCTGGCAATCCGGATTTGGCCCGTGGTTCGCCTGTTGACAGCCCCTGGTCTAGATAATATAGGAGAATTACGGAGACCTCGGGAATGGAGGTTATTCGTAACTTTGCCCAAGCCGTTATGGGCTGCTCCTCAGGGCGGAGTGCTCGGAACGGGGGCTCACACTCTGCAGCGGCTGCCCGGCAAGTTTCTGATTCTAGCCCCCTGACTGCAAGGGTGATGCGTGAGGCACCCGGGGGTGCTTTGGCACCAGTGGGTGCGCAGTGCAGGCTGGGGCCCTTTCAAACGCAGCCGCTCCTCCAGAGCGCGGCAGGCGGGCAGGAGTTCGGGCTCCAGCAGCTCACGCTCTCGGCCAGGTTTCAGCAGCAGCTCAGGGAGCTTCTTTCCTGGACTGAGACTAAGGTTGCAGGCTTGTCCCCCTCCCAGCCAGAGGCGGGAAACGGCCCCTGTGGCTAGTGCAGACCCCAGCACTCCTTCTCGGGAGCTCACAGCTGTGCCTGTGAACCTCAGCGTCTTCACCTGTACGTGGCTGGCCTTCCGCGTGGCAAGTGGTGGGTGGGGTGGGGACAGGCAGCCCCGATGTGCCTAACTTGACGATGCAGTGCCGGCACAGCATGGTATTTGTTGGGTTTTTTTGTTTTTCGTCTCCGCTGCTGCCTGACTGCGTACTTCTGGGTCCACGTGGTGTCTGGTTGACGGGTCCGTCTGTAACTCTGGTGTTCGTATTTTTGAGGTTCTACTGTACTTAGTCCTGCCTTGAGTGCAGGGGACGGGACTAGGACGGTCCTTCCGGTTCTGTGATTCCATGGAAAGGACTAATGTGGGTTTTTTGATCTGACCTCCGGCATTACACCAACAATATGATTTTACCCAGTAATTCCCGGAGAATTCAAAGGATAAGAGAGAAGGATAAGGATAAGAGAACACAAAGGATCCACTGATCAAGTTCCAGATCTCAGCTGTATAGTGGTGTGCAGTGAGCCCCTGTGCAGCTGAGCTCCTTGGCAGTAGGAAGTATGCATCCCCTGTCAGTGCTCCTTAAATGCTACTCCACGTCTTTGCAGTCCAAGACTAGGTCTTTTAAGAAAGAATGCTCCACAGCGACCAAGAAGGGGCCAGGCTTTACCTGAGAGCTAGGTTCATACTGAAACCTGCCTCTGTCAGACATCTTTTACTTCCAAAATCTTCTACTGGACGATCTAGGCATATAAGCATCACTCCTGATCCCTTCCCAGAACCCCACCCCTGAATGCTACATGCACGTAAAGCAAATGTTGACAGATTATCTGTTTTGGTCAGGAGCCAGAAACATAGCTAATACTCTGACTCTGTGCAGCTCTCTCCAGAAAACCATGGCAAGAGAGTTTATTTGTAAATGGGAAGAAATAATTGCATTTTTAAAGTTCTTTGGGACAGTGATAAAAGTCATTTTAGACATGCAAAGTATTATGAACTTGGCATTCTCACACTTAGATGCTTCTGTAGGCTGTACTCATTGCACACACTGAGGGCTCCTGGCTGCCCTCCATTCCCCTCCCCCCATGTGCCACCCTCCCATCCTCTCTATTTCACAGATTCCCTGCATCTGCTCACCCCTCTTTCATGTCACAGGCTCTGTCCCATGTTTCTTCATCTCCCCTAGGCTGGGGCTCTGTGTGCCCTCCGACCTTCCCCTACCACACAGAACTTCTGTATGCCTCCTCTCCCCAGGCCAGGGTCCCCTTTTCTCCCCACCATTATTTCTTTTCTTTCTGTCTGAGAGATAAGTCATTGGGGGTGTCACCATTTTAAAATTATTTTGGGAAGATGATTGTTCATCTTTGTAGTTGAGATTCCTCCAACATGGGAGTGACTGTTGAGTGTAGGACCTCTCTTCGTTCAGCCAGTTATTACTAGACAATGTTGCCTCCCCTAATTATCAAAGCTTTACTACTGGGTCACCTGTCTTTATTGGCAGTAACATTCTAATTAATATTTACTCCATTTTACTGTATGGTGATTGCCCAACCACTGTCTAACTCTTGCTTTGGTATAACTCGATTAAAGGGATGATCAACAATTTATTTCTGAATACTCCCTTGAGCTTGATCATGCAGTCCTTTTGGGAGAGGGATGCAGAGATCCAGCTTTATAAACCAGACTTCTCTGTCTTTTATTCCTGTAACACTAGAAATAATTTTGTTTTTTAAACAGGAGAATAAACCATCCCTCATTCAGACTGGTCCTGAAGCAACCCTGCAGACCCACCTCCTTGTATTTGAGGCCGAGAAATCCAGAAAAGAAAACCGTGTTGTGTGTTTAGAAATGAGAAAGGAACTCATCCCGAAGCCTACATACAAATGAACTTTTCAATTTGAGGAGACAGAATAAAAACTGGTCCCAGTTACCAGGGAAATCATGTCTTGTTTATACTAATCTGGAATATATATGGGGATGGGCACTACATAAAATCAAATTTTGCATACTACAAATCTGTAAAATGCAAAGGTGTGTTTAATAGAATTTTCTATATCGTTTCATTAATTTTTTTAGATAAAGAAAAAATATTAAAAATCATCAGTATTTTCTTCTGTCTTGGTTTCCTTTAAAGGACACGAAGCTTATTCTTCCAGCAGCACTTCACTTAACCCTTAAGTGCACTCTGACCTGAGAAACCAGCAGTTAGGAGGTACAATGGCAAAGGTTTTGACAGCATGGAAGTAAGTTTAAATCAGCATTTCTCGCATGCGGCTACCAGGGACTTTTTGTGCAGGCCTAACAGCCTCCTGGGCAGCGGTGGAGAGGCCAAAGCATCAGCCTCTCCCCTTCCCTCCCTGTTGCTCCTGCATGAGCCACCATGCACCGCCTCTGGAGACAGGTGGGGCACAATGCTGCAGGAGCCAGGTGAGTTCTTGACTCACCTGTGGGGTGGGCAGGGCACGTTGGGGCTTGGGCTTCAGCCCTGGGTGAGAACCTGGCCGCAGGGCTTCAGCTGCACGGCTCGAGCCCCGGGCTCTGACCCAGGCTCCGGCCACGTGTCCTTGGCCCTGGGCGCTAACCCCTGGCTGTGCAGCAACAAGTGCTGGCTCCGGGCTCTGGCACCGACCCCCAGCCCTAACCCCGCTCCCTAACCCCAGCCCCAGCCCCAGCCCCAGGGTGGTGGGTGTTGATCCACAGCTCCAGCTGCGCAGCAGCAGCCACCAACCCTGGGCTCCAGCCGCTCACTCTGGACCCTGGGGGTGCTGCCTCCCAGCTCCAGCCATATGGCAGCAGGGCTCACCATTCTCCCCGACGCCTCCCCTAACCCCCATTTATCGCCCCCAGCCCCCACTGCCTTCCCTGGTTCCACCTCTATCCCCCCCATTGCCCCAGACCCCTGCTGCCTCCCTCTCCAAACCCGGGGCTTGCTGAGAAAAGCGAAACAAAGAAACATGCAAGTATCACTTTTCACAGCACGCTTACTAGCTGCCTGGGAGGCTGTGAAAAGTGATACTTGTATGTTTGTTAATATCACTTTTCACAAACTCCCAGCTAGCTACTAAGGGTGCTGCGAAAAGCAATATTCAACATACAAATATAATTTTTCGTATTATTTTTGAGTCTGAAAAAACCCTACATAAATAAATTACAATGATTTGGACACGTGTATGTGCATATTTATTTGTTTTTCCTACAGTTAAGTATTTTAGGGAAAAGCGTCAGTGCGGCCACCAGCAAGAATTGGTGGTCACAGTCCGAGGCCACCAAAAAATGTGTTCTGAGAACCCCTGGTTTAAATGTACTAATAGGCAAAATCCAAACCAGCCATGTCTGCCTGAACCTTTTCAGGCAGGACTTCAGGTATCACGCAAAAGATCTTATTTTTCTTTGGTTCCATGTATACATTTGCTCAGATTTTACTTCTCCATTAAAAATGGAACCAATTCCCAGCTGCCTGTCAAGTGAGAGCCGGCTGAGATTCCATGGTTCTCCCTGCACCCTTATGGGTCTGGTGCCAAGGGAGCACCACATAGGCCTGCAGTGAATCTCAAGTGCCTCTAACTTGTCTAGCTCTTCTCAGCCATTTCTCTTGCTGTGAGCTGCCCTCCTTTTGAGCCCCACCAACTTCCTCACATGCAGGAACAGCAGCAGATTGCCATCTTGGAGCAACAGCTGAGGAAGGCGACTTTTCTGTCAGCACTAGAGTGGTCTATTGTATTGTGCTCTTCTTAAATAAGCAGGATACTGTGATCGTCCAGTGAGCGTGTCTCAGCTTTGTTACGTCAAGTGCTTTAAAAGGGGTGATGTGCTGCACTGTAGGGGCTGAGAAAGATCTCATGGGCTCCCCATCATCAATTCTGAGATTTGCACTGATTGGCATTAAGACTTTTGGGGTGATGGTTCTATGACTCAAACTCAGTGGCTTTGTTTGGTCTACCAGAGTCTGAGGTTGGTGATCTTCGGGGATGGTACAAGCCTTACCTAAGACATTTAAGCGAGTCAGAATGTGGAAGGAAGACGATAGAATGAATGATGTGCGAGTTCCTCCAAGTAACAGGGATAGCCGTCTGCCTCTGAACATAGCTCAATGTTTATTGTGCTTATCATGCTGGAATATGAATGGCTGCTATGGGTGGCTGATAATCTATGAACACCATGTAGTAATTCCTGGATTTTTAAATTATTGTTTTAGCTGAACGCATGTATAATGTTTGATCAAATACTGTTCAGGGAGAAAGGTATAAAAACATCCAAGTATTTGCTATGTTTAGAGTGGTCATGTTCTGTGGGATACCTTCTGGAAGAACAGTAGTGTGGTTAAGTAATTCGTGTCACATTCTGTGCTGCACCCCTGCACCGAAAAAAGGATTTTCTGCTGCTTACACTATTTGCAGCTTCATTGGGTGAAAATAAAGAAGCAACAGTGGCCAGGTCTGAGTGCCCCTCCTCTAACAAAAATCTTGAAATAGTTCACTGTAAAATTAAAAACCAACTGTGGCTTGTCTTAAGTAATGGTAAGGTGACGTTTAGAAGGAAGCCTACAGGTGCATCCTCACCTGTTCGTTGATCCAGCACAACTTCCTATACATTAGACTCTTACGACAGTCAGTAACGCTCTCTCTACCTCCACAATAGAGCTCTTTAGAAAACGGGAGTTTGTATTCAGTTTGTATGAATGCTGTAATCTGGAAGGCCCAGATCCACAAAGGTATTTTGGTTCTTGACTTCCATTGGATTTCAGTGGAATTTAGGAGCCTAAATTTTACCTTTGTGGATCGGGGCCTAAGTAATTGCAGTTTGACAAACATGAAAGATGAATAATTTGTGCAAAATAAGAAGTAATTAACAAATGAGGACAATCAGAATCCTTGTCTGAGGACTCCTAAAGCCTCAAAATACGTTCTTATGAAATAATTCACATCCACTATCATTTCTTTGCCTGTAGTAAAGATATTGTCTTTTTTAGTTGGCACACTGTTCTGATCGTTGTCTGTACAGTAATCTTTTGAGTCATTCAGTTCAGTTAGATGTTATCAGTCACCTGGAGTTTCTTCCTCAGAAGCTGTTATGGCTTTCAAGGCTCTTCTCTTCCTTAATCTTTCTGCATTTGTGATTGTCATAGGATGCAATGGGAAAAATCCAGAAAGACCTGAAAGAAAGACTATTTATGTTTATAGCTGGAGTTGCAATATGACTGTTCTAGACTCACAGATTCAAAGGCTAGAAGGGAGCGCTGTGATTATCTCGTCTGACATCCTATATAACACATGCTATAGATCTTCCCCAAAATAATTCTTAGCGTATATATTTCAGAAAAACATCCAATCTCAAGTTAAATTGTCAGTGATGGAGAATTCACGACAACCCTGGGTCAACTGTTCCAATAGTTAATGAGACTTTTAAGAAGTGAGAGTAATTGTCTCTCTCACCAACCCTCTAGTGGCTTGAAGTGCCTTTTACTGCTGTCTCGGCCAGCTCAGTGTCTCCATAAATGAGACCCGTTCCCATTTCCTCAAAAAGAACAGGAGTACTTGTGACACCTTAGAGACTAAGAAATGATAGCGCATCTTAATTAGCCTCTTACAGTTTGTATGGCAACTCCCACCTTTTCATGATTCTCTGTATGTGTATAGATCTTCTTACTATATGTTCCATTCTATTCATCTGATGAAGTGAGCTGTAGCCCACGAAAGCTTATGCTCAAATGAATTTGTTAGTCTCTAAGGTGCCACAAGTCCTCCCGTTCTTTTTCCGGAGACAGACTAACAAGGCTGCTACTCTGAAACATCCCATTTCCTGTGGCCAAAAGAAGGGTGATTGCATATATACACAGTCTCAAGAATTCATGCAAAGAAATGAAGAAAGAGTCTTTGGTACTCCAAGTATGCGGAGGATCACCAAGGAAAACCTATTGTCTTTTAAGAGAAATAAGCAAATAGTTCAGATTGAAAAACACATTGAGTTACCTAGAAGTTTTTCAACCGGTTTTGTGACATGTGCTCCACAACCAATCCAGTGTTTGATTCTCTCGATGTTCAAGCCAACAAGCTTTTCATTGTGGCTATTTGGGAGTGGGTCATAGCAGCCCACTTGCTCCAAATACTTGCTGTCCCGTGCTCGCTTGTTATATGCGGCCACTATACGGAAGAAGGGTCTGTTGGCACAACCACCAAGAGCCAATCGGATAGCTACGTGTCCTCCATGATAATTTTTCATAAGGTGATGAGCTGAAGGGAAGATCAACAGGTGTCACAATAGATTTGATTATAAACAGATGTGTATAGACGTCGAGCCAAAAAATTCCAAAGGCCTTAGAGAAAAGCTTGGTTTCATTTAAAAATCAATAAAACTGCTGTAACCTTCCCTTACACAGCAACAGTAGATTATTCTTCATGATGGAATCAAAGTCTGTACCTTGCCAGGAGACTGAGGTCTTAAAGCAATTTATTTACAATAAAGATGACAGATTTGCTCTACCAACCCTTAAGAGAGTTCAGCGGTGAAGGCTGCACATTCTCCACTAACTGTGATTGATTTAGAGGGATGCAGAACCTGGGGTCTGCCAGTACAACATGGTGTGCACGCAACCCCTAACAAGCCCTGTCTGCACTTACCAAGGTGCACCATGATGACCCTTGAAAGCACCTGAAAGAGGAAAAAGACCATGAATGAATCCCCTGCCACTCCCAAACACAGAACAAGGGGCTAGCCCACTGCAGCTGTGCCGCTGTAAATGCTATAGGGTAGACATAGCCTTAACTGACAGAGATGAGACCCTGAAAGTTATACACCGGACCCTCGCTAGAACACGCGTCTAGATAACACAAATTCTGATAGAACGTGGTTGCGGATCCCAAATTTAGTAACGGTCATTAACTTTCATTGTAACGCGGTCCCCGCTGTAACGCAGTACCCGCTAGAATGCGGGATCTGGCATGGATCCCAAATCACACATTCTAGTGAGGGTCCAGTGTAGTTTGAAAATCCTGAGGGAAACATGGGAGTTTAGTTGCAAGCCCTGCCCTGGCCCCTGTAGATTCTGTCTCTCATGACCTGTTCACCATGGCCATCCTGGGAATGGAAGTTTCAAAGCACCTGCCCCCACTCCCACTTTTATGCTTTGGGGTTTAGGTAACTTTCAACCTCTTAGGAGCACAGGCAAAAAGAAAAGAATGGTTTTCCCCCTGGCAGCCCTGCTAGGCATCAGCCTCACTGCCGCACCCTGCTTGCTTTTCTGTTTCAACAGCTTTGTTGCTAGGGCAATGCCAACGAGTGCCACATGAGTACATAAAATCACTTGTCATTTTAAGGTAAGAATTAGTTTCCCCATTACATTGGTGTTCTGAGGATTTGGTATTATTTTATATATGTACGTTAAGGCTGTCAATCACAGTTATCTCACACGATTAACTCAAAAAAATCAATCGCGATTAATCACACTTATAACAATGGAATACCAATTGAAATTTATTAAATATTTTTTGATACATTTTCAATACTGATTTCAATTACAACACAGAATACAAAGTGCAGAGTGCTCACTTTATATTATTATTTTTTATTACAAATATATGCCCTGTAAAAATGATAAAACACAAGAAATAGTATTTTTCAATTCACCTCATACAAGTACTGAAGTGCAAACTCTTTATTGTGAAAGTGTAACAAATGCAGTTGGGTTTTTTTTGGTTGCATAACTGCACTCAAAAACAAAACAGTTTAAAACTTTAGAGCCTACCAGTCCACTCAGTCCTACTTCTTATTCTGCCAATCGCTAAGACAAAAGTTTGTTTACAACTGACGGGAGATACTGTTGCCTGCTTCTTATTTACAATGTCACCTGAAAGTGAGAACAGGCGTTCGCATGGCACTTTTGTAGCCGGCGTTGCAAGATATGCCAGATATGCTAAACATTCGTATGCCCCTTCATGCTTCGGCCACCATTCCAGAGGACATACTTCCATGCTGATGATGCTCGTTAAAAAAATAATACATCAATTAAATTTGTGACTGTACTCCTTGGGGGGAGAACTGTAGGTCTCCTGCTCTATTTTACCTGCATTCTGCATATGTTTCATGTTATTGCAGTCTTGGATGATGACCCAGCACATATTCGTTTTAAGAACACTTTCACAGCAGATTTGACAAAACACAAAGAAGGTACCAATGTGAGATTTCTAAAAACAGCGACAGCGCTCGGCCCAAGGTTTAAGAATCTGAAGTGCCGTCCAAAGTCTGAGAGGGACAAGGTGTGGAGCATGCTTTTAGAAGTCTTAAAAGAGCAACACTCCGATGTGGAAACTACAGAACCCAAACCACCAAAAGAGAAAATCAGCCTTCTGCTGGAGGCATCCGACTCAGATGATGAAAATGAACACGTGTCATCGGTCCGCACTGCTTTGGATCTTTATCGAGCAGAACCCGTCATCAGCACGGAGGCATATCCTCTGGAATGGTGGTTGAAGCATGAAGGGACATATGAATCTTTAGCGCACCTGGCATGTAAATAACTTGCAACACTAGCTACAGCAGTGCCATGCGAACTCCTGCTCTCACTTTCAGGTGACACTGTAAACAAGAAGCGGCAGCATTATCTCCTGCAAATTGTAACTACCCTTGCTTGTCTGAGCGATTGGCTGACCAAGAAGTAGGACTGAGGGGACTTGTGGGCTCTAAAATTTTACACTGTTTTATTTTTGAATGTAGGGTTGCTGTTTTTTTACATAATTCTACATTTGTAAGTTCAACTTTTATGGGAAAGAGATTGCACTACAGTACGGGTATGAGGTGAGCTGAAAAACACAAATTTTTTGTTTTTACAGCGCAAATATTTGTAATCAAAAATAAATATAAAGTGAGGACTGTACACTTTGTATCGTGTTGTAATTGAAATTAATATACTGGAAGATGTAAGCATGCCACATATTTAAAGTAAATGGTATTCTAGAGTTGTACAACCGCGCGCTTAATGGTGATTTTTTTTAATCGCTTGACAGCCCCAGTGTGTGTGTGTGTGTGTGTGTGTGTGTGTGTGGGCACACACTATGAAATTTACTGGATTGGGTTGCAGGAATTGTTATTCTTGGCTATTAACTAGTTCAGGGAATCCTCAAATCTTGCGCTAATTGCCCGCGGTTTAAGAAATAGCCGCGAACTCCCGGTTCACAGGACGCGTGTGTGTGTGTGTGTGGGGGGGGGTCTCTGTCTCAGGGTCTCTGTGGGTGTGAGGGGGTCTCTGTGGGGGGGTCTCTGTGGGGGGGGTCTCTGTCTCAGGGTCTCTGTGTCTGTGTGTGTGAGGGGGTCTCTGTGGGGGGGTCTCTGTCTCAGGGTCTCTGTGTCTGTGGGTGTGTGCGGGGGGGGGTCTCTGTGGGGGGGTCTCTCTGTGGGTCTCTGGGTGTGGGCGGGGGGGGTCGGGAATTCAAAGCCGCTGGTTTTATGCTGCGGCCCCCCCCACCGGCCCCGGCTCCCCCCGGCCCCCCCGCCAGCTCAGGGCGCCCCGGAGCCCGGCCCCGCTCGCGGCTACCTGCGCGGAGGGCGGCGCTGGAGGCCCGGCCGGGCTCCTCCCCCGGCTCCCGCGCACGCCGGCTGAACCGCCCCGGATCCGGCCTCACAGGCCGCCGCAGCGGGGTCGAGTCCCGCCGGCGTCAGACTCGCGAGCAGACCCGCGGCGGGGGGGGCGGAGCCGGGCCCTGCGGGTGACCCGCCATGTCCCATCGGGCATTGCGGGGCGCACGCCGCGGCCGCGGCCCGACCCGGCCGTCCCGCGCTCCGGGTGAGGCCGCTCGGCGCCGGGCTCCCTGGCTCCGCCCCCCCGCAGCCCCCCCCGCGAGCACCGGGCGCCCGCCGCCGGCCGCGGAGCGGACTCGCCTGGGTGGCCGCAGGCCCTGGGGTGCCGGGGGGACTTCCGGTCGCTGCCCCCGGGTCTGTGAACGCGCGGACCGGGGCCCGGACCCCGCCGGACCCCCCGGACCGGGCCCGCCGGAGGCCTCGCGACGCCCGCGGGCGGGGGGGCGCGGCAGGTCTCCCGGGGCGGGCGGGCTGCCGGGGGCGGGCGGGCCCGTCCGTCGGGGCCGCGGGTCTCCCGCTGCGCCGGGCTGGGCCGGGAAAAGCCTCGGGCGTCGGGCCGCCCTGACGCCGGCCGGGCCCGTCCCGGGCGGGGCCGCGGCTCCCCGGCTCCCGGGCTCCCGGCCGGGGTCCCCTGCGCACCCCGCGGCGCGGCCTGAGGCGGCCGGGCCGGGGCCGGCCCGGGAGGCGATGCCGCGCCCCCGCCCGGGCCGCTGGCGCCCGCCGAGACGGGGCAGGGCGGCCCGCCCCAGGGAGCCGGCCGGGGCCCAGCCGCGGGCAGAGCCGGGTGGGTCGGAGGGGCGGGCTGCTGGCGGCGGGGAGCCGGCCCGGCTCGGGGGACAGCGGGCTCCGGGGCTGGCCCAGCCGGACCTGCCCGTCCCCGTGGTCACTGGGCCCTGGCCGCGCCCTGCTCCGGACAGGCCGGGACCGGGGGAGCCGGTTACTTCTTATTCCGGTCCCGATTTCTCGGTCGGGGCAGCGTCAAGGTCCAGACTTCAGAGAAAACAATAAACACCAAGAACAATCTTGATCAGAATAAAACAATAAAAAGATTTCAGGATCTGCTGGAAAGCAGCTGGTGGCCCAGATTTGGCCCACGGTCTGCCCGTTGACTGCCCGTGTAATAACCCCCCCTGCTCTCACAATGCTGGTTGAGAGTCACTCCAGGGGAAGGAAGTGGGGGTACATGGCTCCCTGGGGGCCTACAAGTCTCCCTTGGGTGTCCCACTCAGGTGGACTTGCTGACGTGAAGCAGGGGTGCTGAAGGATCTGGGATTCAGAGTCAGGAGGCGGTGAAGCCAGGTGACTTTCCTCACTGGAAAAAGTGTGATCTTAAGGGGTTGCCACACTAAAGAGCTCCTCCCAGGGACCGTTCAAGAGCACCAGACCTATGGCAGGGAAACCGCCTGGAGAAGGGGATTTTCCAAAGGGCTGAAGCAGGTTTGGCAAGTCCATAGGAGTTAGGTGCTTTGGAGGTTCCCAGCAGACACCTAAATACCATTGAAAGTGTGGCCCAAGGTGCTTAAACACTAGGGCCCTGATGCTCGGCTGGTGTCAGTCAGGGAGGCTGAGAATCCGTGATAATGTCTCCTGTAAACCAGGAGCATCAGCCCCTGCGCTCAGATAGCCAGGGAGAGAGCAGGAGACAGCACTGGGCGCACAGATTCATGACTGAATTATCTGCTCTCCTGAAATCTTCCCCTTTGGGCTCTGCTCTGAGCAGCCAGGGAAGCTGGGACCCCAAGGGCTCTCCCAGGATCTGGGCCCCTCTGGGCTGGGCAGTCACAGTGCTCTGAATGGTTTCAGAGTAACAGCCGTGTTAGTCTGTATTCGCAGAAAGAAAAGGAGTACTTGTGGCACCTTAGAGACTAACCAATTTATTTGAGCATAAGCTTTCGTGAGTTACAGCTCACTTCATCGGATGCATGCTGTGGAAAGTGTAGAAGATCTTTTTATATACACACAAAAAGCATGAAAAAATACCTCCTCCCACCCCACTCTCCTGCTGGTAATAGCTTATCTAAAGTGACCACTCTCCTTACAATGTGTATGATAATCAAGGTGGGCCATTTCCAGGATAAATCCAGGGTTTAACAAGAACGTCTGAGGGGGCGGGGGGGTTAGGAAAAAACAAGGGGAAATAGGCTACCTTGCATAATGACTAAGCCACTTCCAGTCTCTATTCAAGCCTAAGTTAACTGTATCCAATTTGCAAATGAATTCCAATTCAACAGTCTCTCGCTGGAGTCTGGATTTGAAGTTTTTTTGTTGTAAAATAGCGACTTTCATGTCTGTAATCGCGTGGCCAGAGAGATTGAAGTGTTCTCCGACTGGTTTATGAATGTTATAATTCTTGACATCTGATTTGTGTCTATTTATTCTTGTACATAGAGCCTGTCCAGTTTGACCAATGTACATGGCAGAGGGGCATTGCTGGCACATGATGGCATATATCACATTGGTGGATGTGCAGGTGAACGAGCCTCTGATAGTGTGGCTCTGATCCACGAGTAATACGGGCACACACGAACTGATAATAACCCAACCTGCTGGGCCAAATCCCTCCCCCTGCCCTGCTCGAATACAATGAGAGAAACCCTCGGCAGCGCCCCTTACCCAGGAATCCCGTCACAGCCTCCTGGAGATTGTTCTCTCGAGGGAAGTCCTGGTTCTTTTTTCCAGCTCAGGGGACTCGGGCACCGGATGCGGAGACGTAGCCTTCTCATCCCTGCAGAGTCACGAGCGTGTTTATTCCTCCCATTCCTTTGCTCTAAGTTCCTGCCCCCCAGAGCCAGATGGGGAGTGGGTGGGAGCTGGGCCACAGGCAGGGCTAACGGGGCCGTGACCTCTGCTGCCCAGGGAATTTACTGCCTGCACAATCTGCCGGGGCCGGCCTGGAGACTGGGGGCCTCTCTCCATCCAGAGAGAAAACCCAGCCCAGGCAGGGCCAGCTCCCCTCACACCCGGCCCAGCCCCACGTTCCCTACAAGGGCCTGGAGGGGCTTCTCCCAGGGATGAGAGAGGGGCCCATTCTCCATGCCCAGCTTCTTCTCAGCTTCTCCTCTTAGCCTCCAAGGGGCCTGGTCACTCCCCATGGGGTGGGGGTTCTGGGACTGAGACACTGCCCCACGAGGGCCTGGGCTGGGACACTCAGCTCTTTCCCCACAGGCCCTTGGGGCCCCCTCACACGGGACAGGCTCTGGGCCATGACAGAGCTGGGGCCAGGTCCCAGCTGGGCCCTGGGGGTGACAGGCTCTCAGCCCCATTAATGATCCCCCAAGCCAGCCTGGTCCCAGGGAGCGTTCTCCAGCCCAGAGCTGTGGGGCACTCCCCTTCCCAGGGTGGGTCACACAGACACAGCGGCAGCAGCCCCAGGGCTATGGGGATGGAGGGGGGCTGGATCCAGAGGGTGAGACCGTCCCACGTTCGGGATGCTGGGTCTGCTGCCTGGGCTCTGAGCCCTGGTCTACACTAGGACTTTAGGTCTCATTTAGCAGCGGAGACGTAGCCTTCTCATCCCTGCAGAGTCACGAGCGTGTTTATTTCTCCCATTCCTTTGCTCTAAGTTCCTGCCCCCCCAGAGCCAGATGGGGAGTGGGTGGGAGCTGGGCCACAGGCAGGGCTAACGGGGCCGTGACCTCTGCTGCCCAGGGAATTTACTGCCTGCACAATCTGCCGGGGCCGGCCTGGAGACTGGGGGCCTCTCTCCATCCAGAGAGAAAACCCAGCCCAGGCAGGGCCAGCTCCCCTCACACCTGGCCCAGCCCCACGTTCCCTACAAGGGCCTGGAGGGGCTTCTCCCAGGGATGAGAGAGGGGCCCATTCTCCATGCCCAGCTTCTTCTCAGCTTCTCCTCTTAGCCTCCAAGGGGCCTGGTCACTCCCCATGGGGTGGGGGTTCTGGGACCGAGACACTGCCCCACGAGGGCCTGGGCTGGGACACTCAGCTCTGTGGGGCACTCCCCTTCCCAGGGTGGGTCACACAGACACAGCGGCAGCAGCACCAGGGCTATGGGGATGGAGGGGGGCTGGATCCAGAGGGTGAGACCGTCCCACGTTCGGGATGCTGGGTCTGCTGCCTGGGCTCTGAGCCCTGGTCTACACTAGGACTTTAGGTCTCATTTAGCAGCTTTAAATCGATGTAAACCTGCACCCGTCCACACGATGAAGCCCTTTATTTCGACTTAAAGGGCTCTTAAAATCGATTTCCTTACTCCACCCCTGAGAAGTGGATTAGCGCTTAAATCGGCCTTGCCGGGTTGAATTTGGGGTACTGTGGACACAATTCGACGGTATTGGCCTCCGGGAGCTATCCCAGAGTGCTCCATTGTGACTGCTCTGGACAGCACTCTCAACTCGGATGCACGAGTGTTTGCCGTTGCTCTGACGCAGGGAGGGGCGACTGACGACACGGCTCACAGGGTTGGCTTACAGGGAGCTAAAATCAACAAAGGGGGTGGCTTTACATCAAGGAGTATTTCAGGCAGGACTTCACGGAGGGTTCCAATAAGAAATGGTGCACCGAAGTTATTGTTCTTATTGGAACAAGGAGGTTAGTCTGGCCTCTGCTTGATACATGGCTAGATTTACCTCGCTGCACCTTCTCTGTGCGTGACTGCAGTGTGACCTAGAGGAATGAGTCCCCTAGATGGGGGGGGTGTGTGTTTGCAAATGAGTACAAAACAAATCTGGTCTATTTCTTGTTTTGATCCACTCCATCTATCTTTTACATCTTTGGCTGGCAGCAGACGGTGCAGAAGGACTGCAAGCCATCCACATCTCATGGCTGCTCGGCAGAAGATGGTACAATAGGACTGCTAGCCATCCACATCTCATGGCTGCTCGGCAGAAGACGGTGCAATAGGACTGCTAGCAATCCGTATCGCCTGCCTGCTCACCATAAGATGGTTCAATAGGATTGACTGCAGGACTAAAGAGAATGACCGGATCAAGTCACTCCAAATTTAGTCCCTGCGCCCATGTCTGCCGAGGCGCTCCTGATCAACCTCACAGAGGCGACCAGGAGCACCTCGGACACGACGATGACAGCTACCAGTCCTATTGCACTGTCTGCTGCCCCAAGGCAATGGGTTGCTGCTGCTGTGTAGCAATGCCGTACCGCGTCTGCCAGCACCCAGGAGACGTACGGTGACGGTGAGCTGCGCGGGCTCCACGCTTGCTGTGGTCTGGCGTCTGCACAGGTAACTCAGGAAAAAAGGCGCGAAACGATTGTCTGCCGTTGCTTTCATGGAGGGAGGGAGGGAACGGGGGCCTGACGACATGTACCCAGAACCACCCGCGACAATGTTTTAGCCCCATCAGGCACTGGGATCTCAACCCAGAATTCCAATGGGCAGCGGAGACTGCGGGAACTGTGGGATAGCCACCCACAGTGCAACGCTCCGGAAGTCGACGCTAGCCTCGGTACTGTGGAAGCTCTCCGCCGAGTCAATGCACTTAATGCACTTAGAGCATTTTCTCTGGGGACACACACACTCGACTATATAAAACCGATTTCTAAAAAACCGACTTCCATAAATTCGACCTAATTTCGTAGTGTAGACATACCCTGAGTCTTTCCCAGCACAACGAGGCGTGGGGGCAGACGGAGCCCGGATGTATCTGCTCACAGCACTTCTGACACCCTAGAGGGGAAGGAGAGACAGAGCAGAGAGTCAGTGCCCATGGCCCAGCCGGCCCCCTGCCCCAGAGGGGTCACTCTGCTCCCCCAGCCCCGGCCCCACAGGCTGCTCCCCCAGCGGGGTGGAGCACTGAAGGGCTGTGCTAGTGGGCGCAGAGCCCCGTTCACACCAGATGTTCCGCAGGGACGGGACGGCCGGGTCCTCTGTGCTGAGCCCAGGGCTGGAACAGCCTTTCACCAGCCTTCCCCCACCTCCCCGACAGCCCAAACTCCTGTCTCTCTGCAGCCCTGGGCCCCTGGCCCTGCAGACGCCCCGGGCCGTGCTCCCTGCACTGAGTTACCCTGTCAGCCCGAGTGACTCAGGGGCCGTCTCCTCCCTGCACTGGGCTCTGGGCGCATTGACACTGTCTCACCTGCAGCAATTCCAGCACCGGCTGCTGACGCTTCCCCTCCAGCTCTGTGATCAGGGCGCTGAGCCGGGAAATCTCCTCACCCAGGTGGGTGGCATTTTCCTCCCTCCTCCTCCCAATCGCCTCGTCCAGCTCTCCCAGCCGGGCCAGGAGGAGGCACTCCTGTTCAGCCAGAAACTGGCGCAGCCCCTCGCACTTGGACACCACCAGCGGCCGCTCCACTTCCGTCTGCCTCTGGGGTGCACAGAGAGACGCAGGGGCAGGGCAGGGACACGGGGAGAGCGGGTGTCATGGGAAATGGGACAAAGCCTTGTCCGGGCACCACAGAGCCTTTCATTCAATATCTTTGCCAGAGTCACTGTGGCTACACTAGAGCTTTTGCTAGTATAAAAATGTGACCCAAAATCACCAACCCCCAGCCCGTCCCCATCACTGTCCCAGCACCAGAGTGAAGTGCAGACCAGGCCGTGGCAAATGGTGCTTCCCAAACTGCCCAGTGGCATCACTGGAACGTCTGACACTCGAACCCTGGGATCAGCAAAAGTCTCCCCCGCTCCGCCCCGACCCCTGCCACATCTGTGTCTGTTCAGTGTTTCACTGGCCTCTCCCTCTGGCCCCCACTCCCAGTGCTAGAGAGACAGAGCCAGAGGCTGCTCCCAGCTACCCTGGTGTAAACCCACTGACCCCAGTGGGAACTAACACCAGGGTCCCAGAGGAGTCTGACCCTGACCCCACTGACTTCGGTGGGGTCACTCCTGATGTACACCAGGTACCTGAGAGCAGAGCTGCCCTGCACTGGTTACAATGACCCTGACCTGTCTCCCTGTAGCGACCCTGGAAACCCTTTAACCTTCTGAATGACCCAGACCCCAAGCAGCGCAGAGACCCCCTGCTGCTGTCGCTGACACCCCTGTGCAAAGCGGCCGGGCAGGGCAGGGCACCTACCAGGAGCCTCTCACTCTCCTTGTCCCAGTCAGATTTCAGGCCCAGGAGCTCTTCTGTCTCCTCCCACAGATGCTGCAGGCGGCTCAGGATTTGCTCCTGCAAACAGACAATGGCTCGGGGGGCTGGTTTGGGGTCACTGGTTTGTGCCCAGCGATAACTGAGCAGAGTGAGGCTGTGGGAGCAGGTCCCCCTTCTCCAACCCTCTGAAAAAGTGACCTCAGCTCCAAGGTAGCTCCCCGGCAGAGCTGCTGGGCCTGGCCCACTCCGCCCCAGCACCATCATCTCCAGGCGGTTTCCCTGCCATAGGTCTGGTGCTCTTGAACAGTCCCTGGGAGGAGCTCTTTAGTGTGGCAACCCCCTTAAGGTCACACTTTTTCCAATGAGGAAAGTCACCTGACTTCACCGCCTCCTGACTCTGAATCCCAGAGCCTTCAACACCCCTGCTTCACATCAGCAAGTCCACCTGAGTTGGATACCCAAGGGAGACTTGTAGGCCCCCAGGGAGCCATGTACCCCCACTTTCTTACCCTGGAGTGACTCTCAACCAGCATTGTGAAAGCAGGGGGGGTTATTACAGGGGCAGTCAACAGGCAGACCGCGGGCCAAATCTGGACCACCAGCTGCTTTCCAGCAGATCCTGAAATCTTTTTATTATTTGATTATGATCATGATTGTTATTATTTTTTATTATTTTCTCTGAAGTCTGGACCTTGACTATGCCTTGACCAAGAAATTTGGACCTTTATAAAAAATAATTGACTCTCCCTGTTTTTTGACATGTCTGGAACACAGCGCAGACAGTGCTTAGTGAACACAGAGAACGGAAAGGTCCATCTGGGTCAGTCCCGGAGCCCTCTGTCCCCTCTGTCGTCCGAGCCCACAAGCTGCTCTCCTGCCTCCAGATGCCCACACTTAGAACCCCAGCCCAGTCCTTTGTCCTCCTGCTGGGCACAGTTGGCTGGCTTCCCATGGAGGGTGGGCCGTCCATGGTCATTTATTGTTTGGTGCCCAATGTCCAGGCAATTGGAATGGCCATTGTCTTCTGGGACACTCCATGGGCATGGGGCCCCAGGCAGCCAGCTGTCCCTCATGCCTGTATCTCTGGGTCTCTACAAGTAACACCTTTCCCCCCTCCCCTCACCTACTTAACCATGGGTAAGGCTAAGATTTTGTCCGGGATATTTTTAGTAACAGTCACGGCAGGTCACGGGCAATGAAGAAAAATTCACAGAAGCCCGTGACCTGTCCATGGGAAGTTCAGCTGCGGGGTCCCCACATCGCTCACAGTGGCTGGGCAGCTGTGGGGGCTCGCTTGGAGCTACGAGCTGAAGTCACAGAGGTCTCTGGAAGTCACGGATTCCCCCACTGCAACTTGAGACCATTACTCCTTGTCCTGTCCTCTTCTACCACTGAGAATAGTCTAGAACCATCCTCTCTGGAACCACCTCTCAGGTAGTTGAAAGCAGCTATCAAATCCCCCCTCATTCTTCTCTTCTGCGACTAAACAATCCCAGTTCCCTCAGCCTCTCCTCATAAGTCATGTGTTCCAGACCCCTAATCATTTTTGTTGCCCTTCGCTGGACTCTCTCCAATTTATCCACGTCCTTCTTGTAGTGTGGGGCCCAAAACTGGACACAATACTCCAGATGAGGCCTCACCAATGTCAAATAGAGGGGAACGATCACGTCCCTCGATCTGCTCGCTATGCCCCTACTTATACATCCCAAAATGCCATTGGCCTTCTTGGCTACAAGGGCACACTGCTGACTCATATCCAGCTTCTCGTCCACTGTAACCCCTTGGTCCTTTTCCGCAGAACTGCTGCCTAGCCATTCGGTCCCTAGTCTGTAGCTGTGCACTGGGTTCTTCCGTCCTAAGTGCAGGACCCTGCATTTATCCTTATTGAACCTCATCAGGTTTCTTTTGGCCCAATCCTCCAATTTGTCCAGGTCCCTCTGTATCCTATCTCTGCCCTCCAACGTATCTACCACTCCTCCCAGTTTAGTATCATCCGCAAATTTGCTGAGAGTGCAATCCACACCATCCTCCAGATCATTTATGAAGATATTGAACAAAACCGGCCCCAGGACCGACCCCTGGGGCACTCCACTTGACACCGGCTGCCAACTAGACATGGAGCCATTGATCACTACCCGTTGAGCCCGACAATCTAGCCAACTTTCTACCCACCTTAAAGTACATTCATCCAGCCCATACTTCTTTAACTTGCTGACAAGAATACTGTGGGAGACAGTGTCAAAAGCTTTGCTAAAGTCAAGAAACAATACATCCACTGCTTTCCCTTCATCCACAGAATCAGTAATCTCATCATAGAAGGCGATTAGATTAGTCAGGCAAGACCTTCCCTTGGTGAATCCATGCTGACTGTTCCTGATCACTTTCCTCTCGTCTAAGTGCTTCAGGATTGATTCCTTGAGGACCTGCTCCATGATTTTTCCGGGGACTGAGGTGAGGCTGACTGGCCTGTAGTTCCCAGGATCCTCCTTCTTCCCTTTTTTAAAGATTGGCACTACCTTAGCCTTTTTCCAGTCATCTGGGACTTCCCCCATTCGCCACGAGTTTTCAAAGATAATGGCCAATGGCTCTGCAATCACATCCGCCAATTCCTTCAGCACTCTCGGATGCAACTCGTCCGGCCCCATGGACTTGTGCACGTCCAGCTTTTCTAAATAGTCCCTAACCACCTCTTTCTCCACAGAGGGCTGGCCATCTACTCCCCATGTTGCGATGCCCAGCGCAGCAGTCTGGGAGCTGTCCTTGTTAGTGAAGACAGAAGCAAAAAAAGCATTGAGCACATTAGCTTTTTCCACATCCTCTGTCACTAGGTTGCCTCCTTACTAATCCCAGTTTACCAAACTATCCAGGCTGCTCCATACAACGGCCCCATCACTAGCATTATTTACCACTCCTCCAAGCTGTGTTAGCCACAGACTTTATCAGCAGTGATTTTATGCTTACTTCCAGATCGTTAATTAAAAAGTTGACAAGTGAGGGGGCTACAGCCAATCCCTGTGGCGCCTCATTAACAGCTCCCCCATTCAGTGATGATGCCCCATTGACAGGTACAAGGTCAGACTTGGGGTCACAGAGCAGGGGGATGATTTTACTACTGTTTTATAATGCACCTAATTTATTTATTCACAGACTCCACCTACAGTGTCTGTCACTGTTGTATCTGGGCCCTTCTGGGACAATTCTAGTCTAATTTACACTGGATCCACTCCAAAGTCAATCCAGGCCATCCCTCCCAGCCTGCCCACGAATGCTGTCTGTGGAGATCTCTCGCAGGAAACAGCCTCACTCAGCCATGCTAGGGCTGGTGCCCTGATTTCTTGGCTTCTGTGGAAACACTCCCAATGGCCTTTCCCCTTCCCCTTCCCGCACATGCTGCCCCAGGCTGGGCAGATCCCATCTGTCTAGGGTTTGCCCCTGCTTCACCTGCCACCTTTCCACTCAGGGGACTCAGGGCACTTCAGTAATTCAACAAATGCCCTTGCTTTATTAGCACTGTGTCCAGGCCCTACTCAGGTATCAGGCCCCATTGTGCCAGGTGCTGCATACATACAGAACAAACAGACAGTCTCTGTCCCAAAGAGCTGCAATCTCCCTGCTTCCCTTCTCCCTGCAGGAAACCCTCTTTGCTACATCTTGGACCTGCTCCCACTGCTCTCTGGGTGACTGGCACTTTCACTAGCTCAGAGCCTTAGAACATTTTCTACGTGTTTCTGAGCCTCCGAACTATTTAATAAAATCACATCTCTGGGTGAGTTATGGCTTTGCTCCTCCCGCACCAAATGGGAGCGTCCTGAATGCAGCCAAACAGCTGTTTTGTGGTGGGCAGAAGGCCCTGGAAGGGTGCGGGAGGAGTTGGTCAGCAGGAGATGCTCTGGGGGGAGGGCAGAGCTTGGCTGCCGGTGGGTGCTAAGCACCCACTAATTTTTCCCCATGGGTGCTCCAGCCCCGGGACACCCATGCAGTCAGCGCCGATGATGCCCTCCCCCAAATCAAAAGTCCTCGAGAGTTTGGGTGCATCTCTCCATGTTGTAAATGTTACCAGCTTCTGTGTGTGCGTGTCTCTCTGGGTGGGTGGGGGGGGTCTGTGTGTGTTGATGCTTAAGCTGATTGTGAGGTCACGGATGCCAACAGCAAAGACTGTTCGGCCTCAGCATTCTTGCCCTGCCTTCAGTCTGCCAACTGGCTTGGTTGACAACGGCTGGTGACCCAAGGAGCTGCTGAGAGACGCGGACTATCCCTCTGTCAACAACTTCTTGCATCAGCTTTTTCCACAGGTTTTCGACAAAAGATGAGTTTTTACAGAAGGTAATTCCCAGATTCTTTTCCTGCTCCTTCGATCGCACATGACAGGTTGGTGCCTCCTTCCCCTCGGGCAGGGGTGGCCGACCTGGGGCTCCGGGGCCGCATGCGGCTCGTCAGAGGTTAATACGCGGCTCCTTGCACAGCGCTGACTCCGAGGCTGGAGCTACAGATGCCAACTTTCCAATACGCTGTGGGGTGCTCACTGCTCAACCCCCTGCTCTGCCCCAGGTCCTGCCACCTCTCCACCCCTTCCCCCAAGGCCCCTGCCCCTTCCCCCGAGCCTGCCATGCCCTCGCTCCTGCCCCTTCCCCACCAGAGCCTCCTGCGCACGGCAGAACAGCCGATTGCGGCGGGCGGGAGGAGTGGGGAGGGAGGGGGAGGCGCTGACGGGCGGGGCTGCCGCTGGGCGGGAGGTGCTGGGGGCTGGAGGGGGTGGTGGATGGGGGCTGCTGGCGTGTTACTGGGGCTCTTTGGCAATGTTCATTGGTCAGTTCTGGCTCTTCTCAGGCTCAGCTTGGCCCCCCCGGGGCAGGGACGGGTGGGGGCCAGCGTTGCAACAGTCAGGTCTCAGCGTTCCGTTTTGATTTGAATGTGGGCGTCTCTCCCTTCTCCGTCTGCTTCAGCCTTTCCCGGTCTTTGGAGGCAGATTTCGATGCTTTTATCTTTCAGCAGACTAGTATGGGTGAATTTCCATGGGTATAACCTAAAGGGAAGATAAAAAACTGGTCTAGAATTTAGATTGATAGCTCCATCAAGAGTATTTCCCTTGGAGTTGCCCCTAATGCACTCCTTGCCTTCAAGTAGTGAACATAAACCCTTTGTCTCATGTCATCATTGTCTAACGTATGTGTATTGAGACAAGATCGGTCTCAGAATTTACATGATTGAAAGACACATAAATGAGCTCAGATATGCAGAAAAAATAAATCTGAAGCTATTGAAAGTGACACAGCTCCACTCCCATCCCCTGGCTGCCATCTTGGTAGTTCTCTCAGAAATAATCTCATGGAGAGAGACTTCAAAACTCTCTACAAATTGTACTATACCCCCACTGGGCTACATAAAATAGACATGTCAAATCCCCCCTGCAATTCCTTTCCAGGAAAGGGGTTTAAATAAACTGCAGCCTAAATTTGTCATGGGTCTCGGTGTGATTTCTTTGTCATTGTTTGGGTGGCCTATTGTTCTGATTGGACATTTTAAATAGTATGGGAAATCCTTCAGTTAAAGTTTACTGGTTATTTTCCCCATGCGACTACAGTCCAGATTTTGAAATAGTTGAGAATAAGTCAACATATTTGCAGCTGCTAATCCATCCATCCAGACCCTCAAGCCTTCTAGATGACAATCCTTTGTTCCTTTTCCTGGCTTCTCTGGGAACAGAGGTGTCTTGGTTTTCGGCTTGGCCCTGTCTGTTCCCAGAGTCCCAGGATTCTGTGCACAAAGGAGTGGGGTTAATAATGAAGCATTTTTACAACTAGGCCCAGGCAATGAGCAAAGAAAACAGAAGTTGACCTTGGCTGTTTCCATGTCTGTCCACTGGCAGAGGAGGCGTGAGCTCCATGGGGTGAGAGTCAGGCTAGGAACTGGAGCCAGTGACTGGGCTAGGACGGGATTACAGATCTGGTGGGTGGAGGTTTCTTGTTATAGAGCAAAAGGGGAGAAGCTGTGATGTGCTGTGTCCAAGAAAGGCTGTGACAAAGGATCCTGGTGCCTCTCCCCAAGGAAACCTCAACGCATCTCCTCTTGGAAAGGAGTAGCAACTTTCATACTAGCCATTAAAGGCAACTTTAGGTTCATAAATTCACAGTTTCAAAGGCTCTAAGGCCAGCCCTGATCATCTAGTCTGACCTGCATAACACGGGCCCTTGGACTTCCCCAGAAGAATTCCTCTTTCACCATGGTCCCAAGTGTCTTCACCTGGGGCTGGGTCCAGTCATGGGGGTAGAGCTCAGCGATAGAGTGTTTGACTGCACATTAAATGGTCCTTGGTTCAACTCCAAGTGCCCCCTTTGAAACCTTTGTTAATAAGCAGCAAATTTCAAACAAATAAAAGGAAGTATTCTTTCCACACAACACACAGTTAATGTGTGGATCTCTTTGCCGGAGGATGTTGTGAAGGCCAAGATTATAAGAGGATTCAAAAATGAACGAGATAAATTCATGGAGGATAGGTCCATCAGTGGCTATTAGCCAAGATGGGAAGGGATGGTTTCCCTAGCCTCTGTTTGCCAGAAGCCAGGAGTGAGCAACAGGAATGGATCACTTGATGATTCTCTGTTCATTCCCTCTGGGGCACCTGGCACTGGCCACTGTCGGAAGACAGGCTACAGGGATAGATGGACCTTTCGTTTGACCCAGTGTGGCCAGTCTTTTGTTGCTTATGTTCTTGGTTGTATGAACCAGTCCTGGCTATTAGAGGAGCAGATGATTTCAAAAGACCACTCTCTTGGATCTGGGAATCCTGCGCACACAAATTCCCTTCCTTTAGAGTAGGACAGAAAAACCCATTTCTTCCTTCTTTCTATTCCAGGCTTCGTTCCTTTTTTCAAAGACTCACCTCTCGGGAGCACAGAGAGAGCCATGTGAACACAGTGTTCGTCCAACCTGCAGCCATGGAGGCATGCTCTGCCATCAGCCAGCAAGAACAGGCCTTGCCAGAGAAGCCCACGAGAAGGAAATGCTCGTGGAAGATCCTATCAGGCATGAAAAGACTCTGTGTCTGTAGCCAATCTGACAACTCGATGGCAGATAGCGATGAGGAGAGAACGGTTTCCTCTCCAAGAAGGTGGACGTGCTTTTCCCTGAAGAAGGAGAAGAAGAAGAAGAAGAAGAAGAAGAAGAAGAAGAAGAAGAAAGCAGCCAAGAACCAGGTGGAGTCAGAGGAGGAGAAGCTGCAGGAGAAGCAAGACAAAGTTGAACTGGATCTTACAGGTGAGGAAACAAACCACATGGTTAGCAAGGAGCATGTGAGGAATACTCACACCAGTCACTCTACAAGCCTTATGGAAGCAGGGGAACGGTCCCACTATTGTGGGGAAGTTTCCTGGCTTCTGCACTACTCCGGTGAAATGGGCTAGAGGAAGGATCTGAGTCCTCGCTCCCACTTCCTTTCCCCAGAGGCCTCCCTGCCCTGGAGGACTCCCCTTCCACTCTCCTGTCTGACAGAGTCCTCGTAACCCCAACAAGGCTGGGCCCAGGATTCCTGGGGGGCTCGACCCCCAACCTTGCTGTGGCCACCTAGGACAGGGGCTAGGGTGTCCCCACTCCGGGGTACTCTCTCTGCACTGGGAGCTTCCCTGACCCACTGATCATTACATACGATTTAAAGCAAATACAGTTTATTTAATCAGCAATTAATTTAAAAAAGAATAAGGAAAAATGGGAAAGATGAAAGGAAAACACATCACCCCGCTCTGTGGCAGGGAACATCACAAACCACGTCTCTGGAACGTCAGGGCAGTTCCGGCCCTGGCTGTGCTGCAGGGATGCTGCGGGTCGGACACTTGCTCTGGTGGTGACCACACACCTCCGGGCTTTGGGGGGTTGGACCCTCCTTCCCGCCGGGTTCAGATCCCCCTCCCAGTCTGGCCTGCAAGGACCCTTGGTGGGGGTGTCTCTCTGCGCTGGGCCCTTTGCCAGGGTCCCCCCTTGGCTGGCCCCAGTTGCTCTCCGCACCCAGCTCCAGACTGCTCCAGCCCCAGCCCCAGCCCCACTGTTCGAGCTCCGGCTCCACCCTGCCTCAGCTCTGATGCTGCTGCTCTGCCTCCAGCCCCGGGGCTGCTTCTCCGGCCCCGCTGGCTCTGTGGCTGCAGCCCTGCTCCCAGCCCAGGGTCTGCTCTCCCTGGGCTGTGTCTCTGCCCCGCTGGCTGGCCCGCCTCTGCTCCCCAGCTCAGCTCGCGCCCCTGCTCTCTCCTTAGCTCGGCCCCACGCTGCCTGAGCCAGGCAATTCCAGCTCGCGTGGAGGATGGGGACCTTTCTGACCCCCTGACTCCGTCATTAGCCTGCCCGCCCTGCCAATCAGGCTGACCTGGAGCGTTGGCCTCTCCCCATGGCCCCTGAGGTCTGTCAGTATCAGAGTCCTGGTTTCCCATCCACCCTTCCCCTTCCTTTCGGGACTGGGACCTAGCCAACCCAAAACCCCACTGAGTTTGAGTAAGGGGCCAACAGACCCCTTACACTTCCACATCAGGGCCGTCTCATGGGACAGTGATGGGTACCTCAGACTCTGGAATCCATTTAGTGCCGGATCCTCTTGGAGAGGGTGGCAGAGGTGCATCGCTGAGGTGGGGAGAGCTGACAATGTCAGGTCACCCCCCTCTGGGGGTCTGGCCCTGTGGGGTGGGGAGTACTAACATTGCTTCAGGCTGTAAGGGGAACAGAGAGGCTGGACGTTGGAGGAAATCATTTCTTTTCTCCTGGATCGGGTCCCTTTCATCAGGAAAATGCTCCCGAGGTCTCAGCAGGTCACAGCTGGGAACCGTAGCAGAGCTGAGTCATTGCTTCTTGGGGGGTTAAATGCAAAATGAGGCCTGTGGCCCATTACTGACGGGAAAGGTGGGCAAGGGGAGAGGAAGAGTAGAATAGAAAAGAAACTGGCCCCTAAGTAAGAGGAAGCCTCGTGTGGTAAAAGCCCCCAGCTAAGAGTCATGAGATTGGAGTTCTCTGCTCAGCTCTGCCAACAACCTTCAGTCTGAGCCGGGGCAATTCGCTTCAGGGCTCTGTGCCCAGCTTCCACCCTCTGGAAACCAGGGAGAAGACATGGAAAAGCAAAATGTTAAGAATGTTTCTTTCTGCTGCAGGGACGAAGAAGGAGCCGTCGGAGACGAAGGAGAAGTGGGAAATAGGGAGCCCAGAAGAGCAGGAAGAAGAGCGCGCTCCCGTCTCCTCATTAACGAGCATCTCCCCTATGAGGATGGTAATGACGCTTTGTGACTGTGCTCATGGAAAGCACCCCTTGCTGTGTGTGTTTATATCTCCCGGAGCTGGGATCTCTGACAGGAGAACGACCTGCCCCTTGCTCAGGGGGCTGAAAAGGAACACTCTTGAAGTGTGATCAACTCCAGCCAGTCTTTACGAGTTTGTCTGGGTTGTGGAAGGAGGCCCAGTTTGTCTAGGGGGTTTAGGCACCTAAAGAAGTCCAGAGGTGCTTCGTGGGATTGGCAGACGTGCCTGGCTCAGGTGCCTGATTCTGAGGCACTTCCCATGGCCCACAGGCACGGCTGAAAGTCAGACCAGGCCCATCCCTGCCCTTGTCGGGGTAACCCACGTATCTCCTGGCTGTGGGGTTCTGGCCCATCTCGTGGCACCAGGACCACTTCGAGACAGAACCGGTGAGTCTGCTCTCCAGCCTGAGCTGACAGCCGCATGGGTTTTAGCTCATGTGGTAGCGGCTCCTGCACTGAGATCCCAGGTTCGATCCCGCCTGCCAACATCTGGGCTCCGTCCGAGTTACAAAGGCACCTCGACGCCGTTGTGACTCTTGCTGTCAGTGACAGAGCACCCTGCAGCGCAGACAAAAGTCTGCAGTTCTGGGAGCTCCTGACGTGCCGGGGGGCTGGAGTCTGTATGCGAGTCGGCCACTCCGGTGTGCTCTACGGCGTCCTCAGCTGCGGGCATCCAGGACAGACGGTGCTAATTCAGCGCCACGCAGCCCAGCTGCAGCAATCCCCAGGGGCTGCCCTGAGACACCAGGGCAAAGGCCTCCAGCAGCCCAGGCCCTCGGTTTAGGTGACCCTGGAACCGGGCCCCCTGGAGTAACATTGTGCCCAGTGAGTTCTGACCCACAGGGCTCTGGCCCCGGAGGCCCACGGTTTGGGCTTCTCCTCAGCCAGGCAGACACGCTCCTTCAGTCTCAGCTACTTTCTCCCCTGCCGGCGATTCCTGCCTGTTTCCTGGCAGCGCCACACGCTGCGGGGTGGGGAAGGAAGAGGGCGTTTCCCTTTGGGCCCTATTCTCACTCCTTTCCTCGCAGACACTGTGGGCTGCCAGAGCTGCTGAGCCAATCTGCTCAGGCGCTCGGGGTGGGATGGGACATGGGGCAGGTTCTCCAGTGACCCCTCGGCGACACTCAAGGAGCAACTCGAATGGGCTTTGCAGGACATTGAGGCTTTCTCAAGAAAAGCTGGGCGTCCTGGGAGGAGGGGCTAGAGAGGGAGGAAATGGGGTGGCCCTTGGGGTCCCCGCACTGCCCGAGAGGCTCCCGTCTCTTCTCAGGAGAGGGGGCCAGAGAGCGGACGAAAGGCTGAGGAAACCTTGGCACCTGGGGAGGCTTCTGAAGAAACGGGCTCAGCCGGAGTCTCCAGGCTCCCTCTGCGCTGGCAGCCTCCCCCGGGGACAGACTGTTCCAGGGCAGCTGCCCGAGGGAAATACTCAGTCCCCACAGGCTTTGTCCCTGTTCATTGCAGACCCTCGGGGAGCACCCTTCCTCAGCCCCGCTCCACGCCCTGCTGATGACAGCTGTGCAGGTTCTGACAACACCCACCCTGGAGAGATTTAGAGCCGCAGAGGAAGAGCTGAGGGCCATCGTATCTCTCCACGGAGACAAGATGGAGAGAGTAAGAGACGCCCGCAGTGGGGCAGGGGGATGCTGCGCAGAGAGGGGGACGGGAGAATCGCCTCTCCTAGGAAACCGTTCCTGGGACACACTAGCATGGTGCTTTGAAGGTTGGCTCAGCCCCTTGCCATTCAGCGCTTGGCTGCGGGGATCCGCGGTGTCAGGTTTTGAAGTGTCCTCTGCCCGCTGGAGCCCTAACACTTCCCTGAGGACGCCCAGCCACACTGAAGGTGTGGGACAGCCCCAGCCCTGGCAAGGCAGCACTTACCTAGTCTGCTGACGAGCCTCCACATTAGGCCTGCCATCTCTAGGATGGGCTCTGGGGTCTGGAGCAGTGGTTCTCAACCTGCGGCCCAGTCAGCACAGAGCTGTGCCCCATGGGACATCCTCAGGGCCAAACAGGTAGGATTGGATGTGGCCCACAATGGAAACTAGGTTGAGACCCCTGGTCTGGAGGAACTGATTGTGCTAGAAAGAGCAACAGGAAGATGCAGAGACTGAGGAAAGGCTCCTGCAGGGAAGCCTTTGAGAGCAGGGCTGAGAGCAGTTTGCTATGGCAGGGAAGGCCCTGGGACATCAGGGGAGTTTGGGCTCTGCCCACTGTAAGGTTTTGGGGAAGGCTTTTGTGTGTGTTTCTGAGCTTTAAGGTGCTAAACCAGACCTCGGGAAGACTGGGGTTCCTGGACTTGTCAAAGCCTCTTTCTTCAGATTATGGAGGAGCCAAGATGGAAAACTGAGGTCAGAGGCGGCTTGCAGGGCTGCCAGGAGGGGTTCCCTGGGAGGAGGCCACTCTTTGATTAATCCATCCCTCAACTTCCTGGCATTCTTCCAGGTTGGAGACGTTGTGGGAGGGATCTTAATCTGGCTCGACAACGTCTGCGATCCCAGAGCCAGAAAAGCAGCGCTGAGGGCCACGGCCTTGCTGGCTCGCTCCCACCCCCAGGACGTGGTTCTAACCTGTGTGGCTCACACGCTCTCATCGCACAGGTAGGGAGCTGCTCTGTTATCACCTCAGTCTGTTATTTCTCTTCCTGCTCCCACTGACAGGCCACAGGCCGGGAAGGGTCCGTGGGGCTCACACAGTTGGAGGGAGTTTCCTGCTGTGCAGAGAGCTGTCCATGCTTAGTAAGAGGAGATGCCCAGGCCCAGCTGCTGAGGAGCCAACCCCTCCTCCTGCACTGCCCGGGATGGAGACGTGCCAGTTTTCTGGAGAATTCCTGCATTGTCCTGATTTCTATGGGTCACCCACTTCCTCTCAGATCCATGACTATGTCAAAATAAATGACTTTGGGGCTCACTCAACATCCCTGGCTCATGAGGTCTGGCTGCTCCTTAGTGCATGAGAGAAGGCAGAGATGGAAAAGGCCCATGAGGCCCATCTGTCTATTCGCTGTGCAGGATTGTTACCTGTCGTCAGATCCCTAGTTATTCCGTGGCTGAGGAATTGGTGAAAAAATACACTCATTCTTCTGGAGCTGTGCAGCAGAGGTAAATCTCTGAAGACAGAAATTTCCAGCCCTTATTGTTGCAAAAAGAGAAAAAATCATCCACACATGACCAGAGCGTAAATGCAGTGCAGCCTGCCTGAGTCTGCAGACAGCCGGCAATAATAGCTCTGAGAGGGGTGAGTGCCTCTTTTCATCTCAATGTGTTGTAAACTCTGAGTCCTGCTGGTTATTGCTGGTCACTTTGCAGAGTCATCCATCTGAGGTGTTTTAAACACAATCCCCATGTTCCTAGGGGCCGTGAAACTCAACTTGGACCCTAGCCAGAGCTCAAAACTCCGGCTTTCCTCGGCATCTTCTGCAATGCAGTTCTGCATTGACCAGAGACAAATCTGTGTCACATGGGAGAGCAAATTGAAGAGCAGCATGAAAGAAATGGAATTTCTTGCCCAATTCAGTTACCAGAGGAATACAGTGTTGGTTTTCATATTTCTTTGAGTGTTTGATTTGTAAACCTTTCCTTGGATTCCTTGGAACAGCCACAGTGCTTTCCAGGGGCTGTGCTCACAAGCTGTAGAAACTCGGCAGCCTTGGCACAGAATTTCAGTCAAGCTTCCTGAAGACCTTGCTTCCAGGCCATTTGCTCTTGATTTGTCCAACCTAGCTCTCAGTGTCTCCAGGGCTTGACCACCATGTCCAACCTTCCTCACCAAACTTGGAAGTCAAATGACTGGAAGTCTTTTGGATCCGTCTGCAGTCTTCCTCTGCAGAAGCCTGCGGGGACCAGCAGGACTTAGATCAGCAAGAATGGAGAGAAGAGAGGAGAGGGATTTCAATCGTAGTTTCCTTCCATCTCTGTCACGCTGGGCAGTACAATCTCCCCTTCCAAGCTCCTGAATCCTCTCCTATCAGGGCATGTTCTGATTCAGTGCCTGACCCCATCCACCACACTGCAGTAGGGTTGAGGTGCTTTGAGACACTTGGCCAAACGCTGGGTCTCAGTTACACCCCCAGATAGCCAGAGTAACTCCAATGAGTTCAGGCAAGTTCCTCCGGACTGACCCTAGCGTAACAGAGCAGAATTTTGCAGTCTGCAGTGCGTTGGTCACTCTGGGGTCAGTTCATGGTCACTGTTGGGAAGCAGTGGTGCTGGCTTCAGGAACAATAACCCATTAGGGGAAAGGAATAAATACAACGTTCTCTGAAGGGACTTGCCCAGCCTCAGCCTCCCTGCACCGATCGGTGTCTCCTCTGAGAGACGCCTTTCCTGCCTACATTGCAAGCCTCTGCCTGGGGAGGGCGAGAGGTGGCCAGGCAGGGAAGGTCTGACTTCTGTTTCTGACTCTGCAGATGTGCCCTTGAGCTGTGGAAGGCCTTGGGTGAAGAACCCCAGCTCACCAGGGAGGTGCTGCGGCAGCTGCTGGACAAGCTCCAGCAGAGATGCCGGGAGGAGAAGAGCGGCCATGTGTCTCTGGCTGTAAGTGAGATTTGAGATGTCACTTTGAGAACCCGTCACTGCAGGGAGGTTGGTGCATCTTTGTGTGTGTGTGTGTGTGTGTGTGTGTGTGTGTGTGTGTGTGTGTGTGTGTGTGTGTGTGTGAGCTTCACCCCTTCTGATCTTCAGGCCACAGCTCCACTACACAGTTCAGCTGACCTAACCTCCCTCGGCACACAGCCGCCACAGCAAGCCCATCCCTTGGGTGGGGCTGCACTTTGCGGCGTGTGTCAGCCAGGGCCGAGTCCGGGTGCCAGCAAAGGAAGCAGGGGCCTGGGGCAGCCAATAGAAAGTCGGGGCGGCACGTCCGGGTCTTCGGCGGTAATTCGGCAGCGGGTCCTTCATTCCCTCTCTTCCTCTTCAGCGCCACTTCGGGGGCAGCTCAATCGGGTTTTTCTTTTTTTTTTTTCCTTCTCCGCTTGGGGCAGCCAAAAAGCTGGAGCCAGCCCTGGTGCCAGCAGGGCACGTCCTCACCAGAAGCGCTTGTCGCGATTCCTCGGTCAGGGTGGGGCATTGCGGGAAGGCTCCTGAGGGTCAGTTGACGTAAAGGACACGGTGTCTACACTGACACTGCATCGACCGAACTGCATTGACTTGGACTCTCTGCCCCTTGTGGAGGTGGAGTTATGAATTTGGCACCCAGGGGCAGTTCTGCCAATGGGAAGGAAATTCCATAGTTAGGGTGATGCTGGGTGAGTGGCCTTGTGTTGACCTAACTCTGTCGTGTAGACCAGACCTTCGTGTGTCCTGGCCACCTCCAATCAAACCAAAGAGGTGTAAATAAAGTTTCCCCCAGGTAAAAGTTATAGATCTTAAGTGGTTTATCTGCTGGTACCCTGGCTCAGTCGTCTTCTGCTTTAGATGGCCCTTTCGTGAGCAGGTGCAGTTCGGGCGTCTCTTGGAAGTATCCAGGTTTCTGGCTTTGTAAACTGTGGCTAGAAATCTTCCCAGCATGGGATCTTGAGATGTCCAGTACTTTTGACTGGGCCAGAAACACTGGGCCTATGAGAACGCATCTCTTCAGGATGGTTTCAGCCCGTCCAGTCACGGCTGGAAAGCCAAAGCACAGGGTCTGCACCATTAAGAGAAATAACGGGGAATAACGTCACCCAGACTCTTCTGATCTTTCCATAGGGTTCCATCCTGCTTCCGTTCCAGGAATGGGGGAAGGTTCAGGAGCTTCCAAATGTCTCCTCCCCTCTCAGGAGCCAATCCTCTTTTGTAACACGCTGGAGAGGAAAGGAGACATGACAAAAGGACAATCGCGAATGGCAATGGGGGCAGGGGACAGATTGGGATAGTTGAGTGAAATGCTTTCCCCCCTCCAGGCCATGAAGACCATTTACGAGGTCCTTTTCCTTTGGGGATACCGAGAAGCCATCCTGGAAATGTTTCCCCAGCTCCTCATCCTCTGCGTCAGGCAAGTGCAGTATGTGATGGATCTGCACTTGCCAGGGACCGACATGGCCAGCGAGACATCCAGCCCCGAGGAGGGATCCAGCTGCCTCAGCCCCCTAAGGTAATGACTGAAAGGAAAAGGAAGAACAGATTTGTTCTGTTAAACACTTGGGGTCTGTTCATGGCCATCAGTGGTTCGGGTGCTGTCGTTGGCCCAGGCTCAGTTGGGTGCAGGTCTCTCTTGAGGGAAAAGGGTTGAGAGCCGTGTGTTCTTGTGAGTCACACTCGCTCATCTGACGCCGTCCACAGGCCAGCTGCTTTCCCCACACACTCAGGCAGCAGTCAAGTTTGTGCATCCAACCACATGTGCCACCCGCCAGAGGGTCAGTGCTTTCATCACTGTCTGCTGAGCAAATCTGGGGGCCTCCGTCCCCAAATGTGGACAGAGCCACACCGGCAGCACCTGGGGCCAGGCCGTGCAGGATCTCAGCCCCACAGGCAGGCAGGAGGAAGAGGGACCCGTTCGACTGGCTCTGTGGGCACAGTGAGGGGCTTCTATCTACACGGGAAAACCAGAGCGCCGGAAGACACCTCAGGTGGTGTAAACTGACATCGCTTTGCTCGCTTACACCAACGAAGGACCCGACCCCACATGCCCACTTGAGTCCTGTTACCTGTCACGGTAAAGAATCAAGTATTCAGCCACAGTGAGTGATGACACCAATCATCTTAAGAAGCGACATTGTCACTAATTGGTTAGAAACTCAATGAAACGGCAGTGTAGACAGGGCCCATTGGGCAGGGAAGCACCGTGATATCACACTGGATCTATCCTCGGGGAGGCTAGCTACTGCTGACCACGCTGTGTGTCCCAGGACTTCTGCAGAGTTGCCATGCCTGGGGCTGATCTCGTTGCCTGACACTGGTATTTGTTTCTCTTTAGCACGTCAGTGGAGGCTGTGAAGACTCTTTTCTCCATGCCCGGCTACTGGAAGGAATTTGCCATCATCCAGTTTCAGCAGGGTTGGGACACGATAGCCTCCAGATATTACTACTCACAGGGTGTTGGCCTGATTGCAAGGTAAGAGCCCAAAGTTTCCTCCTCACTGGGTCTCTCTTGGGAATGGGATTTCCGTGTGAAATATTCCTGTTCCACTCTCCTTACAATGTGTATGATAATCAAGTTGGGCCATTTCCAGCACAAATCCAGGTTTTCTCACCCCCCCCCACCCCCCCGCCACAAGTCACAAATCAACCCCCAGGGAAAGGGGCATCTCCAGGCCTCATTGAGCGCCATGCAGAGACCCCTGGGAAAGAAGATATACACTGTAAGGAGAGTGATCACTTTAGATAAGCTATTACCAGCAGGAGAGTGGGGTGGGAGGAGGTATTTTTTCATGCTTTGTGTGTATATAAAAAGATCTTCTACACTTTCCACACTATGCATCCGATGAAGTGAGCTGTAGCTCACGAAAGCTTATGCTCAAATAAATTGGTTAGTCTCTAAGGTGCCACAAGTACTCCTTTTCTTTAAGGGACTTTCTGTTCCATGTTCCAGAGCCATGATCGAGTGTGAGAACCCTCAGTTCCCTGCAGTTTTCAGAGAGGCACTCACCATCGTCCAGAGCGAGAGGGAGGAGGAGCAGAGAACGATCGCCATGGCTTTCTGTATTGAGGTGAGATTCATTAGTTGACAGGCACAAGGGAGCTTTCTGGAGAGCAGCTCAGGCCAGTAAGCTCTGGGGCACATTGTCAGCAGCTCAGCAGCCTTACCGCCAGCTAGCTCCTCTCCGCACAAAGATGGTTGTGGGGCATGGCAAAGAGAGGGAGGGGGAGACAGGGTGAGATTGCTCCTGGCTGGATGTGCCTCGATGGGATTATGGGGCAAGAGGGGATGTTTCTCCAGTGCCCCAAGGCCTTGCTTCTCTCCTCACCTTTTCCTGGGGTTGTGCTTTTCTTCTGTCCCAGGGGTCTCTGCATGGCGCTCAATGAGGCCTGGAGACGCCCCTTTCCCTGGAGGTTGATTTGTGATTTGTGCATGAGTCCAACTTTTGGGAATGAACCAACTGAAACAGCAGCAACTGGCTCCCTAAGCACCAGAGACTTTGGGTGGGAGTAAGTGGCCCTTTGGTAAAGACGACTGTCTAGGGCAGAGACCCCACAGGAAGACCTCTGTTCCTCAACCTGATGTTGATTTGGCTCTTTCCAGTTTCTCCAGAGTCCTTCCATTGAGACAGTGCTGACAAAATCAGAGCTCCGGGCGCAGCTCATGGAATGGAGCAAAGACACAAATCCCGTCATACGTAAGCTCAGTCTGCGAGGCCTTGGCAGTATTGTGTTCCAGCCAGAAAAGGTAAGAGGCGTGGATTGCCCAGGGGACCGAGGAAGCCGATGTCTCTCAGATAGCTCGGAAATGAGAGCCAGATCCCCACACAAGCCTTGTTGTTTAACACACAGCCCTCAAATGGTGGAGTTGCTTTCCTGAGCAAATCAAAGCATGACGTGCTCCCTGCTCCCATGAGCTGAGCCCTGATTGCAGATGGGATGCAATGGGGGAGGTGTGGTGATCAAAGACAAAGGTTACAGTGAGCAGCGGGCACAGAGTGACAGGAGAACGACTTTCTGCCCCGTTGGGGGGCTGTGCCATCCGTGGTTTCTCCTAGGTGGGAGTGGTCCAGCATGTGCTCCAGGCTGTCACCCTGGAAAGTAATGAGTTGCCTTCTTCATTCCTGCAGGTGAGATGGTTACAGGCCCAGCTGCCAGGAACCGTGGCCAGGTTTTGTGACCGGGATGGAGGGTGTGTCAAGGAGGCCATGCAGAAAGCTGGAGACATCATCTACCTCCTCAAGAGGGAGGGGCTTGGCTCCATCTCCCAGGACATCGCAGTCAGCCTTCGCCCCTTCATTGATGACGTAAGGCTTGGAACCCCAGGAGAAGCCCATGCCCCCCCTCCATCTGTCTCTGATGCCCTTGTCTCTCTCTCCCCATCTCCTTGGCTCCCGCCCCTCAGGCCTGCCATGGAGCCTCCAAGGAGCGCCCCCGCCATGGGTGGGGAATCTCCTGCTGAGCCACCTCCCTGTCAGAGCTCTTCTCGCCAAAGCTCAGCCTCAGCGCCATGCTCCCAGCCCCTGCTGCAGCCTGGCCTGGGGGAGAGGGGGCCTGGCCCTGGGCAGATGACCAGCTGTCTGGAGAACACAGGCCCCCAAAGAGGTGGAGATTCTCAGCAGGAAAGAGGTGGGTCGGGAATGGCCCGGCTCTCGGGGGCACCGAAGAGCAAAAGAAATGCTGTGTTTTGTAGCAGCGCATCCCTGCAAGGCTCCAGCAGCGGCTTCTCCCCTTCCCCAGACCAGTCTCCAGCAGACTTCCCTCCCTCTCCCCAAATCTTCTCGGGTTCTGGGATTCTGGGCTCTCCAGACAGAAACTGCCTCTGGGACACCCTGGGGCTGCGCTGTCCCGCACAGGGTCTCAGGCCTTGCACAAGATGTTTATGGCGCTGGCCTGGTGTCCGCCCTGCTCCCGCCAGCCAAGTCAGTTCACACAGGGGGAACCGGAGCAGCGGGCGGATTATGACTCTGTCGCGTTCTGCTCTGATACTGCCTGGCTTTAACTGGGGGTCCCCACCCCCTGTGTGTCATTGCCAGGAGAGGGGCAGTGTGCGCTCAGCTGCCATTTCACTGCTTGGCAACGTGGTGAGCAGGGTGCAGGACCCAGACAAACCCCTCGTGCAGCAGGAAATCATCCACTGCTTGCTCCCGCTGCTGCTGCATCTTGCAGACCAGGAGGAGAGTGTGACACTGGTAAGTGCCACGGTCATTATTTCCTTCAGACAAAGAGCCAGAATCCCTTGGGGCCCCCACTCCAGTCATCGCCAGAGCCCCTTGCCCAAGCAGAGTCTTCTCCTCCCGGCTTCACTCCATGCTGGAGCCTCGTGCCTCATCCATCCTCACAGCACACAGCACAAGGGGTGGAGAAGGTCCAGTGTCCCCCACACTATCCCTCTCGCAGTGAGAACCCTCTTGGTCTCCCTTCTCTTGCAGCGATGTAAACTGACGCTCTTCCGCTGCGCAATGTTTCTCGGCTGGGCTCATTTGAAGAGGCTGTTCCGCAGCATGGCCTGGGATGGCTCCTCACAGCTCTTGAAGTGTGTCGGGAAGTGCTTGGTAGGTGAATTCCTTGTGCCTTGAGAGGGGTGAATGGGGACTTGAGGGAGACCTTTCGAACCCCACAGCCTGAGTACCCATCCGCTTCGGTCGGGTTGCAAGACGCTATTCCAGGCTCTCTGCTGGTTCATTTCTGCAGGAGTTACAATCCGTTCACATTTTTGACATTTTTCTCCACAACTGTCAGACCTCCAAACTTTTGTCTTTTCAAATGAAAGCGGAGGTTCTGGAGAACACAACAGTGACTTCAGAGAGGTGCTGCTCTGGTGTATGGGTTCGTATTGGCGGTTGCCATGGCCTGGCTATATGTTTTGGCTTTCCTGGACTATTCGCTGTGTGGAGAACATGTCATTTGTATATTGTGCATTTCTTCCTTCTTTCTTTCCAGATGCAGAACAACAAGAGCCACATCCCCAAATTCCTGTTCCAGGCCCTAGAGTACCTGGAAAGCTCCCAGACAACAATACGACACTCTGCAGCCTTGTTCATTGGTAAGCAGAGGAAATTCACTTGAGCTTTCTTAAATGTTTCCTTCAAAGCCCTTTTCTAGACGGCTGCTCTGTTCCCTCCGACAGCACCAGAATCCTACAACGGGGTGTCTGTGTGTGTGTGTGTGTGAGAGAGAGAGAATTAACATGTATTCCAAGATGAAGGGAGCAACTTAGCTGTATCAACTGCACCAACTTCCCCTGCCCCAACAGCTCTTTGGCTGCGCCTCGGGGAGATTGAATTCGCATCATGCTGGTTTGATGTGAATTCAATCTCCTTTGGAAATCAGCTTCTCAGTCACTGCTGGGCATCTGATGCTTTATCTAATGTGCTTTGTGAACAGATGTAAGGAATGTATTTAATTTCCGAAGGGCTGTCTTGGGGGAATGGCTGCATCCTTAGCAGTTTTCAGCGAAGGATTTGAAAAGTAATGAGATGCACTGTATTCATTGTATGTCTAGGAAATACTATCCGCCATTACTACAATTTGTTGTCTGAAACAGTGAATGAAGATGGCATCTCCCGCCTGTATGAAGGTAAGGAAATACCTCTGTGTGTTTGTGCCTCTGTGGGAAGTACAGGGGTGCAGCACAGGGCCCGAACACAGGTTTGAATGTGGACACAGGTCCCTCTCTGTCTAAGAACAGCGTTTAAGGAAGAAGGATGGTCATGCGAGCTTCATCGAGGTACCACAATATGTGTATGGGAGCAGGGGAATTCCATCTCTAGCTCCTAGTGTAGACATAACCTTAAAGCTGTGTGGGGAAAGTGTCTTCATAAAGGTCTGAAAGTCTGTAATGGAAGGCCTGACAGAATTGAAAAGAGCCGTTGTTATTAAGGATGATGATGATGATGACAATTACCCTCATCACCTGCCCTCCCTGGAATGGAGTGATTGCAGGCCAGGGAGATTCACTCCGAGATTGGTTATCAGCTCCTAGGAAATCCCGTGAGGGCACATGGGAAACACTTGTCCCTGTGATCTCTTCAGGAATGAAGGCACAGGGCCACAAAGGATTTCAGCAGACATTAGGAGCCTAAATCCCTTTGTGGATCTCGGCCTAAATGTTGGATGGTTTAATGTCGCTGCGGCTGTCACTTTCCTGTTCCATCGAAAGACCAAGTGCCCCCAACCGTCCGTGTGTAGGGGTGTGTGTAGGGGTGTAGGCCGGCGGAGGGGGAAGTGACAAGAATGGGGTCTCCTCTCTGTCCAGGGCTATTTTGGGAGGAGCGGAGTTGTTGCTCTCATGCCCTTAGACTCTGGGGGAGCTAATAGCAGGGGGCAATGGCCATCGGGAGTGGAGGTTTCCTAGGCACCAGGCACATCAGCACCAGGGGCTTTTCAACCCGTTTCCTCTTGGTTTCAGCTTTTCAGGAAGTGCCTTTGAAATCTGACAGGACCACGTGGGACATCCTCAACAGACATTACAAATGGTTGCAGAAGCTTGTAAATCTCGTGTCGGGTTCTGCAGTTGACTAGGGAACCGGGACTGACACAGAAGAGCTCTTTGCCCTGCTATGGTACATACACCAGACGCTTATCAACTTTTTGGTGTCCCTAGCCTCTGATTGCCAGAAACTAGGAATTAGACAACAGGCATAGATCACTGGATGAGTCTTGTCTGTTGATTCCCTCTGGGGCACCTGGCAGTGGCCACTGTCAGAAGACAGGATACTGGGCTAGATGGACCTTTCCTCTGACCCAGTCTGGCCTTTCTTATGTTTGGAACCGGGGCTGAACAACAAGGTGGATATTGGCAGATGACACAAAATTATGCAGATTAATCAGCCTAGAGAAGACTTTGAAGAAGTTCAAAGGGATCTAATCAAGCCATGTCACCGGGCAGCGCAATGGCAGATGAAACCCAGCGCTGACCAAGGCAGGGCCATACACATGGAAAGCAGTGAGGTGAACGACTCCTCCATATCGCTGGTGTCAGAAGCCAAAGCACGGCTGGTTGGGCCCAGTGGTTGGAGCAGGGTCGCTGGGGCCGCGTGCTCAGAGTGCTGGAGGTCGAGCCAAGGGGAGCCAAGGGTTGGAGCCGGAGTCAGGAGTCAAGAGCAGGATTGGAACAGGCTGGGGAGTAGGGCCAGGGCCGGATTAACAATTCCCGGCCAATGGGAGCTGCTGGGGGAGATACGCGGGGGGAGGGCAGAGCCGAAAGGCAAGAGCAGCCCCCGGGACAGAGGTTCCCGGTGCAGTGCTCATCGCGGCGACGTGGCTGGGGGGGCAGACAAGAAGGGCAGTACGCGGAGCCGCCTCGCCCGCACCCCAGCCAGGCAGAGCCGGCCCGGCTGGAACGCAGCACACAGGGGCTTTGGTGGCTGCAGCTCGGGCCCCCCTAAGCCCTGCTCCTTTCCTGAGTGCACCATTGCCCCACTTCTGCCCCATTCCCACACACTGTTACAGGGCAGCACCCTGGAGCTGATCTCTGACATCTCTCTCCCTAGAATGAAGTCACTGCAGAGTCAGGACAACCCCACCTTTGGGCACCATGTAGGACATCTCACCCCACCACACAGAGCCCGACATTCACACAGCTTCTCGCATGTGATTCTCTCACTCATCAGAGCCAGGCGGAGAGAGGAGAAATTCTCCCAGACTCCCTTTAACCATTGCCAGCCCCCAGGGTAGTGGAGGTTGCGGGGGGTTGGGTGCTCTCTTTAAGAAATGCCAGCTCTCAGGGAAGTTGCAAATCAACATTAGCAAAGTGGGGTGGTTTTGTGCTGTGGAAAACTACCCTGCTTGAAGGGTTTGTTTTTCTAATTTGTGCTCCTGCCCTTTCTCCCTCTTCCAGACATCTGGAGGCCAACAGGAGCCAACTGAGCCCACCACTGATCCCATCTCTTGTGAGATGGCAAAGCAGCTGTTGCATGGGAAGGAGGAGAGAGAAGAGGCCGAGCAGCGTGTGCCGGGGTGAACCAGCCCCACATAACCCCACAGTCTAGGCGGAGGAAGCCAAGCCCCTCCCCAGCCCTGCCGGACACGCTACAACTGGAGCACCAGTGTGAAAGGGAGCAGCTCAGCTCACGCTAGGCAGAGCGCCGAAAATGGAGGATGCACATTGTAGGCTCCAGTCCAGAAGCAGCTGAAGCCCCTGACTGCAGAGCCCCGAGGCGCCGAGACCCAGCCGCACCCCCGGGGGCCTGCAGACGTGCAAGGGAGATCGGAGTGTCTGGGAGTTTCCCACGCCGGGAGCCCAGAGACCCCCAGCCCGTGGCCTAGAGACTTCTCCTCTGAAGTAACCTGGGTGAACGAGCCATTGTCATGCTGAGTGACGTCAGCATGTTCTGGTTGGATCCCCACTGACTCAACGGCAAACACATTGGCCACGGACAAGGCCCTGGGCTAGGGCAAGGGGGAGTAAGGAGAGTCTGGGTCCCCCTGCCCTGGCTGCCATCCATCCTTGGGTGGCTGCCCACGTCCCCATTGCGCCACTAGACTGCACGGCCCCAAGAGGAGGGGCAACCATCTTGTCTCTGAACTGAGCCAAACAGCCCTGCACTGAAGGGCGGCCGCACGGACTCTGGTCGTTGGGCCACGCAGCCCCGACGGAGAGGGCAGCCGCACGGACTCTGGTCGTTGGGCCACACAGCCCCGACGGAGAGGGCGGCCGCACGGACTCTGGTCGCTGGGCCACACAGCCCCGACGGAGAGGGCAGCCGCACGGACTCTGGTCGTTGGGCCACACAGCCCCGACGGAGAGGGCGGCCGCACGGACTCTGGCCGTTGGGCCACACAGCCCTGGATGGAGAGGGCAGCCGCACGGACTCTGGTCGTTGGGCCACACAGCCCCGATGGAGAGGGCGGCCGCACGGACTCTGGTCGTTGGGCCACACAGCCCTGACGGAGAGGGCGGCCGCACGGACTCTGGCCGTTGGGCCACACAGCCCCGGACGGAGAGGGCGGCCGCACGGACTCTGGTCGTTGGGCCACACAGCCCCGGACGGAGAGGGCAGCCGCACGGACTCTGGTCTTTGGGGCACACAGCCCCGACGGAGAGGGCGGCCGCACGGACTCTGGTCGCTGGGCCACACAGCCCTGGATGGAGAGGGCGGCCGCACGGACTCTGGTCGTTGGGCCACACAGCCCTGGATGGAGCGGGCGGCCGCACGGACCCTGGGCGTTGGGCTACACACCCCTGAGTGGGAGGGCAGCCATTTTTGCTCTGGCCATAAGGCCAAACCACCCTGAGGCTAAGGACAGTTATTTAGTTTCACCCATGGGACCTCACCCCGTCACCCCTAAGGCATCTCTCATCTGTCACCATAAGACCCACACTATGATATAAGATTTTCGGGGTCAGGATGCAAATATGAGTAGAAGCAAGGAGTGGCATGTGACCCCTCTAAGAGCTCCTGCCACTCCTCTACCAATCTGGGGGTGTTTTATCTCCATCCATCTGCCTCAGGAATGGATTTGAGCAATGGGGGAAAGTTCTGGGGCAGAGTGACCCATCCGGAAGTGGGTCACATGACCCCTCCGAGAACTCCTCCCAGTTGGGTTGAGCCTCATCCCCTTAGGACCAGCCAGAGAGGGGATTTCACCAAATAGGGTAAGTGCTGTGGTGGGGTGACCTGCCCGCAAGAGGGGCCCATCACCGCTCCATGAAATCCCCCCACCGTCCTCTACTAATCGGTCAGGGTTTCACACACCCCTTAGGCCATCCCAGAAGGGAAACGTGCCAATCAGAATAGGCAGTGCCCGAAGGTCTAGGCCAGAAGCCGCCGATCTCTGGAGCTCCATGTTTGCGTGGCTGGCAGCATCCTCCTGGAAGTCGCAACTCAACACTGCGTGGAAGAGCCCGTCTCGTTCCAAGGTTGTCTTTTGCAGAAATCGTGGCCTAGGCCTTCGGGCTAAACCTGTTCTGGATTGGTACACGTTTCCCTTCTGAGATGGCCTAAGGTGGGAGTGGAACCCTCTCCAATTGTGAGAGGGCGGCGTGGGGACTTTTTAGGGACCACGGAATCCTGTTGTGGGCAGCTCACTCCACTGCGGCACTTCCCGTATTTGGTCAAATCCCCTCTCGGGGTGGTCCTACAGAGCTGACACCCACTTCAATTGGTAGAGGACAGAGGGAGGAGTTCTCAGAGGGGAGATACAACCCCCTTCTGCATGGGTCACCCTGCCCCGCAACGTCCCCTGATTGGTCAAATGCAGTCAAAGGCAAGCTCTGCTTGATGAGTTTACAGAGGGGACTATGTGGGAAGAATTTACTGTAAGATTCCCCGCATCTTCTGAATGGGATTTAGGTTCTGCCCTCTTTAAAGGAAGGAAAAATCCTGACAGGTGATCCTATGGGGCTGAAACCCACTGTGATGAGTTAGTAATCTGTCCTCTTCACCACTCTAGGATGGAGTCTGGGGTGCAAGCTCTGGGATGGAGTTTGGGTGCTGGGTGCAGGCTCCAGGCTGGGGCACAGGGTGGGGGTGCAGGATGGGTGGAGGGGTGCAGGCTCTGGGAGGGAGTTTGGGGATGGGAGGGGCTGCGGAGGGAGGGGATGCAGGCTCTGGAACGGAGTTTGGTTGTAGGCTCTGGGCTGGGGTAAGGGGTGGGTGTGTAGGAGGGAGTTCGGGTGCAGGAGGGGGTGTGTGGGAAGGGGGTGGGGGTGCAGGCTGTGGGATGGAGTTTGGGTGCTGGGTGCAGGCTCTGGGCTGGGGCAGGGAGAACCGCAATTAACTCCAAAAAATTAATCACAATTAAAAAAATTAAAACTGCAATTAATCATGATTAATTTTTTAATTGTGATTTTTTTAGTTATGATTGATCACACTGTTAAACATTGAATACCAATTGAAATTTATTAAAGATTTTGGGGTGTTTTTCTACTTTTTTCAAATATATTGATGTCCATTACAACACAGAATACAGGGCTCCCTTTCTAGGATGATTCTTTACAAATATTTACACTGTCAAAGTAATAAAAGAAAGAGCCTTTTTCAGTTCCCCTCATAAAAGTGCTGCAGTGCAAGCTCTTGACCCTGAAAGTGCAACTTACAAATGTAGATTTTTTGTTTTGTTCCAGAACTGCACTCAAAAGGAAAACAGTGTAAACGTTTAGAGCCTACAAGGCCACCGGACACTGAGAAAAGGCGTTCGCATGGCACTTTTGTAGCCAGCATTGCATGGTAGTTATGTGCCAGGGATGCTAAACATTCGTATGCCCCTGCATGCTTTTGCCACCATTCCAGAGGACATGCTTCCATGCTGATGATACTCGTTAAAAAAAAGTAATGTGTGAATTAAATCGGTGACTCAGCTCCTTGGGGGAGAATTGTCTGTCTCCTGCTCTGTTTTACCTGCACTCTGCCACAGATTTCATCTCCTAGCCATCTCGGATGATGACCCAACACGTGGTGTTCGTTTTAAGAACACTTTCACTGCAGATCTGACAAAAGGCGAAGAAGGACCAATGTGAGATTTCTAAAGATAGCCACAGGACTTGACCCAAGATTTAAGAGTCTGAAATTGGACTCCAAAATTTGAGCGGGATGAGGTGTGGCGCATGCTTTCAGAAGTCTGAAAAGAGCAACACTCCAGTGTGGAAACGACAAGATCCAAACCACCGAACAAGAAAATCAACCTTCCGCTGGTGACATCTCAATCTGTCATCAGCACGGACGCATGACCTCTGGAATGGTGGTTGAAACGCGAAGGGACGTATGATTCTTCAGCACATCTGGCCTGTCAATATCCTGCGATGCCAGCTACAACAGTGCCCTGTGAATGCCTGGTCTCCCTTTTAGGTGACACTGTAAACGAGAAGTGGGCAACATGAGCTCCTGCAAATGTCAACAAACCTGTTTGTCTGAGCGACTGGCTGAACAAGTAGTAGGACTGAGTGGGCTTGTGGCCTTTCAAGTTTTTCATCGTTTTATCTTTGAATGCAGTTATTCCACTTCTGTTTGTTAGCCGATGGCCAGGGATGTTTGGTGAGGTGCCAGCTATGCCCATTTATACCATCCGTGACTTTAACCGCTAGGACACACTGTCCCTTCGCGGCGGGCAGCCCGGGCTAGGCTGACGGATGCCCCAAGGTCCTAACCACCCCTGACTTTAACTGCTAGAGCTCAGAGCTCCTTCGCAGCGGGCAGTCAGGATTGACTGACAGGTGCCCCAATGGCAGCACTAAGAGCCTCTCCACACCCGTGACTTTAACTGCTAGAGCTCAGAGCTCCTTCGCAGCGGGCAGTCAGGATTGACTGACAGGCGCCCCAAGAGTTTGCCCCGTGGAGGCGGCACAACTCAACGCTAGGCTCTTAGTACTCTCACCTAATGGCCAGGCTTTATAGCCAAAACGGCTGAGGTTCTTTAATTGTGTTGGCTGCTTCACAGTAAACCAGAGAAACAAGTCAGGCTTATGCAAAAATGGTTACCAATATTTATTAAACTAGATTCTAATCATGTGGTTACAAAATTGCTAGTGCCTACTTATTTAAATGTAGAGATGTTACACACACAAACAAGTTACGAAACTGAAGCCACAACCCCAAAGAAAGAAAACAAAGTATAGAGCTCTATTTCAAAATATGTGTACACTAAAGATAGGAGATCAGGTGTGGGTGCTTCTTACCCTCCTTGCATCTCTCGATTCCAGCGGTGCCAAGCCAGGATCGGTCACTCAATTCCGCGGAAAGACGAATAAGGGACAAGGCTTAGGGACCCTCTTAGCTGCAGAAGCCTTGGGAGGCTGTCACTTATCTGACCAGCAGATAGATAGTGAAAAGCACTCAAAAATCATGGTGCTGTAGGTCCCCTACTTATACCTCTGTACTCCTTTATTCTCTTTCTCCTTTCTATGCTAAATTGGGGCTGGTCTGTTGGGGTGACGCCAGCTCTCGCAAGAGTAGTTCACACTTGCAAGGGAGAAACAATAAGTTTCGACTACTGGACACTTCTTTTATCAGGGTAAATATTTTCCCACCTAGGATGTTGGTGTGTGTGCATCATGCTGTTTTAGTAGGGGCTAAGAGCCATGTCTGTCACAGCGCCTCTGCCTGCTGTGAGCCCAATCGTTGTATATGTTCCCAGAGGCACACAGCTTCAAAGGCTGTGCTGGAGTGCCCCGGTGTTTTGGCTCCCGTGTGTTTCCAGCAATGCTGGTCTGAGAGGGGGGGCTGGCTGTCTGGCTACACTGTTACGTGTGAAAAATGCAGATTTTTCTTCCCCATAATTACAGCACTTACTCCTAGACGACATTTGCTGACTGGCTTTAGCAAGAATCATGAAAAATGGGCCTTCACACAGTTAGCACTGACTGTCAGCCCCTGCCATGTCGTGATACCGTTCAAAGCCCCATACACTGGTTTGAGGAAGGTATTTTAGTGCTTGTAGGCCCGGAATGTATTCAGCTGATTTTTAGAGCCTGTTAGACTTTTGGTACGTTTTTCAAAAGCATCTGTTTAAAATAATGTAGGTCTGGGATCGGGCACCTGACAACACAGATGGGGGCCTAGTGGGTTGTTCAAAACAGGTTAGGCACCAGGGGCTAGCTCCACAAAAATATTGAGGTGGGCTTGGCTGCTACTTTCACTTTAGCTACCTAAATCTGACACTGAGATGCTGCTGATCCTCAACCCCCCCCAGCTATGGCCTAAATGTAAGGGGACTGTTGCCCCCTTACTAACAGTCAGTGGGGGTGTTTTGGTTAGCTAGCTCCCAGTCCTAAAAGGGGGAAGGGTCGATGGGAAACCAGGACCCTGAGACTGATAGTCCCAAGGAACAATGGGGAGAGGCCAACACACCAGGTCAGCCTGAATGACAGGGCGAGAAGGCTAATGAGGGAGTCGGGAGGCCAGGGGGGTCCCGTCCTCCGTGTGAGCTGGATTTGCCTGGGTCAGACAGACAGAGTGGGGCCGAGCTAAGGAGAAAGCAGGGGCCCGAGCTGAGCTGGGGAGCGGAGCTGTGCCAATCCAGGGGGACCAGTAAAGCAGCCCAGAGAGAGCAGACCTGTCCTGGGAGCAACCAGAGCCAGAGGGGCCAGAGAAGCAGCCCAGGGAGCGGGAGGCAGAGCAGCAGCCGGGCAGAGACCGAGTGGTGGGGCTGGGGCGGGAGCCGTCCGGAGGTGGATGCGGTGAGCAGCTGGGGAGAGCGAGGGGGACCCTGGGCAGCGGGCCCCGCACAGGGAGACGTCTCAGCCCAGAGGCTCTGCAGGCCAGGCTTGGATCGTAACCCCGACAGGGCGGGGGCGACACTGGGCAGAAGGGTCCTGCCACTTAGCGCCTGAGAGCGTGTGGCCACCACCAGAGCAAGCGTCCGACCCGCAGCATCCCCGCAACACGGCCAGGGCCGGAGAAGGGGCCTGGGACTCACAAGGAACAGACTGTGAACTGCCCTGACGTTCCAGAGACGCTGTTTGTGATGTTCCCTGCCACAGAGCGGGGTGATGCGTTTCCTTTCACCTTTCCCATTATTCCTTATTCTTTTTAAAATTAATTGTTGATTAAATAACTTGCATTTTCTTTAAATTGTATGTACTGGTCAGTGGGTCAGGGAAGCGCCCAGTGCAGAGAGTACCCCAGAGTGGGGACACCCTAGCCCCTGTCCTAGGTGACCACCGCAGGGTTGGGGGTCGAGCCCCCCAGGACTCCTGGGCCCAGCCTGGTTGGGGTTACGAGGACTCTGCCAGACAGGAGAGTGGGAGGGGAGTCCTCGAGGGCAGGGAGCCCACTGGGTAAAGGCAGTGGGAGCGAGGACTCAGATCCTTTCGCTAGTCCACTTCACCGGGGTCGTGCAGAAGCCAGGAAATTTCCCCACAAGAGCGGGACTATTCCCCCGCTTACAGGAAGAAGGAGGTGCCTGAAAGTAGGACCCACAAAACCCAGCGTGCGAGGCATCTCCACACCGACGCTAACCAACAGGAAAGGCCGATGGGAGGGGTGTGCCCTGAGCCCCAGCCCTCTCTGGATCTCAGGTTACGAGGTCTGGCTTGGAGAGAGGTACCTCCCCTGGCTCCCTCCCGCCCAGCTTTCCCCCACCCCCTGCCCTACCCTGCCCTGCCCCGGCCGTACCTGGTTCCAGCCCGGCCCTGCCGCGGGGTGGGACCAATACTGCTGCCAAGGCCATCCCGAGGGGGGTGCGGGCCCGGGGCAAACCCCCCTCTGCCCCAGACCCCGCCCCACTCCACCCCTTCCCCCAAGACCCTGCCTCCTTCCGCCCCTGAAGCAGCAAGATTAATCCCATACATTGGATTAATTGTGACTTATTTGCCAGATTTGAAAAGAGACCAAAAGGACCTGAGTCTCCTCGCTGTCGATAGCCCCCCGCTTGGTCAACCAGCACTGAGACGCTGAGGGGCGGATGGCTGAGAGGTCTCACCAGAGGTCCCACAGGACGGCCCAGGTCACCATCAGAGCGGATCGCTCTCAGATCCAGACCCACCTCTTTGTGAGGACCTCCCGCGATGAGAGCAACCCCCCCCCCTTGCCCACCCTCCACACACACACCCCTCCTTGGTAGAGAGAGGGAAACAGGGAAAAAAGAAGCAAGAGAAGAGGAGAAAGGAGGGAGGAAAGAGGAAAAGGGAAACCAAAAAGCATAAACCCCAAGGTCCCCAATGTTTCCAAGCATCAAAGTGCTCGGTAGGAAATCAAATTCTGCCCCCTTAAGCCAGTGTTTTCTGTGCTGAGAATTCTGCCTGCAGCAGGTGCATCAGACCCAACAGGTTCCAAACCTCTCGGAGCCTCCGACCTTGTCCAAGGGAAGTTCGTTTAAGGGCACAACCAGGGGTAGGAAAGGAGAAAACTCCACAGAGGCTCCTCCTCATGCTATGACGTGAATCCTAATTCTCTCCCCGTCCTCGAGGGGAGACCTGGCGAAGGAGACGTGCGGCTGCAAAGCCGGGGGGGTCTCAGCGACTGCCCTGGCCCTGCACCTCGGCCCTGCCCCGCTGAAGTCGGGGTCTCTCTGTGAGGTCACCCCCTCCCCACCACCTTTGCCCAATGGGCTGAGGTCCTGCAAAAGGCCTTTGTGATGTCACTGCCCCCCCTATCCCTCCCCTCCCAGCTGATGTCCTGCCCCTGCCCAGCCTCTGTGGAGCTTGGAGTTGTTGCCCCCGGATCTCCGCACTCAATGACTGGTGAGTCGGGGGATGGAGCCGGCTATAAATAAAATACCAGTTTTTCATAAATTAGTCGACTTAAGGCCAGAAGGGACCATTGGAGCATCTAATATGACGCCCTGCATCTCCCAGCCCTCCTGTGTATCACAAGAGCTGCTTTTTGATGAAAGCACCTTCCCGAAAGGCATCTAGTCTTCACTGGAAGACATCAAGAGATGGAGAATCCATCACTTCTCTTGACAGTTTGTTCCAGTGATGAGTCGCCCTCCCTCTTACAAATCTCTGCCTTGTTCTAAGGAGAATTTTTCTGATTTCTACTTCCAGACATTTGTTCTTGTTTTGCCTTTCTTTGCAAGACTAAAGAGCCCTTTAAATACTTGGTGTTTTCTCTCAGCGAAGGCACTTGCAGGCTGCCATCAGCTCACCTCTCCATCTTTCTAAAACCTAAACAGACTGAGTTTTTCAATCCCTCCTTATAAGTCTTCTCCATCCCTCAATGTGGCTCTTTTCTGCACCCTCTCCAGTTTTTTTAACATTATTTTTGAAATGTGGACACCAGAACGGGATGCAGTATTCCAGTGTCAGTCTCACCACTGCTGAATCACCTCCCTTTCCATCCTCTCTTTATCTATCCATGGATGGCGTCACGGACTCACAGGACTTGTGCTCTCTCTCAGCCTCGTACAGTCCTTGGGAGGAACCCCCTTCAGCGTGACAGCCCTTCTCGGACATCCACTCTCTCGAGGGTTAAGCCGTAGGCCCTTCCGCCTCCTGGAACCCCTCTTCTCTGAGCCTTGAGCATGCCTGTCTGCCGTGGGCCCCCTCAGGGAGTCCCCTCACTCTGGACCCCTGGGGCCTCTACTCCCAGAGGGAAGAACGCAACCCCGATCTTGAGATTGCCGTGACTCTCAGCCAGCGTAAAAGAGAGGGGTTTATTGAGCATCTGAACACAGCACAGGAAACTCTCAGGGCCTCAGGCCTAACCTCCCTCAGCACAGTCCATCTAGGTCTCTCCTGCACCCGTGTGGGCTCTGGCTGCTTTCTCTCCCCAGTCCAGAAGCCCCCTCCTTCCAGCTAAGCGTCCGATATCAGCTTCCCACAAGCCTGTGTCCTTTGTCTTCTGTCCCAGGTGAACAGGCTGCCTGGGTCTCCTCTATCTCAGCCTCTCCTCTCCTCCCTCTTTTCTTTCCCCCAGGCTGGAAGCAGTCACCGGGTCTTCTCTGCTCAGCCCATTGTCCTACTACTGGCCCGACCTGGCTGTGACTTCCAAGCTGGGCCTCCCGCTCACCAGTCGCTGGGGTATCCATTCTCCAGGCCTTTGCCTGAGGGCCCAACTGACAGGCGAGATCACCGCTGGTCCTCTGTAACAACAAACGACCTCTCCCACCAGTGCCACCTCGTTAAACAAACAGCACCCAGGGAAACTGAGTCCCACACGCGGCATGCAAACCATTGAAAAACCAAGAAAATCCCCCCGTCATCACCGATGGCTTTGGCCCTGTTCCCCACAGCATCGCACCGGGAGCGGATGTTGAGCGGCTCGCCCGGTATGACACCTAAATCCTTGACAGAGTCACGGCTTCCCGGAGTACAGTTCCCCCTCGGTGGCCTGCCTGCTCTGTCCTGCTGCCCCCTCCCACTGCGCCAAGAGGGGACCTGGTGACTGGAGCTGCTGTGGTTGTGTGAGAGCGCCGGGCTGAGACCAAAGGGCACCTCCGTTCTGGAACAGAGGGGTCTGGCCGGTAGGCGCAATCGCCCCCGGTTTGGGGCACAGAAGGGGCTGTGGCTGGCAGCAGCTTGAAGCCCGTCCCCCAGCTGCGCTAGGCACTGTTTGAATGAATGCAACGTCTGTGTTACATACGGGCTCCGGGTGCTCGGTCGGAAGCACTGAACTGCCTCAGAGTTCTCTGTTTGCAAGGTCGGTGCCAGGAGATTAGAGAGACAAGGCAGGGAGGGGATCTCTTTCATTCTCCAACTTCTGCTGGGGAGAGACCAGCCTTCGAGCTCCGCAGAGCTCGTCCTCAGGCCCTGGTCTCTCTCCCCAACAGAAGCGGGTCCAATAAACCATATGACCTCCCCGGCCTGGTCTCTCGGTGTTTTCTGCTCCCATGGGCGTGGCTGGGAAGGGCCACAGGGCTCAGCAGGCTCAGGGAGAAACCTCAGCCCCACTGGAGACAGGAGGGGAACAAACCTCACAATCCGTGTGGTCACTGCAGGTCTGTGCATCTGCCCACTCCTCCCTCAGTGGCAGTCTGTGGGGGAGGTCTAGGGTGGCCAGAGGTCCCGATTTTAGAGGCACAGTCCCGATTTTTGGGTCTTTTTCTTATATAGTCTCCTATTACCTCCCACCCCCGTCCCGATTTTTCACACTTGCTGTCTGGTCACCCGAGGGAGGTCTGGCAGCCCCCTCCCCAGCCACAGTCCGTGCGTGCCCAGCAGTCTGTGCATGTCACAGCAGCCCCCCGCTCACTCCCACTTGGAGCCCAGATCGGGGAGGGCTGGGCCTCTGGTTTGTTTGATCCCTGAAGGGTTTTCTGGGCACTAACTGGGACCCCAAGTTTCTCCTAATTTGAGGAAATCCCTGTGAAAACTCACCTTTTCCGGGGGTCTGTTTCACACCCTCCGCCAGAGACGTTCCCCATTCTTTCTCCAGTTCAGCTGGCAGCAGGTCTCGTGCGAGGGGCGGGGGAGAGCTGAGATTTCAGGCTGCCGTGTTATGGCGGGATTGCTGCGATTAACTGGCTGAACGTGCTAATTCTGAGGACGAAACAGGGAAAGGGGCAGAGATCGAGAGTCAGGGAGTGAAATGGAGAAAATACAGGAAGCATTTCGAGCAAGGGCGAAGTGCAATGACCAGAATCCAGAATATTCTCTGCACCCCTTGTCTAACTCTGGGCCCGATTCTCTTCCGCATTGACGGCCCTTTCCCTGTCTCCGGCCGTGTCTGGAGGGCTTTATGCCCTGTCCAGCCCCTTCACACTGCCAGGAAGGGAGAGGTGTGATGGAATCTTCGCCCAAACAGGAACCAGGCCCTGTGTCACCTTCATCCTGGGTTTCAGATGACCCCGAGAAGTTGGGGGGCCACCGGCGCCTAGAGCATGGCCCTGCCACAGAGGCCCCGCCCCTGGTCATCCTCTTCCCCCGAGGCCCCGCCCACCCACTGTTCACTCCTCTGGCCCCCGAGGTCCCCCTACCTGCCCATCGCTCCTCTCCGCCTCTTCCCCCAAGACTCCACTCACCCCCTGCTTGCTTCTCTCTGCCCCTTTCCCTGAAGGGGGGCTACCGGGGGGCCATGGGGCCAGGCACCCGTCCCTTTTCTCTGTCTTCGGTGAGCGGGGGGCAGTGGGGTCCTTGGGGAAGGAGGTGGAGCAGGACAGGAAGAGGCACGAGAAGACAGGGCTGCGGGGGAAAAGGCCGAGGGGGGGTGGGGCACAGGTTTTGGGGGAAGAGGCGGAGGGGGGATGGGAAGAGGCAGAGCAAGAGCAGGGCATCGGGCTAAGAGGCAGAGGGGAGCGGGGTGCAGGCGGGGCCCCCACTTCTCTGGAGCTTCGCTTCCGGCCCTCGAAAGATGACCACGGGCCCACGGGCCTCCGGAGGGGAGACCCGCCCCACATCCCCAGCGTTTCCCCCCCGCATGGACGGCCTTTTGGGGGAGGCTCAGCCTCCCCTGGCCTCTGATACGGGCTGCCCGTGCTCAGCTCCTTCCACGCGCTGGAGAGGAGCAGCACCCAGGGGTGGGGCTGAGCCGGGGGGTGCTGGGTGAGGGGCAGAGGCCTCGGGAGCTGAGACCGCAGGGACACAGCGTGAGGCACCATCCCAGGCATCCCCATGAAAGGAGCAGAACAGGGTTTCCTTGGGGTGGGGAGTGTATGGAGAGCATCCCAGGGTCGGTGGAGATGTATTGCCCTGGTGAGCAAGTGTGGCTAAAACACAGGCCTCGCTGCGAGCGGGATTTGAACCTGCGCAGGGAAACCCGATTGGATTTCGAGTCCAACGCCTTAACCGCTCGGCCCTCACAGCTGTGAGTGACGTGGCCCCCTAAGGCCCGAGAAACTGGTAAATAATCACAGTGCCCAGGCCTGAAGTCCTCTGAAACACAGAATTCAAACAGGAAACCTGGCTCCCAAAGCAGAGGGGGATTTGGGGTTCTCGTTGCTTAGCCATGTGGTTAAACATCAAACCAACCCCCTCCCGTGGGGCCTGTAATTGTTGCTATCCCCACTGTAAAGGGAGACAGGGAGAGGTTCACTGACCTGACCAAGGCCACGCAGGGAGTTAGAGCCCAGCTCTGCCCCTCTCTGCTTTATCCTCCCCTGTCCTGACTGTCTCGCTCGATTCACCTGTTTTTATTGTCTCTTGTCTCTCTTTATAAACAGGACTAAGCCATGACTGGACTGTCAGACGGGAGAATGGGACACGGCTCCCTTCACTTGGACCCTGGATTTCTCATTCCTTCAGAGAAACTTCTCAGTGGAAAAATGAATCACATTCAAATGACTACAGATTATGAACAGTTTGTAATTTTTGTTGCCTTGGAACACGGCTCTCCCCCCCCGCCCCAGCCTCTTCCCCTGAGTCAGGAATTATGGTTTATTGGTTCACTCTGATTTGTTTCAGTTTTATGTTCGCATCTATTGCAACTAATTGGTCAGAATCTGTCACTTCCAAAAGTCCCAGACGCGTGTCTCAGTTTCCCCACCTAGCTCCCTTCTCGGTACCTTTGATTTTCCTCAGAGTCTCCTGGTTTGTTGGCTCCAATAACCAGGTCTGATTTCCAGGTCAGGAGACGTGTCCTCCAGCTGCTGGAACTTTCCTTTTTCACATCAAGAAAGAAACAGGTTTTTTCCCAATAATCATGATTTATTTTATTTTTGTATTTTACTGTGAATTTCTTGCCACTGAAAAATGCTGAATTGAGGGGCCTGGAGAATGAATCTCTGTGTAGCCAGCCACAGAATAGCTACAGCCCCAGCAATGGCTGGGAAAGCTTCCCCGAGGTGTCCCGTCAATGTGCTTCAGCCCTGATTGACTGAGACCAACTCTGGGGACAGGATGGGAGTTCAGTCCCCGTGGGCAATTCACTCCTCGGCCTCCATGCTTCAGTGACCAATAGATTCCAATGTTCCTGCTGGTCTTTGTTCTGTGGACATCTGCCCACCTGCAACTGGACCGAGATCAACTCCCCTCAAACCAGCTCATTCCTCACCGGTTTCTGAATGGTCATCACGTCCCTGCCCGAAGGCTGTGGCTGCACTGGGGAGTTTACAGTGGCAGTCTCTAGTGGAGCCGCTGGAAGCCGACGGGAGGGAGCTCTCCACCCTCAACGAGCAGCCATAGCCATGTTGGCAGGAGAAGCTCTCCCAGCACCATAGCACTGTCCACACCGGCACTTAGGTCAGTGTAACTTGTGTCACTCGGGGGGTGGCTTATTCACACCCCTGAGCCACATACGTTCTACCGACACAAGGGGGAGTGTAGACGCAGCCTTAGCAGAGAAGCGATTAAGAAAACCGCTTTAGTTTTGGAGGAAATGCAGGAACCCCAGGTTTGTAATAAACCAAAGGAGATTCCGACCCCACGAGTCACCTTCCCCACTTTGCAGCTGTGCCCTGGGACAGTTGTTTTGTCTCAGCCTGTGGCCAGAATAATGAGGTGTGAAGGGGAAGGAGCCAGGCACCTGTCTATGGTGCTTCTGACATCCTAGAGGGGAGAAAGGAGAAAAGACGCTCAGTCCCCCATGCCACTCACACAGGGGGTGGGAACTTTGGTGGTAATTGAAAGAGAATCAAGGGGCTCAAAGAGAGACAAAGGTGTTAACGTCACCCTGTCACTGTCCAACATTAAACAGGTGAAACAAGGCTTGCCGTTTGGGCGGCTGGACAGAACAAGCCTTCAGGCTGAAAAGTGACATCGTTTCTCGCAATTTCAGCAAAACCCCAAATCAAACAAACCCCCACAACAACAGGCACCTGAAAAGTCCTGCCCCTGACTTCACCTTTCCAAGGTCTTCTCCGCACTCTCTCCCGCCCCAAGTGAGAATCCTACACCTTGAGAAACAAACCAAATTCAGACCCTAATGCAGCTCTCCCTCTGCAGGATGTTGGAGAAAACACAGGTGAAAAAAACTTCCAAGGTAAGCTGCAAACGCAGCCTTGGTCGAAATTTGAAGCCGGGATCTCTTGCTTGGTAAAGGAGACTCATGCCCGAGTCCAACAAACCCTTTGGGAACTCGAAGGAAGCCGCATCCCACAGGAGTTTCCAAAGACAAACCACCGGCCACACACCCAGGCAGAAGAAGCCTGGACATGGCAAGGGGCAGCAGCAAACACACCCTGGGCGAGGGCTTGTCCGGGAGCTGCAGCCAGGCCCCTTGGCACCCAAAGTGAGAATCAGACCCTTACAACAACAAGCCACATTTGGCCATTGCTGAAATTGTCAGGCCTCAGAACTTTGGGCCAGAAACCAACAGCCAAATCTAGCTTTAAAACTCAACCACTTGGAAATGGCACTTCCAGCGTGGCACCAGACCGCAGGCGACCGTCTGTGTGTGTCCGGTTGGCTGCCGGCAGGTAGAGTCCAGGGCCTGCATCTTCGCTTCCCACAGCGGGAGATTTTGAGACCCTGACGATTAGGGGAAGGACAGGCAGGCCGTGGCCACGCTTGCAGATGCACGGTGCTGTGAGTTAAACCTGCCTTCTACAGCCGCGCAGGGGGAGCGCTGCAGCCTGTCCACACTGGCAGCTGCCAGCCCACTGTCCTGGCCACGTTTGCCGCTGCAGTGGGAGGGGCGCATTGGGGCAGCCATCCCAGCGTTCCCGTGGCTGCAACGTGCTTTTCCAACGGGGGTGGGGTGGAGTGTGACAGGGAGCGTGGGGGGAGAGAGAGTGGGTTTGGGGGGCTGAGAGTGTGTCAGCGTGCTGTCTTGTAAGTCCAGACCTCCCTCCCTCCCTCCCCCACCTCTCTCTCACTCACTGAAAGCAAACGGCCGTTCTTTCCTTTTTTCTCATAGACGAGAGAAGCAGCCGCTCGCTGAAATGGACCCCAACCCCGCCTCGCCGCCGCCTCGCTCTGCAAGCAAACAGGAGCGGCCGGCGCTCCAAACGGAGCCCCCCGCCTGCCTCTCACTCATTCAAAGCCAACGGGAGCCGTGTGTGTTTGTTTGATAAGCAGCCCCCGAAACGGAGCTTTGAAACGGCACGGCCACGTCCGGAGTTCACAACCGAACAAGAGAGGACGCGTCAGTTAAAAGGATTATGGGGAGTTTCCGGAGGTCAATCAGTGCCTAATAACCTTACTCCCCGTTTCCACTGGAGCTGGAGCATCTCAGCCGATGCGCAACAGCTGTTAATCCTCTCGGGGAGGTGGAGTACCAGGAGCGCTCCAGCCAGGGAGTCAGAGCGCTCTACGTGCCTGGCCAGTGTGGACGGGAGTAAGGTAGAGCGCTCTGGGAGGCTTTATTGCGGTGTAACATGCAAGTGTAGCCAAAGCCGTAGATAAAAACCCAAAGAAAGTATCAAGAGTTCTCCTTCCTGGCTGAGCTGGGTGTGCTGTCCAGGTCACGGATGGTCAGTCTGGGGCGGGAGGTGGGGCTGGTCCAGTTTGGGGGGGTTGTTCTGGGGCAGGATGTGGGTCTCAGATATTTGGAGGATTGGCCCAGAGCCCAGTCTTTTGGGGGCACAGCTGGTGGTCCTGATCCTAGTCTGTCTGCCTCTCTTCTGGCAGAGAAGGCCAAGCCAGGCGAGCTTGGCCTTCAATCAAAGTTGGCATATTCCCATGCAAAGTTTTGATTTAATCAAAATAACATTTTCCAGCAGAAAAATTGTTCCATTAGAATTTTTTTTTTGACCAGCTCTAATTTGTATACGTGAGTGAGTAAAGGACAAGGGAAGTCGCAGGGCAATGGGGTATCTACGCCACGGATTTCTGGGTTAACAAAGGGAGGAGTTAGTCTCAGTTTGGACTCATCACACTTAGTTCAAAGCTACTCTGAAGTCCACAAAAACCAGAGAATACGAGACTGTGCCCAGAAAGGAAATGCCCAATGACTAAGCCAAGTTCAGTCACAATTTCTGCAGAGCCTGCATCACCCAGTGCTGGGAGAGCTTGGATACAGAGGTCTCCTGCCCTCAGTGCAGAGAGGTCTTTCCCCAGAGGAATCTCAGACTTAACAAGAAGCTCAGGAATGTTGCAGAAGCAGTCAGAGAATTGAGGTTGCAGTCAGTGAAGGAACCAGAAGCAGAGACATTGTATGAGAAACACAAAGAGCCTCTGAAACTTTTCTTCAAAAAGGATAAAATCCTCATCTGTGTCGTGTGTGACAAATCCAAGGAGCACAGAGATCACTCTGTGATTTCTGCAGAGGAGGTTGCTGCTGAAGAATTCAAGGTAGGAATTTACTGACTAATCATCATTTTTATAGCTAGAGCCTTGGGAAACTCACCTGCTCTGCCCCTCCCACCACATCCCAGAGACACAAACTCCCTTTCATTGCTTCTCCCCTCTTGGGGCCGAGGACGCAGTAGGATGCTGCTGGGGCTGTCCTCTGGGCACACATCCCCATCACGCTTTCCCTGCAGAACTCCTCACGCAGGCAGGAAGGGAGCCCCACCCTCATGAGACTTAGCGGGGGCACTGAAGTGGTGCTCCCATCCTACAGACCCGAGCAAGTCTGTTTGATAAAATCAGGGGTGAGATTGCAGGAAGCAGGGACTGGGTGGGAGGGAGCAGCACAGCAATAGGGCGCTGTAGCAGGGTCACCGCTTCCAGCGTGCCCCCTCATGGCCCAGGGTGGCTCTGCAGAGGCCCTGCCTCAGTTTCCCTCTGAGGTTCCCAGAAATAATCCACAAAGGGTTGTGGTCAATTACACCCCTGCTCTCCCAGCAGGGACTCCCAGGACTTTTTGGCTGGAGTTTGGCCTTATCACCATGAAGAAGATCCAAGGCCTCCTCTGCCTTTTACACAGACCTCCTCCCTCTGGCCATCCATAGGCCTCTGTTTTGGCTACCCCAGGCCTGATTGGAGCACATAACCCACCTGTGACGGGTTCAGTCACAGAGACCCCCTCGAGACGGTCACTCGATGTGCTGGGGATACCACTGAGAACAACCCCCCTGCCAGAAAAGGTACCCCTTCACTCCTGTCTTGCTGAGTTAAGACACTCCACTCAGCTCCAGCACAGACCAAGGGGTTGGGCCACACCCCCCTGCAGTTTACTGAGACGGAGATTCACTCAGCCCAGGGGCTTCTCAGTTAACAGGGACTTTCCCAGCACACAAGATTCAGTCTTTCTGGGAGACTAAACCCAAAATAAATCTGTTTTACTCTGTATAATGCTTATACAGGGTAAAATCATAAATTGTCTGCCCCCTATAACACTGATAGAGAGAGATGCACAGCTGTTTGCTCCCCCCAGGTATTAATCACTTACTCTGGGTTTATTAATAAACAAAAGTGATTTGATTAAGTATAAAAAGTAGGATTTAAATGGTTTCAAGTAGTAACAGACAGAACAAGGAAGGTCACAAAAGTAAAATAAAACAAATTCACAAGTCTAAGCCTAAGACGTTAAGAAACTGATTACAGGTAATATCTCACCCTCAAAGATGTTCCAATAAGCATACTTCACAGACTGGATTCTTTCCTAGCCTGGGCCCAATCCTTTTCAGACCAAAGCTGTAGTTTATGGCCTGGGTCCAGCAACCTTGAGCCAGCTGAAGACAAAAGGGTGGGGCTGCAGGACCTTTTATATTCTCTTTCTTGTAGGCGGAAATTCCTTTGTTCCTTTGCAAAATCACAGCAACAGTATGGAGTTTGTAGCCACATGGGCAAGTCACATGTCCATGAAAGAGTCAGCTTTTTGCAGGCTGACGCCATTGTTTACATGTTAGTTTGAATGTTCCCAGGAAAGCTCAGGTGTGGACTGGCGTCTCCCAACGCCCATTGTTAGTTAAATGTTTGCTGATGGGCCACTCATCAGCACACACAGAGAAATACAAGTTTATATCTTATTTCCCTAAATTCAGACATAGAAAAGATACATGCAAACAAATAGGATGAATCTATTCAGTAGATCATAACCTTTGCAAAGATATGTTACATGGCATATTTAGCATAAAGCAAATTCCAGTTATGTCATATTTATATTCATCAGCATATGTTCATAAACGTATGGAGTGCAATGTCACACCACCCACTCCTGGTCACTGGTCCTTCTTCATTGTCCCCACCTGCGTAGGAGAGCTGTCTATGTCACAGGTAGGGCTGAGACCCATCTCCCTTTCAAGGGCCAGCCACCCTGTGACCAGCATTGTCAACTGTCCACATCTCCTAGGGCCACAGCCAGAGAGTCCCCATCCTGCGGATATCCGTTTGGGAATTTGGGCCATAGATTTCAGTGTGCAAGCCTTGTGCCCATACAATTTTCTGTGTTGACATTCATAACAATATTTAATAGAATGCACTGGTTTCCCATTGCAGTAGCATCTACGAGTCCCAGTGAGGGATTAGGGCCCTCTTGTGCCAGGCACTGTACAGACAAGTTAACCAAAGGGAGCTCACAGTCTAAAACCAGGACCATGTGCAGCAGGTGGATAAAGAAACAGACTGGGGTGGGAGTGGGGGACTCGTAAGGATGGCTGAGTATATTAGCGATCTCGATAGTCCGTTTGCTGCCCGTTTCCTCGGTGCAGCGTGTAAGTGCCCATACTTTTCAATCTAGAGTGTTTCAGGTGCTTGAATGGCAGCAGGCAGGAGGGGGAGTCCACGGCCCAGTCTCCCCTCCCTGCTGGGGGCTTGGCAGGGAGGTCAGAATCGGGCTGAGGGTGCTGATACCCTCTTGGCACTGGTTCCCAAATGGTGGGTTGTGACCTGCCAGAGGGTCATGGGAAGGTGGTAGATGAGTGGTGGGCTTGGTGCACAGGTGAGATCCTTGGGGGGGAGGAATTGCAAAGCTGAGGCCACCCTACACTCAGCCGCAGTGGTGGCTCCTGTCCCACGGGGCTGGGTCCAGCTCTCCACAGAGGGAGTTATGGCCAGAAAGAACCCCGTGGGCAGACTCCAGCATGAAGCTTCTTGTCCCGTCTGTCTGGAGTATTTCAGAAAACCTGTCACTCTGGAGCGGGGGCACAATTTCTGCTGAGCCTGCATCATCCAGTGCTGAGAGAAATCAGGTATAGCCATCACCTACCCTCAGTGTAGACAAACTGTGAGCAGAGAAACCCCAGGCCGAAGAGGCAGCTGGCAGCTGTCATAGAAATAACCAAACAACTGAGTTTACAGGTAATAAAGGATGCAGGAGGGGAGAGGGTGTGTGGGGAACACCAGGAGCCTCTCAAGCTGTTCTGTGAGGAGGATCAAAGTCCCATTTGCCTAGCGTGTGACAGATCCCGGGCTCACCGAGATCACACAGTCGTTCCCATTGAGGAGGCTGCAGAGGAGTACAAGGTAAGGAATTGCTGTCAAGTTTAATGAGTTATAGCTTTGGGTTTTAATTACCAGTTAATTTAATCACATGTTGACAGTCACAGGTATAACAGCATCATTCTGCTTTGTAAAGCCTTCACTGTATGAGAGATGCTGTAAAGGGTAAATGATGTGGCAGTGTGGCAAGCCGGGCAAGAGATGAAGACTTTACATACAGATGTTTGATGTGGCATCTTTTATCTGAAATCCCGAATCCTTTTCGAAACTGGCTCCCACTGGTGAAATAAGGGAATTTTCTACAGAACTGAAGCTGTTAAATGATCAGTGAGGTTTAAATCACCAGAGCTGCAGGCCAGTCTGTGTGAGAGTGCTGCCCTCAGGCTGCAGAAGGGGGAGTTACATGCTGTGGTTATTGCTGATTTGTATCATAGTATTTATTATTATTTACTTACATACAGACCTCAGACAAGATCCGACCTCTACTGTCCTGGGCCCTGCACAAAACCCAGTGAGGGACAATCCCTGGCCTGTTTATAGTCTAAGTAGATAAGACAGACGGAAGGTGGGAGGGGAAACTGAGGCACAACAAGGGGATGGGGCTTGTCCAAGGTTACTGAGCAGCTCAGTGGCAGAGCTGGGAATAGACCCCAGGTCTCCCAACGCCCAGTCCAGTACCCTAATCACTAGGTCACGCTGCCTCCACAGCAGTGATGAAGTGTGGCCATTAGGAGGGAACAACACCTTGATAAAGGTCCTAGGCCCAGCAAGGAGATGACGTTTCTCCTTGGGATTCTGAATTCCCACGTTGCTGGTCTGCGCTAGAGGAGCTCGCTGGGCTGAACACGGGGTGGCCCCTGAGCACCTTGAGCTCCTGCACAAGAGGGCTCCAGGCAGTGCAGGTCCCTGTCAGATCTCTTTGGGATCGAACTTGATTGCAGCAAAGCTAACCCCCGGGTGGGGCTGCCCCGCATCAGTCTGAGGGACCAGCCACAGTGGCTCCATTAGTCCTCACGCTGCTCTCCCACGGTGCAGCATTTTGACACCCCAGAACCCGCTGCTGCTGGCAGCTTTGCTGGGAGCTGTGGAATAGCTGCCCAGGCGGCATTGCCATGGGAAGGGCTCAGGACAGCGCTCGGGCCAAGCCCCACCGTCCTCAACAAAACCCAGAACGTCTAATGGGCTTTGCCCTAGTGCTACGACCAGTTCCGTCCAGCCAGTCCCATCCACGAGGCTTGAGAGCTTACAGTCAGTGGGAGTTGGGCTCCGCTGAGAATCCCAGCCCAGATTTCTCACCCTGCAGGCTTCTGGGATTGCTGTCACTTGGTTAGTTAAACCTTCTCCAAAACAGGTTGTTTCACACCGTGAAAGAACAATGCAAGGGTGTGACCCCAGTTTCATGGTGGTGTAAATCAGGGGAGACACAAAGTCAAATACAAACCTCTCCAGCTCCATTAATATTAATATGACTTGAAGTCCTTGGTCTCGCTGATATCATAACCCTGCTTGGTTGTCCTGTCATCAATACAGTCAGTTGTTTGTTTGTTTGTTTTTGTTAAGGGTTGAAAAGGTTCCCCCCCCCCCACACACACACACTCTGATCTATCAAAATAAAAATCAAACCACCCAAAACATTTCCATTTGTTCAGGAAAAGATCCAGGCCCATTTGCAGACTCTGAGGGAGGAAAGAGAAAAGTTTCTGGGCTTTAAAGTGACTGGAGAGAAGAGGAGCCAGGAGTATCTGGTAGGTGCCCGTCATTTTTCACCTGCATTTGTAATGAGCTGGATGGAGGCCGTTCAGTCCTGGGTAAAGCAGAATTCAGTTAAGTGGGGAATAATCACTAGTGAATCAAAACGAGTTGTTTTAGCAGGAACTACTGCTCAGGCTTACACCTTAAACTATTGTTCTTATCTACTGTGTATTAACTACTGTTAGTTTAATTAAACTCACTTTATAGGGAACAATTTACATTGATGAACTAACCGAATTTTGAATTAGAAAATCCAATGCACTCGAACATAAACCCCAGGGATACATGTTCACTTCTCAGTTTTCAGCCTCTCTAAGCCCAGAGTTTGGAGGAAAAGTTCTTTGTTTACTGTTTTGTGTTGCAGCCTAAATAAAAACAGGTATTCCTTGGTGCAGTGTGTTGGTTTCTTAATTGAACAATTATCCCTCTGCTCCTCTCTGGTTTACAGTCCCTTTGTGCTCATTTCCCTCTTCCTGTCATTCGCCTTGTACACCTTAGGCCACGGTAAGGATTTCTTGTTTTACAGTCCTAGCTGTTTTCTTATTTTCACTACAGCTCACTTCCTCCTTATTTCTTAAGTCTGTTTCTCTTTAATTACACTTTATCCTTTATTACACCATATTTCCTTCATATCTCCTTCTTACGTTACTTTTCCCATAGTTTTTCGAACAATGCTTTTTGAATGATTTCTTATGTTGCAAAGGCCGTGTCCACACTACGTAGCTTTCAGTGACATGGCCACGTCAACACAGCTGTGTCACCACAAGTCGGGCAGCGTGGCCGCTGTTTGTTGGCTCCTTTGCTGACAAAATACTCCCCCCCCACGAGCGCCGTTCGCGTTTGTGACAGGAGAGCGCTCCTGCCGACAGCGTGCTGTTCACACTGGCACTTGCTGCAACAAAACGTTTGTCTCCCGGGGGAGAGGGTTTAGTACCTCTGAAAGACAAAAAATTTAGTCATTCAATTGCCAGTGTGGACATAGCCTTAGAAACTCCAGCTGTTTTTCCTCTTGTTTAACTGTACTGTTCTTCCTTTTACTTTCCCTCTTTTCCCCGCCTGCCATTGTCTTTCCTCTTACTGTCCCTTTGGTGGGTCCCCTACTGTTCCGATTACCCTCGTCTTTCCTGTTCCTCCTGAACTGGGCTTCAGCTCTGTTCCTGGCACCCCCGCGACGATGCATCTCAGCCACTGTGGTCCCTATCCACGGGCTCCCCACTTACTGCGTCCCTTCTTTTGTGGTGCCAGGCGCTGCCGGGCTCGCTGCTGGCCTCTCTCTCTCTCCCAGCACTGGGAAGCCTCCCTCCAGACTCCACCTGCTGTTTCTGCCGCTCACAGCAGCACTCCAGGGGGAGTGGCCGCCTCCCCCCACCCCCGCTGTTTTTTTCCCTTTTATTTCCCCCCAAAAAACATAGGTGCTGGAACTAGGGGTTCTGGGGGTGCTGCCCCTGGGCTTGAAGGAGTGGTAACAACACCAATACATGGCTTCCGCCTTCAGCACCCCCCTATAAAGAGCATTTCAGCACCACTGCCCAAAAACTGTCCCCAGGCTTGAGCTCACCCCACCTCAGTGGTCCTGGAATACTTGGCGTTCTCGAGACTTCTCCCGGAGCAGCTGGTTTGGGCTCCCCTTCAAAAAAAAAATTCTAAATCCCATGAGGCTGCCTCTGAGCCACAACCTGGCAGTGCTGCGTCCATTGCCCAGCAGCCTCCGGTACTGGTGGGGCTTTACACACTGACGTGAGGCGTGAGGTGTGTCTGTAGGTAGAGTCCTCTGTGGCCTTGGGGAGAGTGAGCGTTTGTCAGTTGATCCCTGATCCTGGGACACTGTGTGGGTGTGTGTACGTGCAGGTGCACACACACCTCCCTATGGGGGGGCCTGAAAAACCCTCTCCCTAGAGAAGGGTAACATCTTCCTCTTCAGAGTCTATCATTTCATTTCAATCAGTGAATCAATTTCCAGCTTTTGTGGCTTCGATGAAAATCTTCCCAAGGTGAACTGAACGTATCCAGTGCAGCGCTCGATGCCTGAGTCTGTACGTTTTTATTGAATTGTTTCTTTCTTTTCTTCTCTGTCAAGGTAATTCTGTGGAGATCTGGGAACCTAACAGAACTTTCCATTGTCTGGATTTTTTTAAACGGGGGGCGGGGAATTGGGTAGAACCAAAAATGAACTTTTAAAAAATTTTGAGCAGATAAAAAAAAATATTTTTTCTTGGACAAATGACATCTTTCACTTTGATAAACTCAAAATGTTTTGTTTCGATCTGGACCATTTTTTAAAATGATATAATTATATTAACCATAAGGAAATTTTCAAATAAATTTATTTCAAATAAAAAAAATCAAGCTATTTTCTTAAGAAATAGTTGAAATAAATGTCTTGATTTTTTCAAGATTTTTATTTATTTTTTACCAAACAGCAAATTTACATGAACTCATGAAACATTTCAGAGGCGACAAAACTGCATTTTCCCTGAAGAAAAGTTTAGTGCAAAAAAATTTCTCCCAGATCTAGTGCTGAGTCCTGAATCCCACTGCCTTGGGGTCTCCATCTCTGAGGTCCCTGATAACGCACTATCCTGACCGGGTCACACATGGAAATATCTCTGTAAGAGAGATAGAGGCCAAATGGGAAGGTGTGAGAAAATCCTCTCCCTCGTGGGATACAGGGCATAGTCTCCCACAAGGTATAGTCAAGTGCTTGATGTCTTAGAATTGGAAAAGAAAGTCTCCCTCCTGCACACTCAGCACTCCATGCAAGGACCCCAGGCTCCGTCCATGTCCCTGACCAGCCCTTTCCCTCCTGCTTTACAGAAACAGACCCAGGCGGAGAGGCAGAAGATTGCATGTCAATTTCAGCAACTGCGGCAGTTCCTGGAGGAACAAGAGCGACTCCTGCTGGCCCAGCTGGACCAGTTGGACAAGGAGATTGTGAACATACAGAATGACTATTTCCCTAAACTTTCTAAGAAGATTTCCCATCTCAGTGAGCTGATCAGTGAGATGGAGGGGAAGGGTCAGGAGTCAGCGAGTGAATTCCTGCAGGTGAGACCAAGTCAGAGAAACATCCCAGATCCCAAACAAAGGGACAGGACTGCTCCTGAATCCTGGACACTGGGGTCAAGCGGTCAGAGAGGACAGCATAACTCAGTGTGTGCATTGCACAAATGTGAGTTACAATTGTTCTTTCAAGAGATAGAGACACTTTTATATTAGAAATGGAAAAGCCTCATTAGCTCAGTGTATCCATGACCCTTGTCCTTTTTACCCTATATCTGCAAAATCCCTTCCCTGAGATCCCAAGTGTGTGACTCAGGTAGGACTGAGATTCTCTCTCTCTCTCTGTCTGTCTTTTCTAGGACATTGGAAGCACCTTGAGCAGGGACGTGGCTCTTTCTCACTCCCACACATACCTCTTATGCTGGAAAAAAGCTTGGAAACCATGTTAACACCACATCTCCCCAGGGTCACACAGCAAAATGGGTGGGGCAGGGTCACATTTTGGATACCAATCTCTGATTAACTTAATCCTGAGAGTCTCACCTTTTTATAGAAGAGTCTGGGATTATCTATTGAATTGGATGCTACATCCCTGGGGGACTTGCTGGCTCAGGATTCTGGGGACGGAATAGGAGTGCTGAGGTACTGGTTACCATAGGCACCCATGGGAAAAAATTAGCGGGTTCTCTGCACCCACTGACAACCAAGGTCTCCATGCCCCCCCTGAGCGCGCCACGTCCATGCTCCTCCCCCTCCCTCCCAGCGCTTCCCTGCCACCGGCCCGCCACCAAACAGCTGTTTGGCGGCACTTAGGATGCTCCAGGAGGGAGGGGGACACGGCATGCTTGGGGGAGGAGGCGGAGAAGAGGTGGGACGGGGGTGGGGACTTGGAGGAAGGGGGTGGAATGGGGGCAGGGTGGGAAAAGGCAGGACAGGGACATGGCCAGGGTGGGGAGGGGGTCCAGCACCACCAGGCAGAGGGGAAGTCAGCACCTATGCTGGTTACAATTTAACCCAGGTCTGCTGCGATAAAGAGAGATCCCACCTGTTTGGAGACCAGTGTGGAATGAGCTGGGTAGGGGGGAGTTGGTGTATCAGTCTAGTTCCTAATGGACAGATTTCTACAGCTCTTAGCACTGGAATCTCCTATCCATCAGAAGCATAGAGGCCAGGGAGTGAATTGGCCCTGGAGACTCAATTCCCCTTTTAACAAGAAATTATAACATATCACTAAATGAAATATAAGAATGTGAATTTTTTTCCTTCCAGGTGTGAGAAGAGGAAGCTCCAGAAGTCAGTGGAGATTTCTCCTGAACTGGAAAAGGGGCTCAGCAATTTCTCCCAGAAATATATTGCTCTTAGGGAGACGCTGAGGATGTTCAAAGGTACTAAGACAGGACCTAGGAAGGGAAAGTGGAATATGCCTCTGAGACTGGGAGGAGATGGGCTCTGGCCAATTAGATGACATATCTATTTAATAAAATGTGGAAAGTAGAGAAATTGAGCAGATGTAGCAGGGGCCCAGGCATCAGGATGTTTCAAATTAATTCATGATTTACCAAAGGTCACAACATTAAGGTCCAAATTTAGCCAAATGGCCTAAATTGTGCCCCCTGAGTTTATCTCTCCCAGTTACAGAGCTGGCAAAGCCTATCGGGCCCAATGAATCAGGGGTGATTCTCTAGCTGGATCTCAGGACTTCCCTAGCCTGTGCCAAGGTCTGCACTGCCCTCTGAAGCCACTAAATAGGGGAGTCACAGATTGGCCTTCTCTATCCCTTTGCCAGTTCAGGATGAATTTGGCCCATTGAGTTGACCCTCTTCCATCTCAAATTTCCCCACTTATAAAATAATTGTATCATTATTCATATTTCAGTCTATGGAGGGGAAAGGGCCCCATTGTGCTGAGCTCTGCAGAGTGCTGAGTAAATAGACCCAAAAAGTTTACAATTCAGAGCCCTGACTGCAAATTCTTAACATCCCATGAATGTCAAAGAGACCAAAGTGTGCAAAGCTACTTTCGCCCTAAACTTTTTGCAGGATCTGGGTCTAAGTTATGGCAAAATGCAAGTGGTGAATGAGACAAACCAGCTGGGGTTGGGGGGTGGATGATGAGGGGAAAGGATATCTCTCCTCGAGATTGCATCTCCCAGGTGTGGCTTAATGACAGTTGATTCCATTGCTGTGAGACGTCTGAATAAAAGAGGAAAAAGGAGGTTTCAGACTAGTTGATATTGATATTAAAGCCCTAAGTGTGTGTCTGTGCCTCGGTTTGTTTTTTGGTTGTAATTAAAAGACAGTTATATTGGTTTAGAATAAGAATGCGGTTACACATACGACAGCATGAAAGCTCATCTTTCTTATCCTTTGCCCCTCCAACCACTCTGCCATCTGAACTGCAGACAAAAAGAGAGAAATCCCTAGGGTCACGCAGACTGGGTGAGATTTCAGCTGGAGACTATCTTTAAATTATGAGAAAATTCCCACAAAAATATGTTAATAAAATCAACCAAACCGACACCGGTCATGCCATACACAGCCCTAAAAATAAAAGCATGTCATGCTAAGGAGATCCCAAGCTGAAGTCAGACAAACAATCCTGAAGCCAATTGCCAACCTTAGTGCTGAGTTCGTGCCCACGCCAATGATCAGAAACACTCGCACTGACCAACATCCAAACACCTGAACACTGATCCTGGCATTTTCATAGGCATTCGTTGACCTTTTTAATATTATATTCAGAGTGATGAACAGAAAAACCTCTCCCCTGAGGGCTGACACATCCCTCTCCTTTGCCCCTTCTCCAATATCCTCCCTTTCCTGTGGGCAGGGCTGGGCTCTCCCATTGGAGCTGCTCACTGCTTCCTGGATTGGGGAGGTGCTCTCCCTCTGAAGCTGCCCACTCTCGCCTCCCCCCACACCCCCCGCCTTCTCTCTGGGCTGGGAATGGGGGTACCCCACCATCTCCTACTCTCTGGTCCGGAGCGGCTCTTCCCCAATGCTGCACCTTCCTCTCTGTTCCCCGGCCTGGGAGTGGAGGCTACATTAGGGGAAGGAGCTTCCCTCTGAGGTTTAAAGCTGGTACCTGCCTCCCTTGCTCCCTCCTCACGAAAAGCTTCTGAGACCTTCCTTGCTGTGTCTGTGCTGCTGGGAATGGAGCAGCCCCAGCAGAGGGAGCCGGGAGCTGAAGTCTCTGCAAACAAAGGAGAAACTAAAGAAGCAGGTCCCATTAAACACAGTGAGGAACTGCAGTGAGAGATCTGCTCAGTCTCAGGTGCCCAAGACAGAAGCAGCTCCCTGGGATCCAGGCTGTCCCAGCCAGACCAGGGCTGCTGGGGAGCGTGAAACATGGCACCACCAGCCCCCAGGACTGAGCTCTGCCCCTCACGCTCTGATTCTCTCTCTCCAGCAAATGTGACTCTGGATCCAGACACAGCTCATCCCCGACTGATCGTGTCTGAGGATCGGAAAAGTGTGAGCTATAGTTACACCCGGCAGGATCTGCCCAACAATCCTGAGAGATTTGATACTAGAGTCTGTGTGCTGGGCTGCGAGGGATTCACCTCGGGGAGACATTACTGGGAGGTGGAGGTGAAGGATGAGGGAACCTGGGCTGTGGGGGTGGCCAGAGAGTCTGTGTGGAGGAAGGGAGGGAGAACCCGTAACCCTGAGGACAGGATCTGGGCGGTGGATTGGTATATGAATACGTTCTGCGCTGTCTCCTCCTCTGAGACGCCTCTGTCCCTGAGTCGTGATCTCAGGTTTATCCGGGTTTCTGTGGACTATGAACAGGGGCAAGTGATATTTGCCAATGCTGATAATGATGACCCAATCTTCACTTTCCCAACAATCTCTTTCGATGGGGAGAGAATCTATCCCTGGTTCCGGGTGGGGCAGAGATCCCAGTTCAGCCTGTGTCACTGAGACATGGTGGGAGCATAGTGCACTGGGGATCCTGAAATCAGCCTCTCCAGCATCAGCCACACCAGTCTCTAGTACTCTTGTATTCCTGCAGACTTTCTATCATGTCGTCTCCATGACCCCAGAAGTTCCATGGGGTCTGGACTGACAAACCATAGGGAGCAGGGAGTGATTGAGATGGAGAAGCCAATCTCATTGCCCCAGGATTGTGCAGCCTGTTTGTCACTGTCCTCTATGGTCAAGAGGACTGTGGGGATCCTGGGTCAGACATGGGGGAAATAGCCCACTAGGAATGAAAAATTGGCTCCTCTAGATGCCGTCATCCTAATCTCTGCGACCCTAGAAGGTTTGCATCTATCTAGTCGTCTGCCTCATGTCATTTCCCATCTCGTAGCTCCTTATCTCTGCCCCCAGAAGGGAATCTGCTCCCTCCCCACTTCGGCACCAGGGATGGGAAGGAGGAGGGGTTGAAGAGGAGCGGACTGGACTGATGGGCAGATGTGGGGACTGCAGGGTCACAGAATTAATTAATTGGGATTTGGGGGTAGGAGAGAAGCTGGAAGCCCCGCACCAGCATGAAACGTTTTATACAAATCTGTGTCATTAGATCTATGGTACCCACAGCAACAGCTCCTGCAACAGGGGCTAAAGTCACTTTCCTCTATAGATATGGATGAGTTGGGAACACTGTAATTGTCACTGTGATGCTGGCAAACCAAGTGCCAGCTCTTACCAAAACTTCAGGCATTAGCTAAGAACTGGCAAACTCATAGCTGGAGATCAGACCAGTTCACCTGTATGTTACTTTTACTTAAAATAGGTATTAGTCTTGCAACAGTGTGTTGAGTGTTTAGACTCCACGAAATACTTGTAAATTGCTGCATGCATTGATTTCACATGTAATGCTGGAATTCCATGCTATAAGAAAATAGCCCAGGTCTCCTCTAGGAGTTGAGGTCGAATTTAGCAGCATTAAATCGATTTAACTCTGCACCCGTCCACACGACGAAGCCCTTTTTTTCGACTTAAAGGGCTCTTAAAATCAATTTCCTTACTCCACCTCTGACAAGTGGATTAGCGCTGAAATCGGCCTTGCCGGGTCGAATTTGGGGTACTGTGGATGCAATTAGATGGTATTGGCCTCCGGGAGCTATCCCACAGTGCTCCATTGTGACCGCTCTGGACAGCACTCTCAACTCAGATGCACTGGCCAGGTAGACAGGAAAAGGCCCGCGAACTTTTGCATTTCAATTTCCTGTTTGGCCAGCGTGGCAAGCTGCAGGTGACCATGCAGAGCTCATCAGCAGAGGTGACCATGATGGAGTCCCAGAATCGCAAAAGAGCTCCAGCATGGACTGAACGGGAGGTACGGGATCTATCGCTGTATGGGGAGAGGAATCCGTGCTATCAGAACTCCGTTCCAATTTTCGAAATGCCAAAACATTTGTCAAAATCTCCCAGGGCATGAAGGACAGAGGCCATAACAGGGACCCGAAGCAATGCCGCGTGAAACTTAAGGAGCTGAGGCAAGCCTACCAGAAAACCAGAGAGGCGAACGGCCGCTCCGGGTCAGAGCCCCAAACATGCCGCTTCTATGATGAGCAGCATGCCATTTTAGGGGGTTCAGCCACCACTACCCCAGCCGTGTTGTTTGACTCCTTCAATGGAGATAGAAGCATCACAGAAGCAGATTCTGGGGACGAGGAAGATGATGATGATGAGGTTGTAGATAGCTCACAACAAGCAAGTGGAGAAACCGGTTTTCCTGACAGCCAGGAACTGTTTCTCACCCTGGATCTGGAGCCAGTACCCCCCGAACCCACCCAAGGCTGCCTTCCAGACCTGCCAGGTGGAGAAGGGACCTCTGGTGAGTGTACCTTTTTAAATAGTATGCATGGTTTAAAAGCAAGCGTGTTTAATGATTAATTTGCCCTGGCATTTGCGGCTCTCCGGGATGTACTCCCAAAGCCTTTGCAGAAGGTTTCTGGGGAGGGCAGCCTTATTCCGTCCCCCATGGTAGGACACTTTACCACACCAGGCCAGTAGCACGTACTCGGGAATCATTGTACAACAAAGCATTGCAGTGTATGTTTGCTGGTGTTCAAACAACATCCGTTCTTTATCTCTCTGTGTTTTCCTCAGGAGAGTGATATCATTCATGGTCACCTGGTGGAAATAGGGTGCTTTTCTTCAGGGGACATTCAGAGATGCCCGTTCCTGCTGGGCTGTTTGCTTGTGGCTGAACAGAAATGTTCCCCGCTGTTAGCCACGGGGAGGGGGGAGGGGGGAAGGGCTAGCCACACGGTGGGGGGAAGCAAAATGCGACGTTGGAACGAAAGCACACGTGCTATGTATGTAGTGTTAACAGCAAGGTTTACCGTGAAAGAGTGTACCCATTGTTCTATAAAATGTGTCTTTTTAAATACCACTGTCCCTTTTTTTTCCTCCACCAGCTGCATGTGTTTCAATGATCACAGGATCTTCTCCTTCCCAGAGGCTAGCGAAGATTAGAAGGCGAAAAAAACCGCACTCGCGATGAAATGTTTTCTGAGCTCATGCTGTCCTCCCACACTGACAGAGCACAGACGAATGCGTGGAGGCAGACAATGTCAGAGTGCAGGAAAGCACAAAATGACCGGGAGGAGAGGTGGGGAGCTGAGGAGAGTAAGTGGCGGGCTGAAGAGAGGGCTGAAGCTGAAAGGTGGCGGCAGTGTGATGAGAGGAGGCAGGATTCAATCCTGAGGCTGCTGGAGGATCAAATTTATATGCTCCAGCATATGGTTGAGCTGCAGGAAAGGCAGCTGGAGCACAGACTGCTGCTACAGTCCCTGTGTAACCAACTGCCCTCCTCCCCAAGTTCCATAGCCTCCCTACCCAGACGCCCAAGAACGCGGTGGGGGGGCCTCCGGCCACCCAGCCACTCCACCCCAGAGGATTGCCCAAGCAACAGAAGGCTGGCATTCAATAAATTTTAAAGTTTCAAACTTTTAAAGTGCTGTGTGGCCATGTCCTTCCCTCCTCCTCCAGCACCCCTCCCAGTGCTTCCCTCCTCCACCACCTCTCCCGGGCTACCTTGGCAGTTATCCCCCTATTTGTGTGATGAATTAATAAAGAATGCATGAATGTGAAGCAACAATGACTTTATTGCGTCTGCAAGCGGTGATCGAAGGGAGGAGGGGAGGGTGGTTGGCTTACAGGGAAGTAGAGTGAACCAAGGGGGGTGGGGTTCATCAAGGAGAAACAAACAGAACTGTCACACCGAAGCCTGGCCAGTCATGAAACTGGTTTTCAAAGCTTCTCTGATGCACACCGCGCCCTCCTGTGCTCTTCTAACCGCCCTGGTGTCTGGCTGCGTGTAACCAGCAGCCAGGCGATTTGCCTCAACCTCCCACCCCGCCATAAACGTCTCCCCCTTACTCTCACAGATATTGTGGAGCGCACAGCAAGTGGTAATAACTGTGGGAATATTGGTTTCGCTGAGGTCTAAGCGAGTCAGTAAACTGCGCCAGCGCGCCTTTAAACGTCCAAATGCACATTCTACCACCATTCTGCACTTGCTCAGCTTGTAGTTGAACAGGTCCTGACTACTGTCCAGGCTGCCTGTGTACGGCTTCATGAGCCATGGCATTAAGGGGTAGGCTGGGTCCCCAAGGATAACTATAGGCATTTCAACGTCCCCAACGGTTATTTTCTGGTCTGGGAATAAAGTCCCTTCCTGCAGCTTTTGAAACAGACCAGAGTTCCTGAAGATGCGCGCGTCATGTACCTTTCCCGGCCATCCCACGTTGATGTTGGTGAAACGTCCCTTGTGATCCACCAGAGCTTGCAGCACTATTGGAAAGTACCCCTTGCGGTTTATGTACTCTCCGGCTTGGTGCTCCGGTGCCAAGATAGGGATATGGGTTCCGTCTACGGCCCCACCACAGTTAGGGAATCCCATTGCAGCAAAGCCATCCACTATGACCTGCACATTTCCCAGAGTCACTACCCTGGATATCAGCAGATCTTTGATTGCGTTGGCTACTTGCATCACAGCAGCCCCCACAGTAGATTTGCCCACTCCAAATTGATTCCCGACTGACCAGTAGCTCTCTGGAGTTACAAGCTTTCACAGGGCTATTGCCACTTGCTTCTCAACTGTGAGGGCTGCTCTCATCCATGGTATTCTTGCACCTCAGGGCAGGGGAAAGCAAGTCACAAAGTTCCATGAAAGTGCCCTTACGCATGCGAAAGTTTTGCAGCCACTGGGAATTGTCCCAGACCTGCAACACTATGCGGTCCCACCAGTGTGCGTGTTTCCCGAGCCCAGAATTGGCGTTCCACCGCATGAACCTGCCCCATTAGCACCATGATGCCTGCATTGCCAGGGCCCGTGCTTTCAGAGAAGTCTGTGTCCATGTCCTCATCACTCTCGTCACCGCGCTGACGTCACCTATTCGCCCGGTTTGGCTTTGCCAGGTTCTGGTGCTGCATATACTGCTGGATAATGCGCGTGGTGTTTAATGTGCTCCTAATTGCCCAAGTGATCTGAGCGGGCTCCCTGCTTGCCGTGGTATGGCGTCTGCATAGAAAAAAGGCGCGGAACGATTGTCTGTTGTTGCTCTGACGGAGGGAGGGGCGACTGACGACATGGCTTACAGGGTTGGCCTACAGGGAATTAAAATCAACAAAGGGGGTGGCTTTACATCAAGGAGAAACAAAAACAACTGTCACACAGAATGGCCCCCTCAAGGATTGAGCTCAAAGCCCTGGGTTTAGCAGGCCAATGCTCAACCCACTGAGCTGTCCCTCTGCCCGGTATTTCAGGCAGGACTGAATCTCCATTAAACTTTTCAAGGTGCCCCTGACAGACCTCACCAAAACGATTGTCGGCCGTTGATTTCACAGAGCGAGGGTCGGGGGAGCAAATGAATACAAAACAAATCTGGTCTGTTTCTTGTTTTGATCCTCTCCATCTATCTTTTACATCTTTGGCTGGCAGCAGATGGTGCAGAAGGACTGCTAGCCATCCTCATCTCCTGCCTGCTTGCCAGAAGACAGTGCAATAGGACTGCCTGCAGGACTAAAGAGAATGACCTGGTCGAGTCACTCCTCTTTCAGTCCCTGTGCCCATGTCTGCCCAGGCGCTCCTGACCGACCTTACCAAGGCGGCCAGGAGCACCTCGGACATGATGACGATGGTTATCAGGCCTATTGCACCGTCTGCTGCCCCAAGGCAATGGGTTGCTGCTGCTGTGTAGCAATGCAGTACCGCGTCTGCCAGCACCCAGGAGACGTACGGTGACGGTGAGCTGAGCGGGCTCCATGCTTGCCGTGGTATGGCGTCTGCACAGGTAACTCAGGAAAAAAGGCGTGAAACGATCGTCTGCCCTTGCTTTCACGGAGGGAGGGAGGGCCTGATTATATGTACCCAGAACCACCCGCAACAATGTTTTTTGCCCCATCAGGCACTGGGATCTCAACCCAGAATTCCAATGGGCAGCGGAGACTGCGGGAACTGTGGGATAGCTACCCACAGTGCAACGCTCCGGAAGTCGACGCTAGCCTCGGTACTGTGGAAGCTCTCCGCCGAGTTAATGCACTTAATGCACTTAGACCATGTTCTCTGGGGACACACACAATCGACTATATAAAACCGATTTCTAAAAAACCGACTTCTATAAATTCGACCTAATTTCGTAGTGTAGACATACCCATAGGTAGGTTTGGCTTTCAAATGTTTGCTCTGAACTTATGAGCCCAAACATAGGAATCACACACACACCCCACCCATCCAGAAGGACTATCAAAATCAGATGGGCCATCAAGGAATATCACAACACAAAGGGTACGGTAATGGCCCTGTTGTACCTTGAAAATGCTACCTGCCAGGCAGCTAATCCTGGGGACTTGGAAGCTGAATGAAGGGAATAAAATAAGGTCACAGGAAATTTTTCCATCTCGTCACTGTTTGATCTCTCACAGGGCCAGAGAAACCAAGGTGAAGCCAGAGGTCCCCAGGGGCTGCCTCCTGGGTGTGCCCTGAAAGACACTTAAACTTGACAGATCCTACAGCTCTGTCACTCTTAGGATTTAAATGGTAACTCATTTGTGTGTGTATGTTTGCTTGCTTTAACCTGTAAATAACTTTTTTATTTCTTTTTCATAGTTAATAAATCCTCAGATAGTTTATTACAGGATCGGCTACAGGCGTTGTCTTTGGTGTAAGATGTAGGGTACCAAATAATCTGGGGTAAGTGACTGGTTTCTTGGGACTGGAAGCAACCTGAACTTGGTGTGAGTTTTGGTGTAAGTGACCATGTATCACTAAGTCCAGTTTGTCTGGGTGGCAAGATAGACTGGAGAGTCTATGGGGACTGTCCGTGGTAAACCAGGAATTCACATTTCTTACCTGCTTGGAGGAATCTAATTATAGCACACACTGCCAGTCTGGGGTATCTGCCCTGTTTCCGACAGTCTGCCCTGAGGTCGGTTGTGAACCACTCCAGACAGTGACAGTCACACACATGGGTGATGGGAAGGGGGAGTTGTAAAATCTAAAAAATAGACCGAAAACTTTATATAATCGTTAAAAGTAAGATCCTGATTTGGGGTCAACCTCTTCATTTTTCAGCATCTGACTCATGATTTTTAACTGATTTGGGGTTGGCAAAACTGGAAGAGGCAGGGACAGGGCTGCCTCAACCGGAGGAAATAGAAGACACAAGAAGAAAAGGTGCATGAAAGTAAAACAGGAACATACAGAGTCCTGGAGTGTGGCTTGTGACTGGGATTTGAAGAGAGTGGGAGAGAGACAGAGAAATAAACAGGGAGGGGAAACTAGTGCCAGAAAAAATGAGTAAAAATGAACAGTATGAAAAAAAAGGGAGACGAAAAGGGAACATGAGAGGCTGGATATTGGTGCTATTTTAGCCCTCTTCTTTCCATACCCTGTAAAGGCGTCTCTGAATGGTCCACAGTCCACAAGGAAGGGAGGAGATGGAGGCAGAGAGGGCAAGGGGAGGAGTGGGCAGTTTGAGGATGAAGCAGAACCATCTAATCCTCCCTATGAGCCCCCAGAACTGACCCCGGAAAGTCCATGTAGCCACAGGCTCTAGTCACTTGTTGCCAGAGCCCTCACCCAAAGGCACAGGAACAAGGGCAGCCATGGCCATGGTGAGTCCTTGCTGCCAGGGAATGGAGGCCCAGAATCAAAGTGGGATCAAATGGTCTGGGTGTGGAAGTCCCTGAACTTTTGCAGATCCTAGGGGATGCCCCCAGTCTGGGGCATGTCTCACACAGCCTTTACTGCAGGGAACCAATCCCCACCTGACCCAGTGGCAGGGAAACTCAGCAAGTAAATACTTATAAAAAGAACAGGAGGCACCTTAGAGACTAACAAATTCATTTGAGCATAAGCTTTCGTGCTGGAAATGGCCCACCTTGATTATCACTACAAAAGGTTTTCTCCCCCCCACCCCGCTCTCCTGCTGGTAATAGCTCATCTTAAGTGATCACTCTCCTTACCGTCTGTATGGTAACACCCATTGTTTCATGTTCTCTGTGTATATAAATCTCCCCACTGTATTTTCCACTGCATGCATCCGACGAAGTGAGCTGTAGCTCACGAAAGCTTATGCTCAAATCAATTGGTTAGTCTCTAAGGTGCCACAAGTCCTCCTGTTCTTTTTGCGAATACAGACTAACACGGCTGCTCCTCTGAAACCTGAATACTTATAGGTTCCCTCCTAAAATCTTCGCTTGGGGACTTTCCACTCAGTATTTCAAGGAACGCAGACCAACCAGAACTCTTGGTAGGGACTGGTTCAGGGAAATACTTTGATGAATTGATTTGTTCAGAATATTAGAAATGACCGGAGTCAGTCCCATAGCCGGAGCTGAAACATTACAATGGCAATAAAGAAGGAGCAGTCCCATGCTGACAAATTTGGATCAATCTGTTGTTGTAAACTGAATTAAAAGAAGTAGATAATTACAGATTTCCCTTTGAGGTCATTCAGTCCTGTCTTCATGAATAATGTGTGAAACAATCATTTCCTCACTAATGTTCTGTGGTCTGAAAGTCTGGGGCAAAGATCTCATAGGCTCATGGACTTTGAAGTCAGAGGGGACCATCGTGATCATCTAGTCTGACTTCCTGCACATTGCAGGCCATGGCACCTCGCCGACAAGTTACAAGGGAAGTGAACTGAAATATAGTTTATATTGCTTTGAATATCTATTTCTCATGAGATATATGTATATGTCAGACAAATTTAAGGTGGGAGATTTGATCTCAGTGTTTCCCCCATGGAATAGATAAAGGCTCACTTGGGTGATATTCAAGCAGCCAGTACTCACCAAGTAGATGCAGAGGCGACGAGGGGAGGGGCAAGCGCCACATGCCCCTCCCCAGACGCCGTGGGGGGCACAGAAGTAGCCCCATGCCAGCAGCTCTCCAGCGCGGCTCTTCTGGTACCGCCCCAGCCCCGCCCCAAGCCCTGTCTTCCGGCGGGGCTGGACAGATGCCGAGAGATGGAGCCGCGTCAGGGCTAGGGATGGTACAGAACAGCTGTGCCGGAGGAGCTGCCAGTGTGAGGCCGCCAGGCAGCCCCACTTTCTGCTGCTTTCGCCACTGCTGTTCCCGGGAGAGCCCTGCAGCTCAACCGCAAACCGCAGCGGCGAGAAGAGCAGAACATGGGGTCGCTGCTCCCTAGAGCACCCCCAGCTGTGTCCTCCGACAGGGCTGTACAGACCCCTGGGCCAGGAGTCCGCTGCGGCCAGAGCCTTGTGGCTCAGGACAGAGCCCCCCCCCAGGTAACATGGGATGGGTGGGAGGGACAGGGAGAGCGCGGGGGGCAGGGTGGGAAGGAGTCACGTGGGGGTTCATGTGGCAGGCTGACATTCCCCCCCACCCGCCTTTAGCTGGTGCCACTTTTGTGTCCCTCCTGGATCCTGGAATGAAGCTTCTGAGAAGTTTTAAGATCACTTGGCTTTTTAAATTCCATCAGCTCTCCTGAGCTGGTTTGCGAAAGCAGCTGATTAATTGGATAGTTACAGTAATTCCAGTTAATTAACGTGAGAGGAGAGGTATCCTTAAAGAACCACCCACCGTTAGTTCTACTGAGCTGCAAGGGTTGGCAGCAGGAGACTCGCATTTTCAAGTGCCTCCCTTTGGCTGAAGACAACGGCAGTGTTGAGGAGATTGCTCTTTTTGGTTCCGTGGCAGTTCAGAATAAAAATCATTTCAGGTCCAACTCGTCGGTCTTTTCTGGAATTTCCAGTGAATCAAAAAAGTCAATTTTGGGGCTATTCTGGAGATTCAAGCCTGTGGCTTGAAACACCAGGTGAGTGCCATAGCCACTGGGTGAAATGGGGATGGGGGGGGGATAGTATGAATTCCTCTGGCCTTTTTGTGACCGACCAAAACTATTTGTGTGAAATCTGCAAATAGTTTCCTGCAGCACATCGAAAACAAATTCATGATACTTACACACTTGTATGCACCACAGGCTGACAGTGCTGCCTGGGAAACAACTTTTCCTAGACTTTGTCGGACTATTGACACGTGTGTTTTCTTTCCCCGGTGGCGTGAAGGTCATGGAGCACATGACGTGGTTTTCTTTTTTTCCTTTTGTTTGGAAATTAACATAACCGTGCCCTCCCCGGTGTAACATGTAACATTCCCCAGCAGTGCTATGGAAGCCGCCGGGACACTGCACCCCCAGATTCTTCACAGTGACATTATCGTGAGATGATTCCGACATAGTTATGATGTATTTTACGCAAGAGAAGTCATGGGAGATGTCATTGCATAGGGTATGATGTGCTGACTGTGATTATCCTAGTTGTATGCATGCATCATTTCTGTATCTGAAGTTAGGAATATTGACTATGTAACTGTATTTCAACTGTGTTTACACTTGGGGAACGCCCCCTAGACAAGCTGCTTTCATTCAGAATGGCTGGCTGGGAAGGGCCCATTCAGGTTAATGAGCCATTCGGAAAACAGTAGGCCTTAGAAGAAGCTTCTCTTCCTGAACCTGGGGAGCCTTCCTGAGGATGCTACAGACAGCCTCTGAGTTATGGCTACTGTAACATGTGACCAGGTCACCTGGTTCTGGTTTCCATCTTGGAATATCAGTGTTTTTCCCCAGACTGATCTGGGAACTAAGCTTTGAAAGAAAGGGTTCCCGCCATATGCAAAAGCTATTTAAGGCAGCGTTCTTCACTGACTCCCCACCCAAAGAGACTCTTGGAAACACCTAAGGAACAGAGACGGAACTGGAGCAAGTTCCGGACCCAGGCTTACGGGAGTTTTAGCCTATGAATGAAACAGCTGGGGATTCCAAGCTGGCCCCTTAAGAATCTGCACCCGCTGGTATCATCACTTAGGGTGAGAATTTGCTATTCATATCTGATCTATGTAGTATACTAAGCTCAGATTGTGTTTTTGTTTACTTTCCATGGTGGCCAAGCTTACAATGTCTATGCTCCAGGTCTCAACTGCTGGTTGCTTTGGGGATGTCCGTGTTTGAGGTATTAGTCTTTTAGTAATTCTTAGTGCTCTGCTCAGCCAAAGTTTTTTCAGATTTATTCAGCTTCCAGTTAACATCCATTAGGCTTAAAATTACACGCTCAGCTTGTAACACAATTGTATTTTATCAGACAAAAATAACTCTGCAGTTAAGTTCTGCCCAAAACCTAAGGGCACAGGAGCATTCCCCGACATATGGGCTACCTTAGCACACACTGAATCAGAGCACCAACATTTGTCGGACTCAGTGGCACCTCTTTTGAACAGTCAGAGAGGTGTCCAATGCATCTTCCATATCATTTTCTACTGGATTAATCTTAAACAGAGATCCAAGGAGCAGTTCAGAGCTCCGGCTACAATTTGTTTCCCTTGGTTAGCAAAGAATAATTGGTCTATTCCTCCTCCCATTTCGTTCTTTAGAGGATCTTTGTTTAATTCAAATTTGCTGGCCAGGTATGCATATAGTGTTGCCATAGATCTTGGCAATCTGGGTAATATTTGGAGAAAAGAAAGCAGTTGAGATGAGTTGGGGTAGCAAAGGTATCAGGGCCATACAGATGGGAGATGGCATGGTTAAGTTGGATGTATTGCCACTCCTTCTTAGACTCTAGATTGAACCTTTCTTTTAAGATTGTAAAAGGGAGGAAAGTGTCATTTTCAATAAATTGACTGATGGTCAAAATTCCAGTCCTAATCCAATCTGGCCAAACGATGGGGTTGCCTGCTAGACAGAGTTTTGAGTTACCCCAGCCTGAAGCCCTGAGATGAAGAAGGGAGGGATTTTTTTAATTTAGTAGACACTATATGACAAGTATTTCTGGCTGCCCCAATAGCTGGTAATTGTTCTTTAGGGAATCGGTATCAATCCAAGTACAGTGCATTGGCAAGGTGTAAAGGTGCAGCCATTTCTGTTTCCAGCTGGAGCTCTGCAGCCCAGGGGAATGAGCCATTGTGCTGCTTGGCTAAGAATTATTGCCTGATGTTAAAGTTAGGAAATTTAAATCCATCTGTTTTGACAGGGAGCTGGAATCTGTGTAAGGAGATTCTGGGTTTGTTACCAGCACCTACAACAATGACCTGGACATGGTGTCGATTTTGGTAAAATAAAAAGGAGGAATATGGATAGGGAGGGAATTCAGAATGAAAAGGATCCTGGGAAGGACCCATTCATTGTAATTATGTTTGTTTTTCCCTGCCGCCCATTTAAATCATTTGCTAACTGCATGGTTAATGGGGCTATGAGCTTTATCTTCTGAGACCCTGATTTGATCCCTTGAATTGGAGAACTTGGAGTGGAGAGTGCTTCCTGTGTGGCAAAATGTGACAGATGTTGTCCAATTTGATATAGAGCTCTTTATCTGAACATTCCCCCTGTGTCAGTGTCCGGTGAAGGTCCATACAATTGTTCAAGAGTGTTTTCCGGTCTGCTGGCAGTTTACTAAGGTCATACAAAAAAAACCCAGGTCTCTTTGTGGTGCTTCATTTGTCCAAACCTTTCTTCGATGGGCACTCAAGCAGTGTCACAAGTGAGCAAAAAACCTCCCTCTTAAATTTTTCTTCCGAGCTTCTCATCCCCTTATCTCTGCCCTCGTAACCAACATGTCTCTTCTTCTTCTGAATACAAGTTCCCTTGAAGACAGGCTCAACTCCTAAGTCTTCCAAAATTTCTTTGGCAGCAGTGACGGCATCTTCAAATCTGTTGTCTCCATAGGCCAGAGCGAAATCAAGGTAGCGTCTCATCAAAGTAGTAGTGGTTGTCCATCGAATGAGTTTGTAATGCCTTGCTTACAATGTTTCCTTGGAACAGGATATTGTGCCAGACCACAGCTGAGACCATCAATTTGAAGTCAGTGATCTGTTTTGCCAGGTTTTGCAGCTCGTGTTGAATTCCTCGATGCCAGTGCTCATGCATGATATTGTCGTATTTCCCAAGGAGCTTCACCAAACTGAGGAAATTACTGTTATGTTCAGTGAGCAACTTATCCGACGAGCCATGGAAAGTCAAATTATTCTTTGCAAGGGGGAGGGTAATTGAGATCAGATGCTCAAGCACGTTCCTCCAGTGCTGGGTTTCTACATTAATAATGCACTGGTTTTCTGCATCTATACATTTATTCAGCTTGATCCTGGACTTGACCTCCATCCATTTGGAGTAGGCCCTAAAATGGCTGGGTGACTTTTCATGTTGCTTCAGAGCATCAGCCAAGTTTTGCTAGTAACTGTACCCGGAACGCGCAAGCAAGGATTTGGCATTCTTGTCAAATATTTTGCAACAAAAACAGAACACTTTGTCAGTTGATTTTGAGTAAACTAGTCAATGCCGATTCAGTTGCTCACCATTCTCGAGCACTCTTTCTCAGTGTGACTTTGAGACAGGACACTTCTGCTCATTTACTAGAAATGTCATATCCTCAATCTTGCTCAGACCATTCAAAATTGTACGATCAATATTGGCAGAGTTTAGGATCGCCGGCCATAAAGCAGACTCTGATGTATCGATTTGTGGTGTGCAATTTTTTTTTACTGCTGTTTCTCTCATCATGCGAGGCTGATTCTTCTTTATCGTTTCTCTCCTTTTCATGTAAACCAGATTTTTCTTTGTCATTACTCCCCTTTTCATGGGAGCCACATTCTTCTTTATCATCCCTCTCCTTTACGCCACCAGGAAAACTAGACGATTCTCCATCACTTTCCTCACATTCCCATTCCTCATCTTCAGGCGAATCTGCTCATTCCTTAGTAATAGGGCTTCCATCATTTATGTTTCACTCCTCAGTTTCTTCTGCACGGGAACAACTGCTACTGCCTACAACCTGGTCTGTGTGGATCTGCTTCAGATATTGTCCCATCACATTTGCCCCTTGCTGCAAAGTAGATGGCAGCTGAGCTTTTTGCTTCCTATACTGAGCTCCTGAAGGCTTTTTTGGGATCATCTTTTATTTTCTACAGGGGAAACAGTCAGTATCATGGAGACCAAAAGTCTATGCTCTGCAGTCTTAGAAAGTCATCCAACATTCTGTGTTAAGCAGGGCAAAAGAAGGAACAGTGGTTCTTTTATGTTGTTGCATCGATAGGTGTTCGATAGATGTCTCTGGCGTCTCATTAGATGTGTCTTTTATTAGTTGCTGCTTACACTCTTGGAGTCTTATAACACAAGTTCACTTCCACGATTCCGCAATAAAATAAGGTTCACACTATTGTAGCATGGCTCTCACGTCACTTCATTTTTTTCTTCTATCTCACTGGGTGCCTGGCGACACCTGCCCCTTATCTACCCGTGAGGGCGAGGCTGACAGCATTCTAGGAAGTTCAAGGAAAATGTAGTTCTCAGAAAGTCTGGAAGGTGCCACAAGATTCTACAAAGATCCAGAATATTGTAGGAGGTTCGTGAAAAATGAACCCACCTACAGAACACCTGACACATGTTACCTCAGACATTCTATTCCCCTTTGGTCGCTAACAGCTGATATCTCCCTCCTGCGTGTGATGAAGGTCCAGGGAGCCTGGCTACTGATAGCACCCCAAAGCCACCTACTTGCTGCTCGTCTCTTTACTGTGATGGTGCCTGCCGAAGTTATCAGTGACTGATGTGGGAAAGTGCCCTACCATGGATGAAGAAACGAGGCTGCAATCCCTCGAAACCTTGGGCAGAGGATTGCAGAGTACCTGCACAGAAATTTCATCAGGATTGCTCAGGAGGATTCGAGGGTCCTCCCTGTGTCAGAAGCAAACTGCTCCACGTGCTCCCCCAACGCTACCTCACTGTGTGGTACCACCTCCTCTTCCAGTGTGAGTGAATTAAAGAAAAGTCAATAGCTGTGTCCTGCCAAGTTCATGGCCACCGTCACTGTCATGGGAAATAAATTTACACATTTACCTGAGGGTCCCCCCCCGCATCAGGCTCGCCAGTTCTTGACAGCCAGGTCTGACTGTAGTGCATTCTCGAACATCATAACGGGATCCCCAATTGCATGTCCCCCCGTCTGCTACTCTTCCTCGTTCCCATCCCTGCTGTTTACGGCTGGGGCCTGTGACTCAGACTCCTCAGAGGTATCCACAGTGAGATGTGGGGTGTTGGTCTCTGCCAAGTATTTCATGCAGCTTATTGGAGAAGCAGCAGGTCTGTGGCTCAGCACCAGGTCAACTGTTGGCTTCCCTGACTGCCTGGTGTGCCTGCTGCAGTTTCTTCACGTTCCCATGGCGCTGCTGCCGATCCCTGCCCTACCCCTTCCCCGGCATCCCCCGAGCAACCTGCTCACGGATACCGGATACCACTGCTCTGTCGCTCTGCCTGCAGAGCTCTTCTCTCCTCAGGCTCAGGAGATCCAGCATTTCCTGCCTACTCCAGCCATCGGTGCGTCTAGAATGTGTAACTGGCGTGCGCAGATGGGCAGCGGCACGCGCCCTGGGAGAGCTGCTAAGTGTGCGCTCACTCAGTTGGGCAATGCAGAAACGGCATTTCAAAAATATGGGGGGGTTTAAATACAGCGACGGCTCCTGGTCTTCATGACTCCTGGGTAGTGGAGTTCACAGCTGTAAGCAGAGAGGTGTGTTGGGCACTGGGGGACAGCTTCTGGAGGTCCGTTAGGGTTGACCTGGGTCATGCAGTATCCTCACACACACTGTGTCAACCTCAGTCTGTTGCTCATTCCCTGCTTCTGGCAAAAGGAGGCTAGGGACACCGTCCCTGCCCATCCTGGCTAATAGCCATTGATGGACCTATCCTCCATGAATTTGTCTAGTTCTTTTTTGAACCCTGTTATGGTCTTGGCCATCACAGCATCCTGGCAAGGAGTACCACAGGTTGATTGTGCATTGTGTGAAGAAATACTTCCTTTTATTTGTTTTAAACCTGCTGCCTATTAATTTCATTTGGTGACCCCTAGTTCTTGTGTTATGAGAAGTAGTAAACAGCACTTCCTTATCTACTTTCTCTACACCAGTCATATTTTTATAGACCTCAATCATATCTCCCCTTAGCCATCTCTTTTCCAAGCTGAAAAGTCCCAGTCTCATTAATCTCTCCTCATACGGAAGCCGTTCCGTACCCCCAATCATTTTTGTTCTTTTCTGAACCTTTTCCAATTCCAGTATATCTTTTTTGAGATGGGTCTCACTGCACAGATTCTGCAATTCAGCCACCATCTGCTCCTCTTTCTCTGAGTGGGAGATGCTGTCCCTGAATTTAGCTGTCTTCTCAGCCCACAGCTTCCCCTACACTGGCTCTGTCTTTTCACCCCCAGAGGCTGGGTTCTAGGCTATTCATGGCATCTCTGCCCCCTCCCCTTCCCTCTCCCTCTGGGAATGCAGAGTGCCACAGGGCAGCCTGGGAATGGCAAGGTACATGTTTCCCCTCACAGTGAAAAGAGAACCTGGTCCGTACTTGTTTGATCCCACCCCCAAAATAAATCAGGCGATACAATACCCTCCTTGTAGAAAGGGAAGTTTTAAAAAATGATTTATTTACAATCAGGGAAACTGAGACCTAATTCACCTGGACAATGAGCTTTGCCTGTTTGTGTGAATTTTAGTGGCTATGCCTCAGCTGGTCCTCTCAACATCGTTGTTGCCTGGGGGTTTCAGAACCCGCAGCGATGGTAACTTCACTGTTTCACTCCAGGCAGTGTCGGGAATAAATCAATGGGAACACAGAGATTCCGTCTGATAAATGATTAATACAAGTACGTATGCGCTTTCTAAAACTGCAGTTTATTACATTTAAGCCCACACAGACCTAAGGAATAGATTTAGAACATCCCGGGTATTTTCCTAAAATGTGAGACAGTATTGGGTAATTAATGGTAGGTCAGGGGTGGCCAAACACTTCCCTCCTGGGGGAAAAGGTGTCAGAAAAACATCTCTCTTAGGAAAAAGAAAAGGACTAACTCTAAGGTGCCACAAGTCCTCCTTTTCTGTTTGCGAATACAGACGAACACGGCTGTTCCTCTGGAACATCTCTCTGAGGATGGCTGCAGAGGACTGCTCCAAAGAACATTCTATATCTAACCCTTTTTATAATTAACTTCTACAAAACACATAGGTCATAGTGACCCCTACTACGTCATCACTTTTCCTAACCATTTTAGTCATAATAAACTTCTATATCAAAGGTGCCCAAACTCCAAGCTTTCTGTCCACTTGTTTACTTTCAGTCTCAAATGTTGACTTGTCTTTTCCCTCCTCCCATTCTGATTAGCAGAAACTGCAGCTAGTTTTGACCTTGCCTCTAAAAGCCTGCTTTCAAATTAACCCTTCAATATATGGTGTTCTATTTCATTAATTCATGGTGACTGAGTGCAGATAATATGGCTGCAGTTAGCTTGATCACATACTGGGGTACACAAACACACCTCAAATCCAGGGGAACACCATGACCACAGAGAGTGAGACCGTCTGGCGTTAGCATCTAGCTGCTCTGTCACACACGCAGCAGAAACTGTGCCCACAGGCTGTGCTCGCTGGATCCTTGGAAAGCTCCAGGCAGACGGAGCAGGTCCGTTGAATTTGGAGGGGTTTTGCTGGATTCTCATCAGCCCCAATGCAGGGAAGAGAGGAGCTGAGTTTCATTTTCCCCTTTCCACAAACGGGCTGCACCTGAACCTTGCTCAGCAGCATTTGAGGATTTCTGTGTGAGGGAGGCAGAAAGGTCCCGATTCACAAAGGGGACCCAGACTCAGCAGTTGCCACCCAGTGGAACCCAGAGCCTTGAGTTAGGCACCTAGGCTCCCTGTACAAGGGATGGGGAGAGTTAGGGGCCTAAGAATGGGATCAACAAAAGCCAGCGCTCCGAGTGGGAAGCTGCCTCAGCCAGACAGTTGGTTTCAGGGAGGTGTGGGAGGGAATCTCTCACCATCAGTTTACAGCAGGGGTTCTCAAACTGCGGGTCGTGACCCCTCAGGGGGTCATGCAATTATTACCTGGGGGGTTGTGAGCTGTCAGCCTCCACCCAAAACCCTGCTTAAACCTCCAGCATTAATTATAATGTTAAATATTTTAAAAAGTTTCAGAGTAGCAGCCGTGTTAGTCTGTATTCGCAAAAAGAAACGGAGGACTTGTGGCACCTTAGAGACTAACCAATTTATTTGAGCATAAGCTTTCGTGAGCTACAGCTCACTTCGTCGGATGCATAAAGTGGAAAATGCAGTGAGGATATTTTTATATACACAGACCATGAAAAAATGGGTGTTTAACACTACAAAAGGTTTTCTCTCCCCCCACCCCACTCTCCTGCTGGTAATAGCTTATCTAAAGTGATCACTCTCCTTACAATGTGTATGATAATCAAGGTGGGCCATTTCCAGCACAAATCCAGGGTTTAACAAGAACGTCTGAGGAACGGGGCGGAGGTGGGGTAGGAAAAAACAAGGGGAAATAGGTTACCTTGCATAATGACTTAGCCACTCCCAGTCTCTATTCAAGCCTGTTAATTGAATCCAATTTGCAAATGAATTCCAATTCAACAGTCTCTCGCTGGAGTCTGGTTTTGAAGTTTTTCTGTTGTAATATCGCAACTTTCATGTCTGTAATCGCATGACCAGAGAGATTGAAGTGTTCTCCGACTGGTTTATGAATGTTCTAATTCTTGACATCTGATGTTATTAGGCCCTGTGATGGTGTCCCCTGAATAGATATGTGGAGCAAGAGGGAGGGATCACTTGGGTGGGGGGCCTGTCTCCCAGCAATAAACCGGTCTCCCTGAGCCCCCACCTACAGAAGCATCTCCCTCCACATCTCCTGAGAGAGAAATCAAACCTATGTGGGAGGGGTGTAAAGTTCTGTTCCGGACACCCAGAACTGTAAACCGAAGTGTTACCCCTCTGTTTTAGAAAGAGTGAGCTTTACTGGAGATTAGACTGTGTCCGCTCCCCGCCACATCTTCCCGTTCAATTCACCAGCAAACTCCTCGAGACTCTGCCAGTCTTTACCATAGCTTGCAGGTAACAAATCAATGATCTCCACTTCCCGAGTTCCCCAGAGACATTTCTCTGCAGCGTCCAGTCGCTCTCACAGGACACTGGCAAAACGTTATTAAGTTTTCTGTCTCCAAAGAGACACACAGCACACACCAGCCTGTGAGCTGAGCTGAGGACTCAGTCTACACTCCAGTATAACAGCACTGATAGGTAGGAAAAATAAGACTGAGTTTATTAACAAAGAACAGCCATTTAAGTGATGCTAAGCAAGAGAAGAAGAGAACAGATTGGTTCCAAACAAAACTAAACAAAGCAGACTTTCTAGTGACTACAACTCAGTTTTAGCACGTTACAATCGTTACCTAAGAAGTTGACATCACTAGCCACCCAGGCCAGGGGACCCAGCTTCCACGGGCTCGGAGGGGGCCGTTCTCTTTCTTCCCTAACTAACAGTATGTCCTGGAAGTCGACTGCATTTTTTCAGGAGCCAGGAAGACTTCCTGGGGGTGCGGACTCTGTCCCCAGCGTGCTCACTAAGCCCTTTCCTGCCGGCCGCATTGCTTCGTTTACCTTATCTGTAAATGTACTTTCGTTGTTCTCTGCCTGTCCCCAAGCCAGTCAGACGTTCCTCTGGCTAGGGCTGGCTGGCTTTACGCACTGCCTCCCAAACACATTCAGAACATATTTCCAGCACTCATGTATCACTCTTTTGTACACAGCCCACACAGACATCACACAATGATTTTGGGGACCAGCCTGTCACCAGTTTATATATGACACCGTCTGGATACCTATGAGGAGAACCGTGTGGGGGGGGGGGTAATGAGTGTGTCAGACCTGATTTGAGTTGCTGTACAGTGGGTGCTCTGCCAGTTGGCATTGAAGGGCTCATGCAGCACCTCAGGAATATTTTGGCCCTGGCGTTGCTGTACAGCGCCGTCCACTGTCACTCCCTGCTCTCTGTCCCATTTTCTCTCTCTGCCAGATGTCTCCCTGCTCCCCTGGCAGCTGCCTTTTCACCATCAGTCCCAGAAACTGTTTTCCATCCAACGCCCCACTTATCCCCCCTCCCCCTCTATGCAGCTATCTCCTCTCCATCAAACCCCCTGTCTTGGAATCTAGTCACGGCACAGATCTGCCCCGTCCTGGCTAGCGCTGGGTGGGTTTGCAATGGAACATGGTTCTGATCTATGTTCACCTTCCCCTGAGCCATGCAGGGCCCTGCAGGTGCCTCCCGGGCCAGCGCAGCTCAGGGCACAGACGAGACCGAGGTTAGTCCTGTCTACACTGCAGAGCCCGGCCGCGCTCTGAGGGTGTTGGCAGCCACCGTGCGCTCAATGGCTCCTGCAGGAACAAGAATCGGAGAGTGCAGACAGGGCCAATCCCTCCTCATGCATCCCTCCCTCCTCTGACTCCAGCCTTCCCCGCTCCTGGATCCCTCCCTTCTGCCAACTCTTACCCTGCCCAAGATCCTCCTGCTCCTCACACTGGGGTCTTCTCCCCTTTGTCATTTCTGCCATGGTTCTCTTCCTCCTTGTGGTCTCTCTCCCCTCCCCTCCCCTCTCCTCTCCCCTCCCCTCTCATTACATCCCCCAACCCCCTCCCCAGAGTCTCTCTCATGATCTGGGCTCTTCCCTTCCTGCTGCTGCAGCCCCCTCCCCACTCCACCCCACCCTTGGCCACAGCATCCACCCCTGACATTGCACCCCCACATCCCCCTCTCTCCCTGCACCCCCACAGCCCAGCAGCCTGCTCCCCGCACCCCCTTCTCTGCCCCCTCCTCTCCCCCAGCTCACAGGCCTGGGACTGGGAACTGAGGGAGGGGGCAGGCAGGTGATACCCTTTGTACCATCCCCATGGGAACAGGGCTGGGGGCTGGTCAGCGCTGGGAGGGGATAGTCTCTGCCACGGCTGTCACTCTCAGGGACAAAGATTCCCTTTGGCCTGAGCTGGGACAGGACAGATTATTAGGGGAGCAGTGTTTTTACCCTCTGTCACGGAGTGTGGGGGAGTCCAGGCCCTGCACCCCTCTTCCTGGGATTCACTGAGACTCTCAGCCAGCCAGTAAAACAGAAGGTTTATTGGACAACAGGAACACAGTCCAAAACAGAGCTTGTGGGGACACCCAGGACCCCTCAGTCAAGTCCTTCTGGGGGAGCAGGGAGCTTAGACCCCAGCCCTGGGGTTCCCTGTGTTCCTCCACCCAGCCCCGAACTGAAACTAAACCCACCCAGCAGGTTCCCTGCTGCAGCCTCCGTCCACATTCCTGGGCAGAGGTGTTACCTCCCCCTCCCCCTCCTGGCTCAGGTGACAGGCTCTCAGGTCTCCCGTCCCCAGGGCACATTCCCAGGTCAACACTCCCCCCTCCCTGCTGCGTCACATCGTCACATCTCTCCCCCCTTCGAGACTGAACTGAGCGGGGTCACTGTGACCAGTGACCTGGGGAAGTTCGGGGCCCCCTCTCCGGGACAGCGCATCCGCTATCAGGTTGGCACTTCCCTTCACATGGACCACGTCCATGTCGTAATCCTGCAGGAGCAGGCTCCACCTCAGGAGCTTGGCATTGGCTCCTTTCATCTGGTGCAGCCAGGTCAGGGGAGAGTGGTCGGTGTAGACGGTGAAGTGTCGCCCGAAGAGATAGGGCTCTAGTTTCTTGAGGGCCCACACCATGGCCAGGCACTCCTTCTCGATGGCCGCGTAGTGTCGCTCCCGGGGTAGCAACTTCTTGCTCAGGTACACGATGGGGTGTCTCTCCCCCTTTTCATCCTCCTGCATTAACACCGCCCCCAGTCCCGTGTCGGAGGCGTCGGTGAACACCACAAAGGGCTTGTCAAAGTCTGGGTTTGCTAGAACTGGGCCACTGACCAGAGCCTCCTTCAGCACCCGGAAAGCCTCCTGGCACTGCTCGGTCCAGACCACCTTGTCTGGCTTCCCCTTCTTGCATAGCGCAGTGATGGGGGTGGCTATGGCGCTAAAGTGGGGCACAAATCTTCGGTAGTATCCTGCCATCCCCATAAAGGCTTGGACCTGCTTTTTGGTGTGGGGAGCGGGCCAGTCTCTGATCACCTCCACCTTGGCCGGTTCCGGCTTTAGGCGGCCGCTCCCCACCCGATGGCCCAGGTAAGATACTTCAGCCATCCCCACCTTGCACTTCTCCGCTTTGACAGTCAGCCCAGCCCCCTGGAGTCGGTCCAGCACTTGTCTAACCTGGGACACGTGGTCCTCCCAGGTCTGGCTAAAGACACAGATGTCGTCAATATACGCCACGGCAAAACTCTCCATCCCCCTCAGGAGCTGGTCCACCAGGCGCTGGAAGGTGGCCGGCGCTCCCTTGAGGCCGAAAGGCAGGGTCAGAAACTCATAGAGCCCCAGAGGGGTGATAAAGGCCGATTTCAGCCGGGCATCTGCATCCAGCGGCACTTGCCAGTAGCCCTTTGTAAGGTCCATGGTGGTAAGGTACCGAGCTCCTCCCAGCTTGTCTAGGAGCTCGTCCGGCCTGGGCATGGGGTAGGCATCCGATACAGTGATGGCATTGAGCTTCCGATAGTCCACACAGAACCGGACTGACCCATCCTTTTTGGGGACCAGCACCACCGGCGAGGCCCAAGGGCTGGCCGATGGCTGGATCACCCCCAAAGCCAGCATGTCCCGGACCTCTCTTTCCAGGTCCTGAGCAGTTTTCCCTGTGACTCGGAAGGGGGAGCATCTTATCGGCGGGTGCGACCCTGTCTGCACCCGGTGGACAGTCCGATTAGTGCGTCCAGGCTGGTTGGAAAACAGCTGTCGGTACGGATGCAGCACCCCCCTGACCTCGGCTTGCTGGGCAGGGGTGAGCTGATCCGAGAGGGGGATTGTTTCCAGGGGGGAACCAGCTCTGGTCCCAGGGAATAGATCTACTAAAGGGTCATCTCCCTGCTCCTCCCACTGACCACACACAGCTAACACCACATTCCCCCTGGCATAATATGGCTTCATCATATTCACATGGTACACCCGGCGGTGGTGGGCCCGGTTCGACAGCTCCACCACATAGTTTACCTCATTGAGCTGCTTGACGACCTTGAACGGGCCCTCCCAGGCGGCCTGTAGTTTGTTCTTTCTCACGGGGATGAGAACCATCACCTGATCCCCGGTGGCGTAGGCACGGGCCCGCGCCGTGCGGTCATACCAGACCTTCTGCTTCCTCTGGGCTCTGGCCAGATTCTCCCTGGCCAGGCCCATGAGTTCAGCCAGTCTCTCTCGGAAGGTCAGGACATACTCCACCACTGACTCTCCATCGGGAGTGGCCTTCCCCTCCCACTCGTCTCTCATCAGGTCCAGGGGGCCCCTCACCCTCCTTCCATATAACAGTTCGAAAGGCGAAAATCCGGTAGACTCCTGGGGCACCTCCCTGTACGCGAACAGCAGGTGAGGTAAGTACTTGTCCCAATCCTGCGGGTGCTGGTTCATAAAGGTTTTCAGCATCATCTTTAGCGTCCCGTTAAACCTCTCCACCAGCCCATTGGACTGGGGGTGATACGCTGAGGCCCAGTCATGCCGGACCCCACATTTCTCCCACAAGCACCGGAGCAGGGCCGACATGAAGTTGGAGCCTTGGTCTGTCAAGACTTCCCTGGGGAACCCCACTCGGCTGAAAATGGTCAGGAGCGCATCTGCCACGGTGTCTGCTTCAATGGAGGCTAAGGGCACTGCCTCGGGGTAGCGGGTGGCGAAATCTACCACCACCAGAATGTATTTCTTCCCCGACCGGGTCGTCTTGCTGAGAGGCCCCACGATGTCCATGGCCACCTTCTGGAAAGGCTCCTCTATGATGGGCAAAGGTCTCAACGCCGCTTTCCCCTTGTCCCGGGCCTTCCCCACCCTTTGACAGGGGTCACAGGATCGGCAATACTGCCGGACGGTGGTAAAGACCCCGGGCCAGTAAAAGTTCTGTAGCAACCTCTGCCGGGTGCGCCGGATTCCCTGGTGCCCTGCGAGGGGGATGTCATGGGCCAGGGACAGGAGCTTGCGGCGGTACTTCTGGGGGACCACCAGCTGCCTCCTGATCCCACAGGACTCCCCTTCCCCTGGGGGAGCCCATTCTCGGTACAGGAACCCCTTCTCCCACAGGAACCTCTCCTGGCAGCCTCTCCTCATGGTCCGTCCCTCACTGAGGTCGGCCAGGTCCCTGAGCTTCTGCAAGGAGGGATCTTTCCTCAACTCGGCCTGGAACTCAGCGGCTGGGGAAGGGATGGGGCCCGGTTCCCCCTCCGTGGCCAGGTCTGAGGCCGCAGCCTCTCTGAGCCGTGCCCCTCGGCGCTCCCTCCCCACCCGAGTAGGGTCTCGCGCCTCCAGTGTGGTACCCTCCCCAGGGTCAGGTCGCAGTGCCCCTCGCCGGCTCTGGCTACGGGTCACAACCAGGGCGGCCTGGGGGTCGCTTGGCCAGTCCTCTAGGTCTCCCCCCATCAAAACTTCAGTGGGCAAATGGTGGTGTACCCCCACATCCTTGGGGCCCTCCTTGGTCCCCCATTTCAGGTGTACCCTTGCCACGGGCACCTTAAATGGGGTCCCGCCCACCCCCGTCAGGGTCAGGTAGGTGTTGGGCACCACCCGATCTGGGGCCACCACCTCGGGCCGGGCCAGCGTCACCTCCGCGCCCGTATCCCAGTATCCATTGACCTTCCTCCCATCCACCTCCAGGGGAACAAGGCACTCTCTCCGGAGGGACAGCCCCGCACCCACCCTGTAAACCGAGCACCCTGAGTCCAGAGCCTCCAGCCCTCTGGCGGGGCTGGCTGGGGGTACTCTTCCCTCCTGAGCAGGTGGCAAACTGGTAGACCCCCTTTCCTGGGTCGCCTGCCCCTCGTCCAGCTGAGTCCCTACCCAGTTAACCCTGGGTAGGTTGGGTCTGCTCAGTTTGTCCCTGAGCCCGGGGCACTGGGCCCGTACGTGGCCTCTCTGGCCACAGTGATAGCAGCTCAGATCACGTTGGTCCCCTCGAACGGGTCGGAGGGGCCCGACACCAGGCGTTCCCCTTTGGAGGGGGTTCTCCCTATTTCCCCGCTGGGAGGCCCCATGGTGACTCTCTCTCTGCATCGGGGGGGGCCTGTTCTTTTGGGACTCCTCCCGGCTACCCCCTGACCGACTGTTCACAAACTCGTCGGCCAGCTGCCCTGCATGCTGGGGGTTCGCGAGCTTTTTGTCCACCAGCCACAGCCTCAGGTCGGAAGGGCACTGTTCATACAGGTGCTCCAGTACAAACAGGTCAAGCAGGTCCTCTTTAGTTTGGGCCCCCGCTGTCCACTTGCGGGCATATCCCTGCATCCTGTTGACCAGTTGTAGGTAGGTGACCTCAGGCGTTTTACGCTGACTCCGGAACCTTCTCCGGTACATCTCGGGGGTCAGCCCAAACTCACGGAGCAGGGCCTGTTTGAACAGTTCATAGTCCCCTGCCTCTGCCCCTGTCATCCGGCTGTAGACCTCCACGGCTTTGGGGTCCAGTAAGGGGGTGAGGAACTGGAGCCTGTCTGCAGGGTCAACCCTGTGCAGCTCGCAGGCATTCTCAAAGGCCGTCAGGAAGCTATCCATGTCCTCCCCCTCCTTCCGCTGGGCCAGGAAGCACTTATCAAAGCTCCTTGCAGTCTTGGGTCCCCCGGCACTCACCGCAGCCGGGGCCCCACTGCTCCTCAGCCTGGCCAGCTCCAGTTCATGCTGTCTTTGTTTCTCCTTCTCCTGCTGCTCATGTTGACGTTGTTTCTCCTTCTCCTCCTGCTCATGTTGACGTTGTTTCTCCTCATGTTGACGTTGTTTTTCATGATCCTCCAGCTCCCTCATTTTCCTCTCCCTCTCCCATTCCAGCCGCATCCGCTCCAGGGATGGGGAGCTCCGCTGGGAGGATCCCCGGCTGGCTGCTGGGGTCAGGGGGCCCTCGGTATTCGCTGGGCTTCCCACAACCCCTCCCCCAGGCATAGGTAGGAAGGGTCTCGGGGTGTCCTGGGCAGCAGTCTGACCCCTCCCAGCCTGGTCAGGCCCCAGGGCCCACGCTGCGTCCGCCGGGCGGCTTCCCTCAGGGACAGGGATCGGGTCATCCAAGCGATCCCTCTCCTCCAACTGGGCAATCAGCTGTTCCTTGGTGGACCTCCCGACGTGCAGCCCCCTCTGCCTGCACAGCTCCACCAGGTCGCTCTTCAGGCGTTTAGCGTACATCTCCCGGCTGGCCACTCGCAGGCCGGGCAGCTGTCCACGGTTTCCAGGAAAAGCCCCTAGTGTGCCAGTCCTTCTTGAGGTCACCACCTCTTTGCCAGGGTCGAGCTGCAGACTCCTCCGCCCCTGGGACCGCTCGCTGCAATCCCCCGGGGGACCCTGTTACTGCAAAAGTCCTTCTCTCTGGTCACACACTCCCAGGGGTTAACCACCCCCTGAAACCGTCTCTCTCTGAATCTTCAGCACGCCTGGTCCCCGTCAATCCCCCTTCGTTTTACTGTTCCCCAGTCACTTACTGCAGGAAGCGCCGTTCACGGGGTGCAGTAGATCCCACCGCTGCCACCAGTTGTCACGGAGTGTGGGGGAGTCCAGGCCCTGCACCCCTCTTCCTGGGATTCACTGAGACTCTCAGCCAGCCAGTAAAACAGAAGGTTTATTGGACAACAGGAACACAGTCCAAAACAGAGCTTGTGGGGACACCCAGGACCCCTCAGTCAAGTCCTTCTGGGGGAGCAGGGAGCTTAGACCCCAGCCCTGGGGTTCCCTGTGTTCCTCCACCCAGCCCCGAACTGAAACTAAACCCACCCAGCAGGTTCCCTGCTGCAGCCTCCGTCCACATTCCTGGGCAGAGGTGTTACCTCCCCCTCCCCCTCCTGGCTCAGGTGGCAGGCTCTCAGGTCTCCCGTCCCCAGGGCACATTCCCAGGTCAACACTCCCCCCTCCCTGCTGCGTCACATCGTCACACCCTCCTCTTTGTAACCAACATAAAAATAAGGACGGAGCGTCCCGGAGAAGGTGTCAGTGAAAGGGAAGAGATGGGACCTGTCAGTCACACTGTAAAATGAGACCTCGCCTGCTTCATAGTCCAGGAAAACCCCCACCGGGCTGGGCCTGATGCCTGTGGGGAGGGGGATCTTGGGGGGGAGGTGCAGGCCTCATATTTCCCATCCCTCAGCCACACAGCCCAGTATCCATTCCCAGGAGTGAGTCTGACCTTCCCTGTCCTGATCACAGATTCCCTACAAACCCCCACAGTCCAGTTTATTTTGTCTCCCACCTCCACTTCCCAGTAAAACCTGCCGCCTGTGAATCCATTTGTGCCCAGGACAATCGGATAAGTATTGAATCTCTCAGGATTGTCAGGTCGATCCTGTCGTCTCTCATCGTATGTCACAGTTTTCTGATCCTCAGACAGGACGAGGCTGGGATGAGCCGTGTTTGGATCCAGAGTCACATCCACTGGGGAGAGAATCAGAGTCAGTGCTGGGGGCAGGGGCTGGTCACTGGGATCAAAGGGCAATTCACCCACGTGCCCATTAATCACTGTGATATGGGGTTCCTCACCCTTAAGGGGAGTCGGAGCTCAGCTAATGCCGGGGGACAGGGGCAGGGGGAGGGGGTGGGGAGCAGGAGTGGAAGGGAAGGAAGGGGGAGATCTCCAGCGGCAATAGGGGGGCATGAGGCAGACACCAAGGAACCAGAGGGGGACGAAAGGGTGGGGGCCAGGGGATGGAGCAGGCACCAGGGAGGGCACGTACCGGGGTGCAGAGGGTGAAGGGAGGAGTGGGTGCCAGGGTGATGGGGAAGGGGAGGGGTGGGCACCAAAGGGGGGAGGGGAGGGGCAGGTGCCAGGGGGTCGGGTCAAGGGGAAGGACATGGGGGGAGGGGAGACAGGGACGGAGGGGAGACGGGGGAGGGTGTGTTGAGGGGGCTGAGGGTGGGTTGCACGAGGGGAGCAGAGAGGAGGGGCAGGTGCCATGGGGCTGGGAGGAGGGAAGTAATGGGGGCAGAGGAGTGGCGGGGCTAGGACTGGCACAGGCAGAGGGGGAAGGGTTAGGGGAGCGGGAAGGGCAGGCTTGGGCGGTGGAGAACACCCCTGGCACAGCCGCTGCCACCAGGTGAGGGAGCCCCTCCCCACTTCCCCCCCTTCCGCTCCCGAGGTCCCTGCCGCCCACCACCTCCCTCCTCTCCTCCCCCCTCCCCATGAGCCCCCCCCGCCCCTCCCTGTGTCCCTCCTCACCCCCCGCCCACCGCTCGCCATCCCGAGGACGAGATGCGGTGAGCGGTGGGCGGGGGTCTCACGGGGGCAGGGGGTGAGGTGGGATGCATCGAGTGATGGCCAAGTGGGGGAGGGAGGTGGGGGGAGAGGCCTGGGGCGAGTGGGGGTGGAGTGTGGGCAGGGCAGCGGGTGGAAGAGGTGAGACGGGGGGCTAGCCTCCCCCAAGGGAAGCTGCACCCACTGCTCATGACGGCAGGTGCCGGGGGCAGAGGAAGGTGCTCAGGGCTGGGGCAGGAGGCAGACATGGGGGGGCAGCAAAGGAAGGGGAGGGGCAGGTACTGTGGGAGCTGCTGGGGGGTCTGAGGCCACTCAAGCCGGTTCCCCGTTGTGCTGGTTGCTACAGGGGCGGAGGGGGATCTTCACCTGGATCGGAATGACTGAGGGCACAGATCCCAGGGGCTGTCAACAGGACAGTCCACGGGCTCCGGGGTCACCTAGGGCGGCACAAAAGGAGCTCGGGGCCTAAGTCCCTGGTTTCAGCTCCACGGTGAGGCACAAACCTCCTGCTGACCCCGGAGCTGCCAAAACTCACTCGCAGTCGAAGTTTGTGCAGTAAAAGTTCCCTCGGTGCCTGTGTTTCTCCCTCCAGCCATGACCACGGCTGCCTCCCTCCAGGCGCGTGGACGCCTATTCCCCGGCCTGAGCCCCAGCGTGATCCACAGGCTGGGGGAAGATCGGGGTCCAGCTGTCCCAGCTAGTTTGGTAGGCGAGCTCAGGGGCACTCTCAGACCGGGTCCCTCAGGCGAGGCCACGCAGCAGCTGGCTGGGGAGGGCTTCCCTCATACATTTTAACCCAGGGGCTAGAGCATTCCCCTAGGATGGGGGGACTCCCAGTCCCTGCTCCCCTCGGGCAGAGGGGGAGCTTAAACTGAAACAGGGCTCCGCCAGTCTCAGGAGAGCGCTTTGACCACGAGGCGAGGCGGAGGTGGGGGGCTCCCGCACTCTCTCCTGCTGAGGATTTTCCATGGTGGGTAAATAAAGGGCCATTGGTGCAGGGACGGACCCTGGCTTCCCCCCTCGCCGGGGGGTGCTCTAACCCCCCAGCTGTAGAGTCAGCCGCATACTTGCGCTCTCTGACCCAATCACAGGTGCCGACTCCGTGGGTGCTCCGGGGCTAGAGCGCCCTCAGAAACGAAACAGTGGGTGCCCATCAGCCACCCTCCAATCAGCTGTTTGGTGGGCCCAGCTGTTTGGCAGTGGGCGGGAGGTGCTGGTGTGGGGCAGAGCGGGGGCAGGAAGAGATGGAGCAAGGGCAGGGCCTTGGGGGAAGGGGCAGAGTGTGGGCAGGGCCTTGGGGTGGGGGTGGAGCACCCACCCAGAAAGAAGAAAGTCGGCACCTGTGCCCAATGATCTTTAATTATTCAGTCCGTCGTGGAACAGCTTCCAGAGAGAGGAGGTCTCAGAACAGACTAACTTATACCCCAGGGGTTAGGGCCCTACCCCGAGAGCTAGAAGGCCCCTGTTCAAATCCTTCCCTGCCTTGGGCAGAAGCGGGAATTGAAGCAGGGTCTCCCATGTGATGGCTTTAACCACGGGGCTACAAGTCATTGCCAGCTCCTCCACCCCGGCCGGTTTGTGTGGTGTGAGGAAGGCGTCCAATTCATTCCCACAAGATCTGCCGTAGGTGCTAAGCAGCCTGACTCCAAGAAAGGGGTTCCCTTTGTGGGTCACTGAGCAGAGATAGGTGCCCATCTCCACGAGAGAAGCAGGGCTTAGCACACACCCCTTTCATCCGCATCTCCTACTGTCTAGCGTAGGCATCTCCTCACCTCATGTCTTGGCGTTTGTGAATCACAGTCTAAGGGCAGGTCTTCGCTTAAAATCCTGCACCGATGCAGCTGTGCCGCCGTAGCACTTTCACGGAGATGCTCTAAACTGAGAGGAAGGAGCTTTTCCCATCAGTTTAGTTCATCCAGCCCCGCCCTCCCCGGCTCAGTGCATTAGGATACCCTGGCGTGCGAGGAGCCCGGGGCTCCCGGTGCTACAATGTGCGTGCACATCCTCTGGACTCTCTCATCCCTGCTGGAGCTGCCAGACTCTCCCAGCCTGCTCGAGTACACGCACATGGTCAGGCTGCGAGCCAGGTGAAAACACGCACATAGCCACAGGTGTGAGGCAGAAAAGCTGCCGTATGGGCACAATTTGTGGCAACTGGGTCAGGGGAGTGTCACAAGCTGGTTATAAAAACCTGTCTGCCCTTGCAGTGGGGACAGGGCCTGCCTCACCCCAGAGCCAGGGGGACGCTGAACAGCTCTTGTCTGCTCCTGTTACACGAGAAGAATATTGTGGGTAGAGCTCGGTCTGAGCATGGAAATCCTGCCGTTGGGAAGAGAGAGCTGAGCCGTTCAGTGCCAGTGATGGGCAGATAAGAATGCCCATCCTGCAGAACCCAGGTACAGCCCTGGGAAGGGGACACTAGGGGACATATTTCACCACTAATCAGCCCTTTCCCAAAGGGAGTGTGTCCCTGTGCTCAGCAATAAATCTGCGTTTCGTCTGCCCCCAGTGACATTGCTATTTCCAGCCGACTGAATGTCACAGGGAAACACTCTGTGCAGGGAAAGGAGCAGAGAGCTCCCAGGGGAAGGTGGGTCTCACCATGGATACAATACCAGCGGTATGTACAGTACCTGTGTAGAGCCGGGCGCTTCTCCACCCTGCAACCAAACACAGACAGAGGGGTAAGAACGCCCCTGGACACAGACACACTGAGCAGGAGACAATGTCACCCAAGGGTCGTACTGGGGGGAATGGAACTTACTGAGCTCAGCCTGGAGTTTGTCTGAAAATAAAAGAGAGAGAAATGAGTCAGTGTCACATTACCTTGCAGAAGGGAAGTGAGTGAAAAAGACCTTAAAGCAAGGAAGCCTCCTGGGCAGCAAAGGAAAAGGAAAGGAAGAAATACAGTACAGTAACCGCATCTGGCCACCTGGTCAGGAGCAAGAGGTTGTTAGAGCTAAAGAGGGATCCTTCAGCAAATGAAAAGTATTAACCCTGTGAAGCCAGTAGAAAGCCACATTAAGTACACTGGGTGAAGCGAATGATAGGAATTAGGGGGTTAAAATGGAATTAGAAGAGGGAATAGCCAAAAATATAAAACAAATAAAGGGAACAATTGAGGAGGGTAATGACAATGCTGAGAGACTGATTTCTTTGCAACAGTTTTTACCACACTGAGTGTGGTGGGAAGAGACCAGCCCTGGAGCTGCTCTTTTCAAGAAATGAACATCAGGGCTTGAGGTGTGAAGCAGAGATAATAGAACAGACTGATTAATGAAAGAGCCAGACGTCACCAAGACCAGAGGAGATCCTTGCCAGGTTGCAAATGCCCAAGAGTTGTGAAATGACCTAAGAGCGCTATGGCGGAGCTGTTAACAATAATATGCATCTCATTAAAATCAGCTACTCTTCTGGAGAATCGGAATGTTGTAACCAGCTTTTCAAATTTTGGTAGGACTTGTCCTGAGAATGACAGCTCAGTGAGCCTTGGGGAAGGGGTTGGATTAGGGGCAGGGAGGAGGCAGAGTTGGGGTGGGGCCTTGGGGTAAGGGGTTGGCATGGGGGGTGGGGCTAGGGTGGGAAAAGGTGGGGTGGGGCGGGGCCGTATGGAAGGGGTGGAGTGGGGTCAGGGCCAGGGGTAGAGGGAGGTCGAGCACAAAGGGGAAACGGGGAAGTCAGCGCCTATGGTGGTATTAGTTAAGTTTTTCCTCGGTGATGCCCTCATCAGGGACAAACATTGTCGTTCATGTCCCCAGCAGTGATCCTCACACATGGTGCTTGCCGTGCCGGTGTGAGGCCCACGTTAAAGAAGCGTTGCTCAGTCATGAAATGGACTCAAGTGGCTCGAGACCTTTGCCTAAAGCAGCACCTGCTTGACCAGGCTATGTGACCTGCTTTTGTTTTGAGGTCCTTGTCTGACTGGAAGTGGCCCTCGGGCTCTGAGAGCACTGCTGCTTCGCAGTCCAGAGCAGGTGCCTCTCTCAAGAAACGGGGGAGCTGTTCCCCATTGCATGCACCAAGGAAAGGATTTCATAAGACCAACTGAGACTCCAGGAGACTCTTTCACTTTGCACAGGGTTGGTGCTTGTGTGCGATATGGCATGGGTGCCTCTAACCTTTCCCTGGTACCATGTGGAGAGATTAGAGACCTGGTATTATGGGCTCTGGTTCCGGCCCCAGGGCATCTGTGGACTCTGGTACCAAAGAGGATGATGTATGTGTAAACAAGCCTTAAATAATTCACTAACAAAAAACTTTATTATAGGGGAATTCAGGTTGCCTTGGCAGGGCCTTGTATCCTTCCAGAATGCTGAAATGGGTAGCAGAAAACTGATACCTCTCAGAGCCAGGAAATACACTCACCAAAACAGAAACACAAACCATGGGCGGCAGGGAAAGCTGAGCCTTCCCAAACAGCCAGGATGTGGCCCAGCCACACTCCGCCCCTTCTCCTCGTCCGGCTTCTCACTCTGCAGGTGTCCGGCTCTTCCGGGGCTGCCAGCCTGCTGATGCTCTGGGGCCAGGGGGGCTGGGGCTGCTCTGCCCGGCTTCGGAGTCCTGGCACACCGGGGCCGGGAAGGCAGGGGCCTTGCTGCCCAACAGCCCAGTGCTTTGGGGCCAGGAGGGCTGCGGCCACGCTGTCTGGCCTCCCCACAGTCCAGGGCCGCGTGGTGCTCCGTGGCCGGGAGGGCTGGTCCCTTGGGCCCTCCCAATGTACTGGTCGACAGCCTGGTGCTTTGGGGCCAGGAGGGCTGTGGCCACACTGCCCAGTGTAATGGCAAAAACAACAGCCAGCAAATTTTCCTACTCCAGCCCTCCCAGCCCCGGAGCACCAGGGGTAGGAAAATTTGCTGGCTGCTGTTTTTGCCATTACATTGGCACTCCAGCTTGGAAAGGCTGGAGCTGCACTGCCCGGCCTCCCGGGGGGGGACGAGGGGCGCTAACCTGGGGCAGGGACCAGTGGCCACAATGGAAGGGGCCTGGGGGCACAGGGCAGGGGCCAAGCCCACAATGTGAGCTGGGCTCCATTGGGCATAGAGGGGATGAGGCCTCAGGTGGAAGGGGCAGGGCTGGGTTGGGGGAGAGATGGGGGCTGTCGCAAACACTTGATAAGGTCACACTGGGGATATTTTATTACTGATGAGCTGAACTGAAATAAAATTATCTTAATTTGAAGCAAGTGTCTTGTGAATTCAAATGGATTTCTTTATTGCGGGGTCAGTCTGTGGGCAGAGAGGCCCTTAGGTTGCTTGGAAATTGCATACAGACCATCCTAGAGAGGGAAAACAATCGCCCAGGAGAGACAAAGAAGGGATGGGTGTCTGGTGCCATTTCCACTCGGGAGTCTTCACCAGAAAAGCACAGGCTAGCAGGGGTTCTCACAATAATTTTTTTGGTGGCCTAAGTGTGTGCAGTCACTCTGGTGGCCACTCTGAAAAACCCCTCTCCGACCTGCAGCCCTTAAGCAATAGCCCACCCTGAGGAAGGTGAGTCAGGAACTCACTGGCCAGCTGCAAAGTCCCAGCCTCCCCATGCCTTGGCCGGGCGGGAGCCGGGCAACTGCCCAGGGGAGTGCCTCAGTGACCGAACCCTGCTGACAAGAGCCGCCTCCCGTGCCATTCACACTGGCCCCACATGTCTCCAGAGGCACATGGAAATGACGAAAACACACATACAAGTGTGCCAGAGCTGTGGGCTATGATTGTTTGTCTTACAGAAGCAATTAGAGGTCCCAGCTGAGACTGGGTCCCCAGCGGGCTGGGCGTCATGCACACATCCTAGGAGACAGTCTGCGCTGAAGAGTTTACAGTCTCAACAGGCATGATGGAGAAAGGGTGAGCGAGGAAACAGAGGCACAGAGACTTGCCCAAATTCTTGCACAGCTCAGTAGCAAAGGAAAGACTGGAACCCTGTCCCTTGACGCTCAGTCGACGGCTCTATCCACCAGGTAACCCTGCCTCTCACGTATTGCTGGTCTAGCATATGTGCACCTGCTTCACATTCTCCAGTGAGGCTGGGTGAGCGGCCTCATAATCCTGCCAGCTCCTGAGCAGGGACAAGGGACTGGCTTTCCCGTTGATGAACACAGACCGTGCCTCTCACCACAGACACTTCGCGGCAGGTCTGAAGGGTTGAATAAGAACCACTGGAAGGAGCTGTGCACAGTTGAACTGATGGGCAGGGAGGCTAAACTCTTCCACTACTTTCACTTGCAAAGGTAATTTTAGAAACATATTTGTAATCCCCTTGGGCTTAGAGAAGCCCCTTTAACACCTGCCTCAGGCAGAGAAAGGGCTGGGTGTTCCAGAGGGAGGAGGGTGGAGAGAGGGAGAGGACAGGGGCGTAGGCGCCGACTCCGTGGGTGCTGCGGGGCTGGAGCACCCACGGAGAAAAATTAGTGGGTGCACCCACGGGCAGCCAAGCCCCAGTGGCAGGCGGTGGGCTACAGGACCCTGTATATCAACCACGGTTACCCTGTGAGTGCCAGACATGAGGCCAGCCATTAGTGTGAGGAGGATCAGCTATTGTTTGGCCCCAGGGGTGCACAAGAGAGTTGTAATAAACCCTGGAGCCAAACAATTTCATATTCATACAGAACATATTCATATCACCCAACTTTTTAGGCGTGTTTGTGTATTTTATTAACCCCGTAAATGTAACCCATGAATGCTACCCCAGACTCCAAAGAGTCACAACACTCTTCGAGACAATCTGAGTATTTGTGTGGATTTTAGAGCCCTTAGAAAAAACAGTCAACTAGAATAAACCTTCACCAGAGCAGAGCTACTGCCCCTCTGTAATGAGATAAATCAGGTGTCATCTCACCATGAATCTTTGATCCACTTATGACCCTACTGAAGACATCAAAGTATCACAACAAGTTACTGACCTGCCACCTGTAGTTCCAATAAAGCGTCTTCATAAGCCACTCTAGACTGAAAAAAACACTTGTACTGTCCATCGTCGGAGGGTCGGATATCGCGTATTCTCAGGGAAACACTCCCATCGGTGATGTGGTCTTTTCAGAGCTCAGTCCTTCCTTGATATTCTGGCATCTGCTCCCCACACTGATCCTGCCCATCGTGGTACAGATGCACAACTGCAGAGTACGGGGACCTGAACCGTCTCACCTCCATGCTCTGAGCATCCATCCTGGGGGAAAGGTGGCAGGGCAGGATGGCCTCCCCACCTAAGGAAGCGGTGATTGGATGGGCAGGTCCAGTTACTGTGAACTGTGCTGAGAAAAATGCAATGAAAATAGAAATTAAATTGACAGGGGGCTGAGGGTGGCATTAATTCAGCAGTAAGACAAAATAAAAGAGCGTCCTGCATTAGAAGTGAACACCCCGTCTCCATGCAGTGCCCTAGGCATGTCTATAAGTGCAGAGAGTCACATGCTTGGGGTAGCTGCATCTTTGACTCCCTCTGGGGTCTGCTTAAGGATTGTCCCTTCGGTCTCAGGCCTCCAGCTGTCACCTCTCTCTGGGCAGGGACCCATGGCCCTCTCTCTCCACTGGGGTTTAAGGCTTGCAGCTTCCTTGCAATTCACTGTGGTGTTCCCACCAGGTCTGACCAAAGTCCAGCACCTGTGCTTTGCTTTCCATCCCAGGGCTATGAACAGTGTGTGCCAGCGGTTACCAGTAACCAAACAGGTTTTCCAAAGCAGGGAACATTTATGGACAAAAGCCCGAGAGAGAAAAGTTACCACAAACCAATCAAACATCTTACACTTATCGCAAAGCATTCTCATCTGGCACATGGGGACAGACTCTCTGTCAAACCTTTCTCTAAGGGTTTCTCTCAGTTTGTAGCCCAAGATCCCAGGCTTCTGGTTAGCTTAAATCAGCTTTTCATACCAAAAATCTTCATTCTCTTTGGTTTCTGGAACCTGCTCTGAACTAGTTTCACTGCCTGGGGTGGTACTTCTCTGGAGCTGTTATCTGTCCCACAAGAAATTACGCCCCATCATTTGTATATCCTGCAGGAGATGGGGTAACCCTCCCCCACGGAGTAGATTACAGTCCGGAGCCCACAAAGATACATATAGAACGGATCGATACTGTGAAGTTCCACTCCGTATGCTTTATGAAAATAGGCTTATGAATCTGAAAATGACATAGCTGGAATGTGCTTTATGCAAAAGGTCTCTTGTAACATATGACTGAAAAAGTTATAATGTGCTGCATTTGATTTTCCTATTTGTATGCATCTATCGTTCTTATAGAAATATGAGGTATGAACTTGTATTACTGGTGTAGTCAGACCAGGTGAGGGCAGTCAATGGGGCATCAGGAACTTGGTGACTGCCATTGACAGGACAATTGGCTGTAAATGGCCTGGTTTACCTTAAAGCCTTCCTGTGTATGGGTCAGGCAACCTAGGAAGAATGGAGACTGGGGTCTTACACAGACATGTGACCATGTCACCTGATACTGAAATCCATCTTGAAGCGGGTACTTTTCCAGAGTGGGGGTGGGATTCCAAACAAGGGTTTCCCCGCCTTAGGGAAATTCTATATAAGGCGGGGGAAGTAAACAATGAGGGTCTTCATCTGGCTTAAGAGATGGCCTCCCCACCCCAAGGAGATACCTGAAAGTATCTGGAAACAAAAGAACTGTGACTACAGGGGTGGGAGAGAACAGGCTGGACCCAGGTCAGAAAAGGCAACTGACCTGGGAAGCATTTTACTTGAAATAACATCGAGGGTGAGAAGTTATCATCTGTAACTGATTTCTTAATGTATTAAGCTGAGCCGTGCGTGTTTTGGTTTATCTTGCATTATGATTTACTTTGTTCTGTCTGTTATTACTTAAAACCACTTAAATCCTACTTTTTATACTTAATAAAATCGTTTTTGTTTATTAATAAACCCAGTGCAAGTAATTGTTACCTGGGGGAAAAACAGTTGTGCACGTCTCTCTTTCAGTGATATAGAGGGTGAACATTTTATGAGTTTACCCTGTATAAGCTTTATACAGAGTAAAACGGATTTATTTGGGGTTCAGGCTCCCAGAAAGGCTGAACACTGGGCGCTGGGAAAGTCCCTGTTAACTGAGAAGCCCCACGGCTGAGTGAATCTCAGTTTCTGCGAACTGCAGAGGGGCGTGGCCCAACCTCTGAGTCTGGGCTGGAGCCGAATTGGAGTGTCTGGCTCAGCAAGACAAGAGTGGAGGGGCACCCGTTCTGGCAGGAGGGTTGTTCTCTGTGGTACCCCAGAGCATCAGGTGACAGTCTCCAGGGGGTCTCTGTGACCGAACCCATCACAGATACTATCTAGGGAGAGGGTGCAGAATAGACAGAATCTTCATGATGTTAATTTGATAGTCCCCAAATACGGCATGTGGTTGCCATATCTGTCACCCAGCGTTCACAGGTGAATGTTATACACTGTCCCTATCATCGCTGAATAGGGCTGAACACTTCTCACAAGCACCTTGGGTATAATGGGTAATGGGGAGGGGGGGCTGGTTCTCTGACACACCAAGGACTTTTCATGCTGCTCCAGTGCAGTGCCCTCCCTGACTGCTGTAAGGATGGTGTGAGGGCCAGCAGGATGTGAAAAGAGATCATTGCCACTGTGCAGGTAAAGTCAGAAGTCAGATAATGAAGAGGGAGAAGGAGGCAGATAGAAAAGTGCAGGGGGCAGAGAACCAGCCATTGTGGAACTGAACAGAAAGGGGGGGTCTCTGGGCAGAGACTCAGCATCCAGCGCAACAAAGAGAGCTGGTTAAATTAGCAGAATGGAAACCACAGCAGGAGGGAACCAAAATGTCTGTGTAGCTGTGGGGGCAGCCCCGGGGGTGCCATGGGATACAATAAGACTTTCACTGAGGGCACAGAATGAAGAAGGTCTCACTCTCACCCCTAGACGGCTGTGCCTAGTGCAGTGTGAATGACTTGTGGGTTTTAATTTCATAAGTGGAGAGTTGGGAAGTCATGATTTGTTTGTGGCTGAAGAGTCTGATCTGTGACTTACATGGTCCAGCGGTGTAGTGTAGCGGAATTGTGTAGTGTCCCTTTAAATAGTTTGTGAGCCCAGTAACGGCGCTCACCATGTTCTATGTCTTAGAAGCCTCCAGTCAGAGCAGCAGCGTGTGTATAACTAGGCCTGACTAGATTGTGTATAGATAAACACCATCACTAGGACCCAGCTGTGCTCTGCGGTTTATGGTCGTTGTGTAAAGAGCAAAAGACCAGGGCTGGATTTAGGGGCAGGCGACCCAGCCAACCACCTGGAGTGCCAGGATTGGTGGGCGCCAGGCTCGGGGGGTGCCAGGCTTGGGGTCCTGTGTCTGTTAGTGACAAAAGGGAAAACAGAATGTTTGAAGTGAAATGTTTCAAGTATAGATGTTAGTACATTCCAGTTATTCCTACAATTAAAAATTTTCTTTGAGGAAACTTTTTTTTTGTTGCTTCTATAGGCATGAATAGATACAGATATACAGATCCTAGCATGCACATTTATTGTCTTATATGACAGGGATAAATCATGCATGCAAATCGTGCATCAAAGCCATGAAATGGGCTACAAATACAATAAAAGAAAAGTATTCAAAAATTTAACAAATGGAAGGAGGGGGGGCAACAAAGAAACGCTCCTCGCCGAGGGCACCATTTGGTCTAGGGCTGGCCCTGCAAAAAGCAGACGTGGTTTACGAGACAAGGCAGGGAAGCGAGGTGGATGGTGATGACCAGCAAGAGAACATCAGCAAACCCAGCGAGGAGCCCAGAGCTCCTACCTGACACCAGACTGTGAACCTGTAGAGCGAGGCAGAGAGCGACGTAGCCGGGCAGAGCGGAGCTCACTGTGGAGCCGGGAGAGAACGAGGGAACCTTCCCCATCATCGTAGCTGTGTCTGGGGAACAGGAGAAATAACCAACCAGATGGTGAGTGAGTGGGACGCGGTGACAGCGACACAGGGCAGTGGGGAGGAGGTAACAAGCACCAGAAGGGAAGGGATTTCCCCCACAGGTCTCGCCTGCCTGGCTCCGAGCAGGGTCAGATGTCACTGGGCCAGCAGCCGGTCCATACCACACTCACACCATGGCTGCACCTGTGGAGATGTCTGGTGTAATTTAGATTGCAATAGGACATCTACACTGAACACATCACCGGCCACCGACAGTGCCAGGAGGCATGAGCTGGAGCGACATGGTGCATCAACTATGAGAGAGGGACCGAGAGACTTTGTCCGTTGGACCATATGAACTGGAACCATAAACTCACTGAACGTTAAATCTCATCAAATGAGGGTCAATCCATCCTCATCATCGTATTCACTCACTATACTCCACACCTGAACATAGCCATTATATGAACAACATGCCCTCATATCTCAATGTCTGTCCTTTGACCCGTTAACCTTTTACCCCCAGTCGGGGATATTGCAGATTATGTATTCCTTAGCCACCCGATCTTAAACCGATCTTCGCAGCCCTTGATAATCTGTACGTTATTCCCTGATAACCTGAAACTTCTGTGCTTAAATTCTGTACCGTTCACTTTTTTAAAAAACATCATCTTAATAAAAATTTTAAATCTGTAAACTCTCCAGGGCAAGGATGGTTCCTCACTACTGGTGTGTCCAGGGCACAGCACAATGGGGCCCGCATCTTGGTTGGGCCATTTAGGAGTTACTGTAATATAAATAAATAAATAAGAAAGGAGGTATTAAGGAGAGCAAGTGAGTGCACGCAATGCCTCTGAGCGTGGTAGGAATGGCCCCTTATTGCTGTAGGAGAAAGCAGCGCCATCTCCCAGCCACACCTGTCTTGGGTGAGGGCATGGGCAGCAGGTAGCACAGGCCAGGGGAGGCTCAGCCTCCCCAAACAGCCCAGCCTGCCCAGCCCAGCCCATGCTCTGCCCCCAGCCCCCACCTGCCTGCTTCCAGTTCCCTCTTTTCCGCTGGGACTTGGGCAGGGGCAGCCAGCATGTGGCTGGGACTTGGGGCAGCTGGGGCCGGTACAAGCACCGGCCTATGGCCAGGACTCAGGGTGGTGCTCCGGGGCTGGGGGTGGCTGGGGTGTCCTGGGACTGGGGGGCCAGTGGCTATGGTGGGGGGGGGCACCGGCAGGGAGGGGGGCGGGGACTTGGGCAGAATGGGAGAGGCCCACGGCTAGGGTCCTGCAACGGGCAGGTCACGTGCTGCCCATAGGTGAGGGCTCTCGGAGGATCTCCCAAAGAGCAAATCAGCCCCCGGCCCCAGTGATTTTACATGTCAGTGACCCACCCAACTTCTCCAGTGCTGGTGCAATGTCAGGGTTGAATTAGGATCAAGGTCACCACATCTCTGTGGCCCCTCAGCTCCGCAACGTTTAAACAATTCTAAAGTGAGATTCCCAGAGGCGGTCTGGTCTGTGCTCCTGTCTCTGAGAGCCGGTAACACGGCTTCGGTGCCTATGCCTGTCGGGTCCTTAGGCTTCCTAGGTGTGTCTGCAATCTGCGGGTACCGGGCGTAGGCGTGCCCAAGTGACTGCATACGCTGGGCATCACCTCTGGCTGGTTGGGGGCTCACGGGAGGGCTCGTGGGTCTCTTTTTGGAGTCTTTTTCCTACGTTCACCCTCTGGAGGGAGAAGGCCGCGGCGCTGGCACGGATGGCCAAGGAGACTTGGGACCAGGTCATCCGCCTCTTGGATGGCTTCCTCCATAAGGAGAAGTTTTGATTTTAGTTCCTGGTCTTTTCAGGATCTGTGTGAAGGGGTGTACAACCCCTCGTTAGGCCACCAGGGACAGACCAGTCGCTGCAGGCCTCAGAAGGCCACGTCCCCTCAGCCTTGCTGCACCCGCTCCCAGTGGAAGCGACAGATAAAAGGAGGCGGCCCAGCCCAGCTTGGGCCGGCTGAGGAGGAGGAAGGACGTGTGTTGCAAGCTCCTGCAGAGAGGCCGGAGGCTCCCCAAGCAGTGGGAACCTGAGACCCGGACTGCACTGTGAGCGGCCAGGCAAGCGCAGAGGTTGACAGGGATGCTGAGCTGCGGCGAGCCGAGAGGTGTATGAGAAGCGCCCTGGGGTAGGAAGAGACCCAGGGAACGTAGTAGGAGCTGATGGTTCATCCCTTAACGTGGAATTCCCTGGCTTCATCGGGCCCTGGGTCAGCATCCGGTGGAGCTGGATGGGCCCGGGTGACCCTGCCACTCCCCCACTTCCCGCTAGGTTTGGCTACTGTTTGTTCTGCCCGGCCCAGAGGGCCAGAACCCCAACGGTGGTTGCCTCCTCCAGCCAGGATGCTCAGGGGCCACAGACTGTTTGTTTGTTTGTTTGTTTTGCCCCCCCGGGGGCGATGAACTGACTATTTGTTCTGCCCAGCCCAGAAGGTCAGGAACCCGAACTGTTACTGTCGGCCACGGGCAGGAGGCTCGGAGGCTACAGACTGCTTGTTCTACCCTGCCTGCGGGCTGATATTTGCTCAGCCCTGCCAGGGATCCTGAGACCCCACGGTTGCAATTATTTGATCCCACAGGGAGTCCAGACACGTGTGTGACGGCATGGGGGGCGGGTGGAACCTGGGCTTGGGGACGCTAGCCCCTGGCCTGGCCCATCCCTTCTGCCTCAGGCTCTTCCCCTCCCACCAGAGCCCAGAGCCCCACCCTGCACGGCCACCACCACCTCCCCCCACCCCCGGGCTGCCTGAGTGCCCCCAGCCCCAGAGAGCCAGGCGGGTGGCGCAGCCCTGCTCCCGCAGCCCCGGAGCACCAGGCAGTGGGGTGGGTGGCGTGGCCCCCCTACCCCAGTCCCAGAGCACGGGCAGTTGGGCAGGCAACATGGTCCCCCTCCTCCAGCCCCGGAGCACCAGGTGGGCACCTCCCCTTAGCCCCAGAGCACCCCCTCAGCCCCGGAGTGCCGGGTGGGAGGGCAGGCAGGATGCCCCCGCACCAGCACCAAGCACAGGCCGGCCCCCACTAGCCCCAGCCTGGGGCCCTGGCCATGGGGGGAAGAGCCCCCCACAGCACAGCACCAGGAAGCAGGAAGAGGCCTGGGGGTGGAGCGTCAGTGGGGCCATGCAAGGCTGTTTGGGGAGGCTCAGCCTTTCCCGGCCTTCGATACCCACTACCTCTGTGTGAGGAAGTGTGCGACCTCCACACTGGATCTATGAGCGTGGCCCCCTTTGACAAACAGCCCCCCCCATCACAATCTGACGTTCAGTTGGTGAGAGAAACCCACTAAAACGTGAGTCTACAATTCCCTGGTCCTCTTTGCTCCTAGACTTAGGGCTAGGTTCAGAAAGATTTAGGCGCTTTTCGTCAGTAAAACTTTCGTTGGCCCAGGGTGTGTTTTTTTCAAACTCTTGACCGACACAAAAGTTGTACTGATAAAAGTGAAGCGTAAACACAACCCTGGAATGTGACTCACAAAAGCCAGCACGCTACGCATGGACCTGCCTATGCTGACAATGGGAGGTGCCAGCCACAGCCAGGAACCCTCTTTGGAGATACCCGCATCTGTTGGGTTTGCAAGAAGCCAGGGGAAACGACACGTCCCTCCCACCTTTGTAGCCCCCTGGTTAGAGCACTCACCTGGGACGTGAGCGACCCAGGTGACAGCCCCCCTCTGCCTGAGGGTGAGAAGGGATTTGGACAGGGATCCGCTCTTTTCAGGAGCGTGCTCTGAGCACTAAGCTATGGGATACTGTGCTGTGAGGCCCCGTCAGTCTGTCCTAGTGAAGCTGTTGCCCTCTGGATCAATAATTAAAGCTGAATTGGAGCAGGGGGACTGGACTCTGGTCTCCCACCTTGTGGGTGGGTATGCTAACCACCCTCCGATAGCGTCAGTCTCATGCGTGTGTTTTCTTGTGCTCTCTCCCTCTCCTTCAAAGAGTGATCTGGGCCAGAGCCTGAGAGAGGGAACATAAACATGAGTAGGACCCGCTTGCCGGGGGGTTACAGCACTGACCAGCGTCCAGGCCTGTGTCTCCAGCGCAGCTTTAACTGGAGAGACAGAGAACGCCTCACATCAGCATAGCCCCATGGTTCGAGCACCCTCCTGAGTCACCAGCTGCCCGGGGGACCTCTTACCATAACCCAGCTGTGGCTCTGAGGCCCCGGCCCCGTCTGGAACCAGGTCGGGGGAAGAGCCGTGCAGACAGCTGTGGGGAGCTTCAGACCCTCCACCTGCCCTGGGCCGGGGGATGGAGGATAGGGATATGGGCTGGGGGCTGTTCTCAGGCCCGCCCAGCCTGGGCACACGGGGGGTCTGTGGCTCCCCAGCCCTGCTCCGGCTTCCAGCTTGGCTGGGGGGCAGGGCCTTGAGGGAAAGAGGGGGGGCAGGGGCGGGGCCATGGAGGGAGCAGGAGCTCCTGGCAACTTACAAATGTAGATTTTTTGTTTTGTTCCAGAACTGCACTCAAAAGGAAAACAGTGTAAACGTTTAGAGCCTACAAGGCCACCGGACGTTGAGAAGAGGCGTTCGCATGGCACTTTTGCAGCCAGCATTGCATGGTAGTTATGTGCCAGGGATGCTAAACATTCGTATGCCCCTGCATGCCTTTGCCACCATTCCAGAGGACATGCTTCCATGCTGATGACACTCGTTAAAAAAAAGTAATGTGTTAATTAAATCGGTGACTCAGCTCCTTGGGGGAGAATTGTCTGTCTCCTGCTCTGTTTTTCCTGCACTCTGCCACAGATTTCATATCCTAGCCATCTCGGATGATGACCCAACACGTGGTGTTCGTTTTAAGAACACTTTCACTGCAGATCTGACAAAAGGCGAAGAAGGACCAATGTGAGATATCTAAAGATAGCCACAGGACTTGACCCAAGAATTAAGAGTCTGAAATTGGACTCCAAAATTTGAGCGGGATGAGGTGTGGCGCATGCTTTCAGAAGTCTGAAAAGAGCAACACTCCAATGTGGAAACGACAAGATCCAAACCACCGAACAAGAAAATCAACCTTCCGCTGGTGACATCTCAATCTGTCATCAACACGGACGCATGACCTCTGGAATGGTGGTTGAAACGCGAACGGACGTATGATTCTTCAGCACATCTGGGCTGTCACTATCCTGCGATGCCAGCTACAACAGTGCCCTGTGAATGCCTGGTCTCCCTTTTAGGTGACACTGTAAACGAGAAGTGGGCAACACGAGCTCCTGCAAATGTCAACAAACCTGTTTGTCTGAGCGACTGGCTGAACAAGTAGTAGGACTGAGTGGGCTTGTGGCCTTTCAAGTTTTTCATTGTTTTATTTTTGAATGCAGTTATTCCACTTCTGTTAGGTGTGAAAAATGCAGATTTTTCTTCCCCATAATTACAGCACTTACTCCTAGACGACATTTGCTGACTGGCTTTAGTAAGAATCATGAAAAATGGGTCTTCACACAGTTAGCACTGACTGTCAGCCCCTGCCATGTCGTGATACCGTTCAAAGCCCCATACACTGGTTTGAGGAAGGTATTTTAGTGCTTGTAGGCCCGGAATGTATTCAGCTGATTTTTAGAGCCTGTTAGACTTTTGGTATGTTTTTCAAAAGCATCTGTTTAAAATAATGTAGGTCTGGGATCGGGCACCTGAGAACACAGATGGGGCCTAGTGGGCTGTTCAAAACAGGTTAGGCACCAGGGGCTAGCTCCACAAAAATATTGAGGTGGGCTTGGCTGCTACTTTCACTTTAGCTACCTAAATCTGACGCTGAGATGCTGCCGATCCTCAACCCCCCCAGCTACGGCCTAAATGTAAGGGGACTGTTGCCCCCTTACTAACAGTCAGTGGGGGTGTTTTGGTTGGCTAGCTCCTAGTCCTAAAAGGGGGAAGGGTCGATGGGAAACCAGGACCCTGAGACTGATAGTCCCCAGGAACAATGGGGAGAGGCCAACGCTCCAGGTCAGCCTGAATGACAGGGCGGGCAGGCTAATGAGGGAGTCAGGAGGCCAGGGGGGTCCCGTCCTCCATGTGAGCTGGATTTGCCTGGGTCAGACAGACAGAGTGGGGCCGAGCTAAGGAGAAAGCAGGGGCCCGAGCTGAGCTGGGGGGAAGAGCTGTGCCGATCCAGAGGGACCAGTAAAGCAGCCCAGAGAGAGCAGACCTGTCCTGCGAGCAACCAGAGCCCGAGGGGCCAGAGAAGCAGCCCAGGGAGCGGGAGGCAGAGCAGCAGCCGGGCAGAGACCGAGTGGTGGGGCTGGGGCGGGAGCCGTCCGGAGCTGGGTGCGGTGAGCAGCTGGGGAGAGCGAGGGGGACCCTGGACAGCGGGCCCCGCACAGGGAGACGTCTCAGCCCAGAGGCTCTGCAGGCCAGGCTTGGATCGTAACCCCGACAGGGCGGGGGCGACACTGGGCAGAAGGGTCCTGCCACTTCGAGCCTGAGAGCATGTGGCCACCACCAGAGCGAGTGTCCAACCCACAGCATCTCTGCAGCACGGCCAGGGCCAGAGAAGGGGCCTGGGACCTACAAGGAGCAGGCTGTGAACTGCCCTGATGTTCCAGAGACGCTGTTTGTGATGTTCCCTGCCACAGAGCGGGGTGATGTGTTTCCTTTCACCTTTCCCATTTTCCCTTATTCTTTTTAAAATTAATTGTTGATTAAATAACTTGCATTTGCTTTAAATTGTATGTAGTGGTCAGTGGGTCAGAGAAGTGCCCAGTGCAGAGAGTACCCCGGAGTGGGGACACCCTAGCCCCTGTCCTAGGTGACTACCGCAGGGTTGGGGGTCGAGCCCCCCAGGACTCCTGCGCCCAGCCTTGTTGGGGTTACGAGGACTCTGCCAGACAGGAGAGCGGAAGGGGAGTCCTCGAGGGCAGGGAGGCCACTGGGTAAAGGAAGTGGGAGCGAGGACTCAGATCCTTTCGCTAGCCCACTTCACCGGGGTCGTGCAGAAGCTCGGAAAGTTCCCCACAAGAGCGGGACTATTCCCCCGCTTACAGGAAGAAGGAGGTGCCTGAAAGTAGGACCCACAAAACCCAGCGTGCGAGGCATCTCCACACCGACGCTAACCAACGGGAAAGGCCGATGGGAGGGGTGTGTCCTGAGCCCCACCCCTCTCTGGATCTCAGGTTACGAGGTCTGGCTTGGAGAGAGGTACCTCCCCTGGCTCCCGCCCGCCCAGCTTTCCCCCACCCCCTGCCCTGCTCTCCCCTGCCCCGGCCGTACCTGGCTCCAGCCCGGCTCTGCCACGGGGTGGGATCAATACTGCTGCCAAGGCCGTCACGAGGGAGGTGTGGGCCCGGGGCAAACCCACCCTCCGCCACAGACCCCGCCCCACTCCACCCCTTCCCCCAAGACCCTGCCTCCTTCCACCCCTGAAGCAGCAAGATTAATCCCATACATTGCATTGATTATGACTTATTTGCCTGATTTAAAACGAGACCAAAAGGACCTGAGTCTCCTCGCTGTCAATAGCCCCCCGCTTGGCCAACCAGCACTGAGACGCTGAGGGGCGGGCGGCTGAGAGGTCTCACCAGAGGTCCCACAGGACGGCCCAGGTCACCATCAGAGCGGATCGCTCTCAGATCCAGACCCACCTCTTTGTGAGGACCTCCCGCGATGAGAGCAACCCCCTCCCCGCCCACCCTCCACATTCACCCCTCCTTGGTAGAGAGAGGGAAACAGGGAAAAAAGAAGCAAGAGAAGAGGAGAAAGGAGGGAGGAAAGAGGAAAAGGGAAACCAAAAAGGATAAACCCCAAGGTCCCCAGTGATTCCAAGCGTCAAAGTGCTCGGTAGGAAATCAAATTCTGCCCCCTTAAGCCAGTGTTTTCTGTGCCGAGAATTCTGCCTGCAGCAGGTGCATCAGACCCAACAGGTTCCAAACCTCTCGCAGCCTCCGACCTTGTCAAGGGAAGTTCGTTTTCTGGCACAATCAGTGGTGGAAAAGGAGAAACTCCACAGAGGCTCCTCCTCATGCTCATGACGTGAATCCTAATTCTCTCCCCGTCCTCGAGCGAAGGAGACATGCGGCTGCAAAGCCGGGGGGGTCTCAGCGACTGCCCTGGCCCTGCACCTCGGCCCTGCCCCGCTGATGTCGGGGTCTGTCTGTGAGGTCACCCCCTCCCCACCACCTTTGCCCAATGGGCTGAGGTCCTGCAAAAGGCCTTTGTGATGTCACTGCCCCCCCTCCCCTCCCCTCCAAGCTGATGTCCTGCCCCTGCCCAGCCTCTGTGGAGCTTGGAGTTGTTGCCCCCGGATCTCCGCACTCAATGACTGGTGAGTCGGGGGATGGAGCCGGCTATACAATAAAACACCAGTTTTTCATAAATTAGTCGACTTAAGGCCAGAAGGGACCATTGGAGCATCTAATATGACGCCCTGTATCTCCCAGCCCTCCCGTGTATCACAAGAGCTGCTTTTTGATGAAAGCACCTTCCCGAAAGGCATCTAGTCTTCACTGGAAGACATCAAGAGATGGAGAATCCATCACTTCTCTTGGCAGTTTGTTCCAGTGATGAGTCGCCCTCCCTCTTACAAATCTCTGCCTTGTTCTCAGGAGAATTTTTCTGATTTCTGCTTCCAGCCATTGGTTCTTGTTCTGCCTTTCTTTGCAAGACTAAAGAGCCCTTTAAATACTTGGTGTTTTCTCTCAGCGAAGGCACTGCAGGCTGCCATCAGCTCACCTCTCCATCTTTTTGAAAACTAAACAGACTGAGTTTTTCAATCCCTCCTTATAAGTCTTCTCCATCCCTCAAATATGGCTCTTTTCTGCACCCTCTCCAGTTTTTTTTAACGTTATTTTTGAAATGTGGACACCAGAACAGGATGCGGTATTCCAGTGTCAGTCTCCCCACTACTGAATCACCTCCCGTTCCATCCTCTGTTTATCTATCCATGGATGGCGTCACGGACTCACAGGACTTGTGCTCTCTCTCAGCCTCGTACAGTCCTTGGGAGGAACCTCCTTCAGTGTGACAGCCCTTCTCGGAGATCCACTCTCTCGAGGGTTAAGCCGTAGGCCCTTCCACCTCCTGGAACCCCTCTTCTCTGAGCCTTGAGCATGCCTGTCTGCCGTGGGCCCCCTCAGGGAGTCCCCTCACTCTGGACCCCTGGGGCCTCTACTCCCAGAGGGAAGAACGCAACCCCGATCCTGAGACTGCCGTGACTCTCAGCCAGCGTAAAAGAGAGGGGTTTATTGAGCATCTGAACACAGCACAGCAAACTCTCAGGGCCTCAGGCCTAACCTCCCTCAGCACAGTCCATCTAGGTCTCTCCTGCACCTGTGTGGGCTCTGGCTGTTTTCTCTCCCCAGTCCAGAAGCCCCCTCCTTCCAGCTAAGCGTCCGATATCAGCTTCCCACAAGCCTGTGTCCTTTGTCTTCTGTCCCAGGTGAACAGGCTGCCTGGGTCTCCTCTATCTCAGCCTCTCCTCTCCTCCCTCTTTTCTTTCCCCCAGGCTGGAAGCAGTCACCGGGTCTTCTCTCCTCAGCCCATTGTCCTACTACTGGCCCGACCTGGCTGTGACTTCCAAGCTGGGCCTCCCGCTCACCAGTTGCTGGGGTATCCATTCTCCAGGCCTTTGCCTGAGGGCCCAACTCTCAGGCGAGATCACCGCTGGTCCTCTGTAACAACAAACGACCTCTCCCACCAGTGCCACCTCGTTAAACAAACAGCACCCAGGGAAACTGAGTCCCACACGTGGCATGCAAACCATTGAAAAACCAAGAAAATCCCCCCGTCATCACCGATGGCTTTGGCCCTGTTCCCCACAGCATCGCACCGGGAGCGGATGTTGAGCGGCTCGCCCGGTATGACACCTAAATCCTTGACAGAGTCACGGCTTCCCGGAGTACAGTTCCCCCTCGGTGGCCTGCCTGCTCTGTCCTGCTGCCCGCTCCCACTGCGCCAAGAGGGGACCTGGTGACTGGAGCTGCTGTGGTTGTGTGAGAGCGCCGGGCTGAGACCAAAGGGCACCTCCGTTCTGGAACAGAGAGGTCTGGCCGGTAGGTGCAGTCGCCCCCGGTTTGGGGCACAGAAGGGGCTGTGGCTGGCAGCAGCTTGAAGCCCGTCCCCCAGCTGCGCTAGGCACTGTTTGAATGAATGCAACGTCCGTGTTACATACGGGCTCCTGGTGCTCGGTTGGAAGCACTGAACTGCCTCAGAGTTCTCTGTTTGCAAGGTCGGTGCCAGGAGATTAGAGAGACAAGGCGGGGAGGGGATCTCTTTCATTCTCCAACTTCTGCTGGGGAGAGACCAGCCTTCGAGCTCCACAGAGCTCGTCCTCAGGCCCTGGTCTCTCTCCCCAACAGAAGCTGGTCCAATAAACCATATGACCTCCCCGGCCTGGTCTCTCGGTGTTTTCTGCTCCCACGGGCGTGGCTGGGAAGGGCCACAGGGCTCAGCAGGCTCAGGGAGAAACCTCAGCCCCACTGGAGACAGGAGGGGAGCAAACCTCACAATCCGTGTGGTCAATGCAGGTCTGTGCATCTGCCCCCTCCTCCCTCAGTGGCAGTCTGTGGGCGAGGTCTAGGGTGGCCAGAGGTCCCGATTTTAGAGGGACAGTCCCGATTTTGGGGTCTTTTTCTTATATAGGCTCCGATTACCTCCCACCCCTGTCCCGATTTTTCACACTTGCTGTCTGGTCACCCTAGGGAGGTCTGGCAGCCCTCTCCCCAGCCACAGTCCGTGCGTGCCCAGCAGTCTGTGTGTGTCTCAGCAGCCCCCTGCTCACTCCCACGTGGAGCCCAGATCGGGGTGGGCTGGGCCTCTGGTTTGTTTGATCCCTGAAGGGTTTTCTGGGCACTAACTGGGACCCCAAGTTTCTCCTAATTTGAGGAAATCCCTGTGAAAACTCACCTTTTCCGGGGGTCTGTTTCACACCCTTCGCCAGAGACGTTCCCCATTCTTTCTCCAGTTCAGCTGGCAGCAGGTCTCGTGCGAGGGGCGGGGGAGAGCTGAGATTTCAGGCTGCTGCGTTATGGCGGGATTGCTGCGATTAACCGGCTGAACGTGCTAATTCTGAGGACGAAACGGGGAAAGGGGCAGAGATCGAGAGTCAGGGAGTGAAATGGAGAAAATACAGGAAGCATTTCGAGCAAGGGCGAAGTGCAATGACCAGAATCCAGAATATTCTCTGCACCCCTTGTCTAACTCTGGGCCCGATTCTCTTCCGCATTGACGGCCCTTTCCCTGTCTCCGGCCGTGTCTGGAGGGCTTTATGCCCTGTCCAGCCCCTTCACACTGCCAGGAAGGGAGAGGTGTTATGGAATCTTTGCCCAAACAGGAACCAGGCCCTGTGTCACCTTCATCCTGGGTTTCCGATGACCCCGAGAAGTTGGGGGGCCACCGGCGCCTAGAGCATGGCCCTGCCACAGAGGCCCCGCCCCTGGTCATCCTCTTCCCCCAAGGCCCCGCCCACCCACTGTTCACTCCTCTGGCCCCCGAGGTCCCCCTACCTGCCCCTCGCTCCTCTCCGCCTCTTCCCCCAAGACTCCACTCACCCCCTGCTTGCTCCTCTCTGCCCCTTTCCCCTAAGGCAGGCTACCGGGGGGCCATGGGGCCAGGCACCCGTCCCTTTTCTCTGTCTTCGGTGAGCGGGGGGCCGTGGGGTCCTTGGGGAAGGAGGTGGAGCAGGACAGGAAGAGGCATGAGAAGACGGGGCCGCGGGGGAAAAGGCCGAGGGGGGGTGGGGTGCAGGTTTTGGGGGAAGAGGCGGAGGGGGGATGGGAAGAGGCAGAGCAAGAGCAGGGCATCGGGCTAAGAGGCAGAGGGGAGCGGGGTGCAGGCGGGGCCCCCACTTCTCTGGAGCTTCATTTCTGGCCCTCAAAAGTTGACCACGGGCCCACGGGCCTCCGGAGGGGAGACCCTCCCCACATCCCCAGCGTTTCCCCCGCCTCATGGACGGCCTTTTGGGGGAGGCTCATCCTCCCCTGGCCTCTGATACGGGCTGCCCGTGCTCAGCTCCTTCCACGCGCTGGAGAGGAGCAGCACCCAGGGGTGGGGCTGAGCCGGGGGGCGCTGGGTCAGGGGCAGAGGCCTCGGGAGCTGAGACCGCAGGGACACAGCATGAGGCACCATCCCAGGCATCCCCATGAAAGGAGCAGAACAGGGTTTCCTTGGGGTGGGGAGTGTATGGAGAGCGTCCCAGGGTCGGTGGAGATGTATTGCCCTGGTGAGCAAGTGTGGCTAAAACACAGGCCTCGCTGTGAGCAGGATTTGAACCTGCGCAGGGAAACCCGATTGGATATCGAGTCCAACGCCTTCACCGCTCGGCCCTCACAGCCGTGAGTGACGTGACCCCCTCAGGCCCGAGAAACTGGTAAATAATCACAGTGCCCAGGCCTGAAGTCATCAGAAACACAGAATTCAAACAGGAAACCTGGCTCCCAAAGCGCAGGGGGATTTGGGGTTCTCATTGCTTAGCCATGTGGTTAAACATGAAACCAACCCCTTCCTGTGGGGCCTGTAATTGTTTAAAGATAGGGACATGGAGACAGGGAGAGGTTCACTGACCTGCAACTGGACCGAGATCAACTCCCCTCAAACCAGCTCATTCCTCACCGGTTTCTAAATGGTCATCACGTCATACAGACGTTTGCTCACTCCTGCCCTGGGCAGAAGAGAACCCCAGTGCCCTGGAGGTGAGAGGCCCGGACTGTGTCCCCGGAGTCCCGGGGCATCGTCCCTGCCCTGAGGCTGTGGCTGCACTGGGGAGTTTCTGTTTTGGGTGGGCAGGGGCCAGTGAGGCTCAAGCCAGCTCCGACGTCGGGGTCTGGGGAGGGTATGCTACTTCCACCCCCTGACTCACCTCAGCAGGCCACCCGCCTGTCTGGACTTGGGGGGCTTACCACCAAAAATTATAACTCAAAGGTGAGGGGGCTCAGCTCAAAAAGTTTGAGGTGCAGGGAGAGGGACAGCTAGGGGCTGTGTGTGGGCAGAGGGTAGCTCAGGGTGCAGGGAGACTCCTAGGGGCTGTGCATGGGGGTGTGCAGGGGGGTAGCTCAGGGTGCAGGGAGGGGGGTAGCTAGGGGCTGTGTCTGGGCAGAGGGTAGCTCAGGGTGCAGGGAGGGGGGTAGCTAGGGGCTGTGTCTGGGCAGAGGGTAGCTCAGGGTGCAGGGAGACTCCTAGGGGCTGTGCATAGGGGTGTGCAGGGGGGTAGCTCAGGGTGCAGGGAGGGGGGTAGCTAGGGGCTGTGTCTGGGCAGAGGGTAGCTCAGGGTGCAGGGAGGGGGGTAGCTAGGGGCTGTGTCTGGGCAGAGGGTAGCTCAGGGTACAGGGAGGAGGTAGCTAGGGTCTGTGTGCTCTCAGGGCTCCCCTGCGGTCCCTGTACCCTGAGGGCTCTGCCAGCCACAAAGCAGCCGGGTCCCCCCGCCCAGGCAGCTCTTACCAGCTGCATGAGCAAAGGGGAGCAGCTTCAACCCCCTGCAGCAGCAGGAGACGAGGCAACGCTGCGGCTGCCTGCTCCATGGCACCAGTCAGAGCAGCAGCTGTCCCACGCTGCCGGACTCTGACTTCCCACCTCCGACCTAGCAAGGGGGTGGAGAGAGGAGGTAGTGGAGGGCGGGTGTGGAGCTACCCCAGGACTGCCCTGCTCTTGCACTGTAGTTTGGGGGGGGTGTAACACCCCTGTGTTCCCCCAACTCTGCCCATGGGCTCAGGGCTTCTGGCCCTTGGGGAGCACCGGGGCTCGGGGCTCCAGAATTCAGCCCTGCTGCTCCCGGCTTCAGCCCTGTGGGAGGTGCTGGGGTTCGGGCTTTGGATTTTAGCCACGGGGCCCTGCGGCCCCCCTGAAAGGGTTCATGGACCCCCAGTGGGCCACGAACCCCCTGTTGAGAACTCCTGGTCTAGAAAACATGATCTACGAGGAAAGGTTGAAAGAACTGGGTTTGTTTAGTCTGGAGAAGAGAAGACTGAGAGGGGACATGAGAACAGTTTTCAAGTACATAAAAGGTTGTTACAAGGAGGAGGGAGAAAAATTGTTCTTGTGAATCTCTGAGGACAGGACAAGAAGCAATGGGCTGAAATTGCAGCAAGGGAGGTTTAGGTTGGACGTTAGGAAAAACTTCCTGCCAGCATAGTTAAGCACTGGAACAAATTACCTAGGGAGGTTGTGGAATCTCTGTCATTGTAGGTTCTTAGCAGGATCGACAGTCACCGCTCAGGGATGGTCTAGATGAGGGGTAGTCAATTATTTTTTGTCAAGGTCCAAATTCTTCATCAATGTACAGTCAGGGGCCAGACTGCAGAGAAAATCATTTACAAAAATAATAATAACGATAATATGTAAATAAAAAGTTTCTGGGGTCTGTTCAAAAGCGTCTGGCAATCCGGATTTGTCCCGTTGTTCGCCTGTTGACAGCCCCTGGTCTAGATAATACAGGAGAATTACGGAGACCTCGGGAATGGAGGTTGTTCGTAACTTTGCCCAAGCCGTTATGGGCTGCTCCTCAGGGTGGAGTGCTCGGAACGGGGGCTCACACTCTGCAGCGGCTGCCCGGCAAGTTTCTGATTCTAGCCCCCTGACTGCAAGGGTGATGCGTGAGGCACCCGGGGGCGCTTTGGCACCAGTGGGTGCGCAGTGCAGGCTGGGGCCCTTTCAAACGCAGCCGCTCCTCCAGAGCGCGGCAGGCGGGCAGGAGTTCGGGCTCCAGCAGCTGACGCTCTCGGCCAGGTTCCAGCAGCATCTCAGGGAGCTTCTTTCCTGGACTGAGACTAAGGTTGCAGGCTTGTCCCCCTCCCAGCCAGAGGCGGGAAACGGCCCCTGTGGCTAGTGCAGACCCCAGCACTCCTTCTCGGGAGCTCACAGCTGTGCCTGTGAACCTCAGCGTCTTCACCTGTACGTGGCTGGCCTTCCGCGTGGCAAGTGGTGGGTGGGGTGGGGACAGGCAGCCCCGATGTGCCTAACTTGACGATGCAGTGCCGGCACAGCACGGTATTTGTTGGGTTTTTTTGTTTTTCGTCTCCGCTGCTGCCTGACTGCGTACTTCTGGGTCCACGTGGTGTCTGGTTGACGGGTCCGTCTGTAACTCTGGTGTTCGTATTTTTGAGGTTCTACTGTACTTAGTCCTGCCTTGAGTGCAGGGGACGGGACTAGGACGGTCCTTCCGGTTCTGTGATTCCATGGAAAGGACTAATGTGGGTTTTTTAATCTGACCTCCGGCATTACACCAACAATATGATTTTACCCAGTAATTCCCGGAGAATTCAAAGGATAAGAGATTAGGATAAGAGAACACAAAGGATCCACTGATCAAGTTCCAGATCTCAGCTGTATAGTGGTGTGCAGTGAGCCCCTGTGCAGCTGAGCTCTTTGGCAGTAGGAAGTATGCATCCCCTGTCAGTGCTCCTTAAATGCTACCCCACGCCTTTGCAGTCCAAGACTAGGTCTTTTAAGAAAGAATGCTCCACAGCCACCAAGAAGGGGCCAGGCTTTACCTGAGAGCTAGGTTCATACTGAAACCTGCCTCTGTCAGACATCTTTTACTTCCAAAATCTTCTACTGGACGATCTAGGCATATAAGCATCACTCCTGATCCCTTCCCAGAACCCCACCCCTGAATGCTACATGCACGTAAAGCAAATGTTGACAGATTATCTGTTTTGGTCAGGAGCCAGAAACATAGCTAATACTCTGACTCTGTGCAGCTCTCTCCAGAAAACCATGGCAAGAGAGTTTATTTGTAAATGGGAAGAAATAATCTGCATTTTTAAAGTTCTTTGGGACAGTGATAAAAGTCATTTTAGACATGCAAAGTATTATGAACTTGGCATTCTCATACTTAGATGCTTCTGTAGGCTGTACTCATTGCACACACTGAGGGCTCCTGGCTGCCCTCCATTCCCCTCCCCCCATGTGCCACCCTCCCATCCTCTCTATTTCACAGATTCCCTGCATCTGCTCACCCCTCTTTCATGTCACAGGCTCTGTCCCATGTTTCTTCATCTCCCCTAGGCTGGGGCTCTGTGTGCCCTCCGACCTTCCCCTACCACACAGAACTTCTGTATGCCTCCTCTCCCCAGGCCAGGGTCCCCCTTTCTCCCCACCATTATTTCTTTTCTTTCTGTCTGAGAGATAAGTCATTGGGGGTGTCACCATTTTAAAATTATTTTGGGAAGATGATTGTTCATCTTTGTAGTTGAGATTCCTCCAACATGGGAGTGACTGTTGAGTGTAGGACCTCTCTTCGTTCAGCCAGTTATTACTAGACAATGTTGCCTCCCCTAATTATCAAAGCTTTACTACTGAGTCACCTGTCTTTATTGGCAGTAACATTCTAATTAATATTTACTCCATTTTACTGTATGGTGATTGCCCAACCACTGTCTAACTCTTGCTTTGGTATAACTTGATTAAAGGGATGATCAACAATTTATTTCTGAATACTCCCTTGAGCCTGATCATGCAGTCCTTTTGGGAGAGGGATGCAGAGATCCAGCTTTATAAACCAGACTTCTCTGTCTTTTATTCCTGTAACACTAGAAATAATTTTGTTTTTTAAACAGGAGAATAAACCATCCCTCATTCAGACTGGTCCTGAAGCAACCCTGCAGACCCACCTCCTTGTATTTGAGGCCGAGAAATCCAGAAAAGAAAACCGTGTTGTGTGTTTAGAAATGAGAAAGGAACTCTTCCCGAAGCCTACATACAAATGAACTTTTAAATTTGAGGAGACAGAATAAAAACTGGTCCCAGTTACCAGGGAAATCATGTCTTGTTTATACTAATCTGGAATATATATGGGGATGGGCACTACATAAAATCAAATTTTGCATACTACAAATCTGTAAAATGCAAAAGGTGTGTTTAATAGAATTTTCTATATCGTTTCATTAATTTTTTTAGATAAAGAAAAAATATTAAAAATCATCAGTATTTTCTTCTGTCTTGGTTTCCTTTAAAGGACACGAGGCTTATTCTTACAGCAGCACTTCACTTAACCCTTAAGTGCACTCTGACCTGAGAAACCAGCAGTTAGGAGGTACAATGGCAAAGGTTTTGACAGCATGGAAGTGAGTTTAAATCAGCATTTCTCACATGCGGCTACCAGGGGCTTTTTGTGCAGGCCTAACAGCCTCCTGGGCAGCGGTGGAGAGGCCAAAGCATCAGCCTCTCCCCTTCCCTCCCTGTTGCTCCTGCATGAGCCACCATGCCCCGCCTCTGGAGACAGGTGGGGCACAATGCTGCAGGAGCCAGGTGAGTTCTTGACTCACCTGTGGGGTGGGCAGGGCACCTTGGGGCTTGGGCTTCAGCCCTGGGTGAGAACCTGGCCGCAGGGCTTCAGCTGCACGGCTCGAGCCCCGGGCTCTGACCCAGGCTCCGGCCACGTGTCCTTGGCCCTGGGCGCTAACCCCTGGCTGTGCAGCAACAAGTGCTGGCTCCGGGCTCTGGCACCGACCCCCAGCCCTAACCCCGCTCCCTAACCCCAGCCCCAGCCCCAGGGTGGTGGGTGTTGATCCACAGCTCCAGCTGCGCAGCAGCAGCCACCAACCCTGGGCTCCAGCCGCTCACTCTGGACCCTGGGGGTGCTGCCTCCCAGCTCCAGCCATATGGCAGCAGGGCTCACCATTCTCCCCGACGCCTCCCCTAACCCCCATTTATCGCCCCCAGCCCCCACTGCCTTCCCTGGTTCCACCTCTATCCCCCCCATTGCCCCAGACCCCTGCTGCCTCCCTCTCCAAACCCAGGGCTTGCTGAGAAAAGCGAAACAAAGAAACATGCAAGTATCACTTTTCACAGCACGCTTACTAGCTGCCTGGGAGGCTGTGAAAAGTGATACTTGTATGTTTGTTAATATCACTTTTCACAAACTCCCAGCTAACTACTAAGGGTGCTGCGAAAAGCAATATTCAACATACAAATATAATTTTTCGTATTATTTTTGAGTCTGAAAAAACCCTACATAAATAAATTACAATGATTTGGACACGTGTATGTGCATATTTATTTGTTTTTCCTACAGTTAAGTATTTTAGGGAAAAGCGTCAGTGCGGCCACCAGCAAGAATTGGTGGTCACAGTCTGAGGCCACCAAAAAATGTGTTCTGAGAACTTCTGGTTTAAATGTACTAATAGGCCAAATCCAAACCAGCCATGTCTGCCTGAACCTTTTCAGGCAGGACTTCAGGTATCACCCAAAAGATCTTATTTTTCTTTGGTTCCATGTATACATTTGCTCAGATTTTACTTCTCCATTAAAAATGGAACCAATTCCCAGCTGCCTGTCAAGTGAGAGCCGGCTGAGTTTCCATGGTTCTCCCTGCACCCTTATGGGTCTGGTGCCAAGGGAGCACCACATAGGCCTGCAGTGAATCTCAAGTGCCTCTAACTTGTCTAGCTCTTCTCAGCCATTTCTCTTGCTGTGAGCTGCCCTCCTTTTGAGCCCCACCAACTTCCTCACATGCAGGAACAGCAGTATGTGCAGTATGTGATGGATCTGCACTTGCCAGGGACCGACATGGCCAGCGAGACATCCAGCCCCGAGGAGGGATCCAGCTGCCTCAGCCCCCTAAGGTAATGACTGAAAGGAAAAGGAAGAACAGATTTGTTCTGTTAAACACTTGGGGTCTGTTCATGGCCATCAGTGGTTCAGGTGCTGTCGTTGGCCCAGGCTCAGTTGGGTGCAGGTCTCTCTTGAGGGAAAAGGGTTGAGAGCCGTGTGTTCTTGTGAGTCACACTCGCTCATCTGACGCCGTCCACAGGCCAGCTGCTTTCCCCACACACTCAGGCAGCAGTCAAGTTTGTGCATCCAACCACATGTGCCACCCGCCAGAGGGTCAGTGCTTTCATCACTGTCTGCTGAGCAAATCTGGGGGCCTCCGTCCCCAAATGTGGACAGAGCCACACCGGCAGCACCTGGGGCCAGGCCGTGCAGGATCTCAGCCCCACAGGCAGGCAGGAGGAAGAGGGACCCGTTCGACTGGCTCTGTGGGCACAGTGAGGGGCTTCTATCTACACGGGAAAACCAGAGCGCCGGAAGACACCTCAGGTGGTGTAAACTGACATCGCTTTGCTCGCTTACACCAACGAAGGACCCGACCCCACATGCCCACTTGAGTCCTGTTACCTGTCACGGTAAAGAATCAAGTATTCAGCCACAGTGAGTGATGACACCAATCATCTTAAGAAGCGACATTGTCACTAATTGGTTAGAAACTCAATGAAACGGCAGTGTAGACAGGGCCCATTGGGCAGGGAAGCACCGTGATATCACACTGGATCTATCCTCGGGGAGGCTAGCTACTGCTGACCACGCTGTGTGTCCCAGGACTTCTGCAGAGTTGCCATGCCTGGGGCTGATCTCGTTGCCTGACACTGGTATTTGTTTCTCTTTAGCACGTCAGTGGAGGCTGTGAAGACTCTTTTCTCCATGCCCGGCTACTGGAAGGAATTTGCCATCATCCAGTTTCAGCAGGGTTGGGACACGATAGCCTCCAGATATTACTACTCACAGGGTGTTGGCCTGATTGCAAGGTAAGAGCCCAAAGTTTCCTCCTCACTGGGTCTCTCTTGGGAATGGGATTTCCGTGTGAAATATTCCTGTTCCACTCTCCTTACAATGTGTATGATAATCAAGTTGGGCCATTTCCACCACAAATCCAGGTTTTCTCACCCCCCCCCCACAAGTCACAAATCAACCCCCAGGGAAAGGGGTGTCTCCAGGCCTCATTGAGCGCCATGCAGAGACCCCTGGGACAGAAGATATACACTGTAAGGAGAGTGATCACTTTAGATAAGCTATTACCAGCAGGAGAGTGGGGTGGGAGGAGGTATTTTTTCATGCTTTGTGTGTATATAAAAAGATCTTCTACACTTTCCACACTATGCATCCGATGAAGTGAGCTGTAGCTCACGAAAGCTTATGCTCAAATAAATTGGTTAGTCTCTAAGGTGCCACAAGTACTCCTTTTCTTTAAGGGACTTTCTGTTCCATGTTCCAGATCCATGATCGAGTGTGAGAACCCTCAGCTCCCTGCAGTTTTCAGAGAGGCAATCACCATCGTCCAGAGCGAGAGGGAGGAGGAGCAGAGAACGATCGCCATGGCTTTCTGTATTGAGGTGAGATTCATTAGTTGACAGGCACAAGGGAGCTTTCTGGAGAGCAGCTCAGGCCAGTAAGCTCTGGGGCACATTGTCAGCAGCTCAGCAGCCTTACCGCCAGCTAGCTCCTCTCCGCACAAAGATGGTTGTGGGGCATGGCAAAGAGAGGGAGGGGGAGACAGGGTGAGATTGCTCCTGGCTGGATGTGCCTCGATGGGATTATGGGGCAAGAGGGGATGTTTCTCCAGTGCCCCAAGGCCTTGCTTCTCTCCTCACCTTTTCCTGGGGTTGTGCTTTTCTTCTGTCCCAGGGGTCTCTGCATGGCGCTCAATGAGGCCTGGAGACGCCCCTTTCCCTGGGGGTTGATTTGTGATTTGTGCATGAGTCCAACTTTTGGGAATGAACCAACTGAAACAGCAGCAACTGGCTCCCTACGCACCAGAGACTTTGGGTGGGAGTAAGTGGCCCTTTGGTAAAGACGACTGTCTAGGGCAGAGACCCCACAGGAAGACCTCTGTTCCTCAACCTGATGTTGATTTGGCTCTTTCCAGTTTCTCCAGAGTCCTTCCATTGAGACAGTGCTGACAAAATCAGAGCTCCGGGCGCAGCTCATGGAATGGAGCAAAGACACAAATCCCGTCATACGTAAGCTCAGTCTGCGAGGCCTTGGCAGTATTGTGTTCCAGCCAGAAAAGGTAAGAGGCGTGGATTGCCCAGGGGACCGAGGAAGCCGATGTCTCTCAGATAGCTCGGAAATGAGAGCCAGATCCCCACACAAGCCTTGTTGTTTAACACACAGCCCTCAAATGGTGGAGTTGTTTTCCTGAGCAAATCAAGGCATGACGTGCTCCCTGCTCCTGTGAGCTGAGCCCTGATTGCAGATGGGATGCAATGGGGGAGGTGGGGTGAGCAAAGACAAAGGTTACAGTGAGCAGCGGGCACAGAGTGACAGGAGAACGACTTTCTGCCCCGTTGGGGGGCTGTGCCATCCGTGGTTTCTCCTAGGTGGGAGTGGTCCAGCATGTGCTCCAGGCTGTCACCCTGGAAAGTAATGAGTTGCCTTCTTCATTCGTGCAGGTGAGATGGTTACAGGCCCAGCTGCCAGGAACCGTGGCCAGGTTTTGTGACCGGGATGGAGGGTGTGTCAAGGAGGCCATGCAGAAAGCTGGAGACATCATCTACCTCCTCAAGAGGGAGGGCCTTGGCTCCATCTCCCAGGACATCGCAGTCAGCCTTCGCCCCTTCATTGATGACGTAAGGCTTGGAACCCCAGGAGAAGCCCATGCCCCCCCCTACCTGTCTCTGATGCCCTTGTCTCTCTCTCCCCATCTCCTTGGCTCCCACCCCTCAGGCCTGCCATGGAGCCTCCAAGGAGCGCCCCCGCCATGGGTGGGGAATCTCCTGCTGAGCCACCTCCCTGTCAGAGCTCTTCTCTCCAAAGCTCAGCCTCAGCGCCATGCTCCCAGCCCCTGCTGCAGCCTGGCCTGGGGGAGAGGGGGCCTGGCCCTGGGCAGATGACCAGCTGTCTGGAGAACACAGGCCCCCAAAGAGGTGGAGATTCTCAGCAGGAAAGAGGTGGGTCGGGAATGGCTCGGCTCTCGGGGGCACCGAAGAGCAAAAGAAATGCTGTGTTTTGTAGCAGCGCATCCCTGCAAGGCTCCAGCAGCGGCTTCTCCCCTTCCCCAGACCAGTCTCCAGCAGACTTCCCTCCCTCTCCCCAAATCTTCTCGGGTTCTGGGATTCTGGGCTCTCCAGACAGAAACTGCCTCTGGGACACCCTGGGGCTGCGCTGTCCCGCACAGGGTCTCAGGCCTTGCACAAGATGTCTATGGCACTGGCCTGGTGTCCGCCCTGCTCCCGCCAGCCAAGTCAGTTCACACAGGGGGAACCGGAGCAGCGGGCGGATTATGACTCTGTCGCGTTCTGCTCTGATACTGCCTGGCTTTAACTGGGGGTCCCCACCCCCTGTGTGTCATTGCCAGGAGAGGGGCAGTGTGCGCTCAGCTGCCATTTCACTGCTTGGCAACGTGGTGAGCAGGGTGCAGGACCCAGACAAACCCCTCGTGCAGCAGGAAATCATCCACTGCTTGCTCCCGCTGCTGCTGCATCTTGCAGACCAGGAGGAGAGTGTGACACTGGTAAGTGCAACCGTCATTATTTCCTTCAGAGCAAAGGGCCAGAATCCCCTGGGGCCCCCACTCCAGTCATCGCCAGAGCCCCTTGCCCAAGCAGAGTCTTCTCCTCCCGGCTTCACTCCATGCTGGAGCCTCGTGCCTCATCCATCCTCACAGCACACAGCACAAGGGGTGGAGAAGGTCCAGTGTCCCCCACACTATCCCTCTCGCAGTGAGAACCCTCTTGGTCTCCCTTCTCTTGCAGCGATGTAAACTGACGCTCTTCCGCTGCGCAATGTTTCTCGGCTGGGCTCATTTGAAGAGGCTGTTCCGCAGCATGGCCTGGGATGGCTCCTCACAGCTCTTGAAGTGTGTCGGGAAGTGCTTGGTAGGTGAATTCCTTGTGCCTTGAGAGGGGTGAATGGGGACTTGAGGGAGACCTTTCGAACCCCACAGCCTGAGTACCCATCCGCTTCGGTCGGGTTGCAAGACTCTATTCCAGGCTCTCTGCTGGTTCATTTCTGCAGGAGTTACAATCCGTTCACATTTTTGACATTTTTCTCCACAACTGTCAGACCTCCAAACTTTTGTCTTTTCAAATGAAAGCGGAGGTTCTGGAGAACACAACAGTGACTTCAGAGAGGTGCTGCTCTGGTGTATGGGTTCGTATTGGCGGCTGCCATTGCCTGGCTATATGCTTTGGCTTTCCTGGACTATTCGCTGTGGGGAGAACATGTCATTTGTATATTGTGCATTTCTTCCTTCTTTCTTTCCAGATGCAGAACAACAAGAGCCACATCCCCAAATTCCTGTTCCAGGCCCTAGAGTACCTGGAAAGCTCCCAGACAACAATACGACACTCTGCAGCCTTGTTCATTGGTAAGCAGAGGAAATTCACTTGAGCTTTCTTAAATGTTTCCTTCAAAGCCCTTTTCTAGATGGCTGCTCTGTTCCCTCCGACAGCACCAGAATCCTACAACGGGGTGTCTGTGTGTGTGTGTGTGTGTGTGTGTGTGTGAGAGAGAGAGAATTAACATGTATTCCAAGATGAAGGGAGCAACTTAGCTGTATCAACTGCACCAACTTCCCCTGCCCACAACAGCTCTTTGGCTGTGCCTAGGGGAGATTGAATTCACATCATGCTGGTTTGATGTGAATTCAATCTCCTTTGGAAATCAGCTTCTCAGTCACTGCTGGGCATCTGATGCTTTATCTAATGTGCTTTGTGAACAGATGTAAGGAATGTATTTAATTTCCGAAGGGCTGTCTTGGGGGAATGGCTGCATCCTTAGCAGTTTTCAGCGAAGGATTTGAAAAGTAATGAGATGCACTGTATTCATTGTATGTCTAGGAAATACTATCCGCCATTACTACAATTTGTTGTCTGAAACAGTGAATGAAGATGGCATCTCCCGCCTGTATGAAGGTAAGGAAATACCTCTGTGTGTTTGTGCCTCTGTGGGAAGTACAGGGGTGCAGCACAGGGCCCGAACACAGGTTTGAATGTGGACACAGGTCCCTCTCTGTCTAAGGACAGCGTTTAAGGAAGAAGGATGGTCATGCGAGCTTCATCGAGGTACCACAATATGTGTATGGGAGCAGGGGAATTCCATCTCTAGCTCCTAGTGTAGACATAACCTTAAAGCTGTGTGGGGAAACTGTCTTCATAAAGGTCTGAAAGTCTGTAATGGAAGGCCTGACAGAATTGAAAAGAGCCGTTGTTATTAAGGATGATGATGATGATGACAATTACCCTCATCACCTGCCCTCCCTGGAATGGAGTGATTGCAGGCCAGGGAGATTCACTCCGAGATTGGTGATCAGCTCCTAGGAAATCCCATGAGGGCACATGGGAAACACTTTTCCCTGTGATCTCTTCAGGAATGAAGGCACAGGGCCACAAAGGATTTCAGCAGACATTAGGAGCCTAAATCCCTTTGTGGATCTCGGCCTAAATGTTGGATGGTTTAATGTCGCTGCGGCTGTCGCTTTCCTGTTCCATCGAAAGAACAAGTGCCCCCAACCGTCTGTGTGTAGGGGTGTGTTTAGGGGTGTAGGCCGGCGGAGGGGGAAGTGACAAGAATGGGGTCTCCTCTCTGTCCAGAGCTATTTTGGGAGGAGCGGAGTTGTTGCTCTCGTGCCCTTAGACTCTGGGGGAGCGAATAGCAGGGGGCAATGGCCATCGGGAGTGGAGGTTTCCTAGGCACCAGGCACATGAGCACCAGGGGCTTTTCAACCCGTTTCCTCTTGGTTTCAGCTTTTCAGGAAGTGCCTTTGAAATCTGACAGGACCACGTGGGACATCCTCAACAGACATTACAAATGGTTGCAGAAGCTTGTAAATCTCGTGTCGGGTTCTGCATTTGACTAGGGAACCGGGACCGACACAGAAGAGCTCTTTGTCCTGCTATGGTACGTACACCAGACGCTTATCAACTTTTTGGTGTCCCTAGCCTCTGATTGCCAGAAACTAGGAATTAGGCAACAGGGCATAGATCACTGGATGAGTCTTGTCTGTTGATTCCCTCTGGGGCACCTGGCAGTGGCCACTGTCAGAAGACAGGATACTGGGCTAGATGGACCTTTCCTCTGACCCAGTCTGGCCTTTCTTATGTTTGGAACCGGGGCTGAACAACAAGGTGGATGTTGGCAGATGACACAAAATTATGCAGATTAATCAGCCTAGAGAAGACTTTGAAGAAGTTCAAAGGGATCTAATCAAGCCATGTCACCGGGCAGCGCAATGGCAGATGAAAACCAGCGCTGACCAAGGCAGGGCCATACACATGGAAAGCGGTGAGGTGAACGACTCCTCCATATCGCTGGTGTCAGAAACCAAAGCACGGCTGGTTGGGCCCAGTGGTTGGAGCAGGGTTGCTGGGGCCGTGTGCTCAGAGTGGTGGAGGTCGAGCCAAGGGGAGCCAAGGGTTGGAGCCGGAGTCAGGAGTCAAGAGCAGGATTGGAACAGGCTGGGGAGTAGGGCCAGGGCCGGATTAACAATTCCCGGCCAATGGGAGCTGCTGGGGGAGATACGCGGGGGGAGGGCAGAGCCGAAAGGCAAGAGCAGCCCCCGGGACAGAGGTTCCCGGTGCAGTGCTCATCGCGGCGACGTGGCTGGGGGGGCAGACAAGAAGGGCAGTACGTGGAGCCGCCTCGCCCGCACCCCAGCCAGGCAGAGCCAGCCTGGCTGGAACGCAGCACACAGGGGCTTTAGTGGCTGCAGCTCGGGCCCCCCTAAGCCCTGCTCCTTTCCTGAGTGCACCATTGCCCCACTTCTGCCCCATTCCCACACACTGGTACAGGGCAGCACCCTGGAGCTGATCTCTGACATCTCTCTCCCTAGAATGAAGTCACTGCAGAGTCAGGACAACCCCACCTTTGGGCACCATGTAGGACATCTCACCCCACCACACAGAGCCCGACATTCACACAGCTTCTCGCATGTGATTCCCTCACTCATCAGAGCCAGGCGGAGAGAGGAGAAATTCTCCCAGACTCCCTTTAACCATTGCCAGCCCCCAGGGTAGTGGAGGTTGCGGGGGGTTGGGTGCTCTCTTTAAGAAATGCCAGCTCTCAGGGAAGTTGCAAATGAATATTGGCAAAGTGGGGTGGTTTTGTGCTGTGGAAAACTACCCTGCTTGAAGGGTTTGTTTTTCTAATTTGTGCTCCTGCCCTTTCTCCCTCTTCCAGACGTCTGGAGGCCAACAGGAGCCAACTGAGCCCACCACTGATCCCATCTCTTGTGAGATGGCAAAGCAGCTGTTGCATGGGAAGGAGGAGAGAGAAGAGGCCGAGCAGCGTGTGCCGGGGTGAACCAGCCCCACATAACCCCACAGTCTAGGCGGAGGAAGCCAAGCCCCTCCCCAGCCCTGCCGGACACGCTACAACTGGAGCACCAGTGTGAAAGGGAGCAGCTCAGCTCACGCTAGGCAGAGCGCCGAAAATGGAGGATGCACATTGTAGGCTCCAGTCCAGAAGCAGCTGAAGCCCCTGACTGCAGAGCTCCGAGGCGCCGAGACCCAGCCGCACCCCCGGGGGCCTGCAGACGTGCAAGGGAGATCGGAGTGTCTGGGAGTTTCCCACGCCGGGAACCCAGAGACCCCCAGCCCGTGGCCTAGAGACTTCTCCTCTGAAGTAACCTGGGTGAACGAGCCATTGTCATGCTGAGTGACGTCAGCATGTTCTGGTTGGATCCCCACTGACTCAACGGCAAACACATTGGCCACAGACAAGGCCCTGGGCTAGGGCAAGGGGGAGTAAGGAGAGTCTGGGTCCACCTGCCCTGGCTGCCATCCATCCTCGGGTGGCTGCCCACGTCCCCATTGCGCCACTAGACTGCACGGCCCCAAGAGGAGGGGCAACCATCTTGTCTCTGAACTCTCAGCCACACAGCCCTGCACTGAAGGGCGGCCGCACGGACTCTGGCCGTTGGGCCACGCAGCCCTGGATGGAGAGGGCGGCCGCACGGACTCTGGTCGTTGGGCCACACAGCCCTGGATGGAGAGGGCGGCCGCACGGACTCTGGCCGTTGGGCCACACAGCCCTGGATGGAGAGGGCGGCCGCACGGACTCTGGTCGTTGGGCCACACAGCCCTGGATGGAGAGGGCGGCCGCACGGACTCTGGTCGCTGGGCCACACAGCCCTGGAGGAGAGGGCGGCCGCACGGACTCTGGTCGCTGGGCCACGCAGCCCCAACGGAGAGGGCAGCCGCACGGACTCTGGCCATTGGGCCACACAGCCCTGGATGGAGAGGGCGGCCGCACGGACTCTGGTCGCTGGGCCACACAGCCCCGACGGAGAGGGCAGCCGCACGGACTCTGGCCGTTGGGCCACACAGCCCTGGATGGAGAGGGCGGCCGCACGGACTCTGGTCGTTGGGCCACACAGCCCCGGACGGAGAGGGCGGCCGCACGGACTCTGGCCGTTGGGCCACACAGCCCTGGATGGAGAGGGCGGCCGCACGGACTCTGGTCGTTGGGCCACACAGCCCCGGACGGAGAGGGCGGCCGCACGGACTCTGGTCTTTGGGGCACACACCCCTGAGTGGGAGGGCAGCCATTTTTGCTCTGGCCATAAGGCCAAACCACCCTGAGGCTAAGGACAGTTATTTAGTTTCACCCATGGGACCTCACCCCGTCACCCCTAAGGCATCTCTCATCTGTCACCATAAGACCCACACTATGATATAAGATTTTCGGGGTCAGGATGCAAATATGAGTAGAAGCAAGGAGTGGCATGTGACCCCTCTAAGAGCTCCTGCCACTCCTCTACCAATCTGGGGGTGTTTTATCTCCATCCATCTGCCTCAAGAATGGATTTGAGCAATGGGGGAAAGTTCTGGGGCAGAGTGACCCATCCGGAAGTGGGTCACGTGACCCCTCCGAGAACTCCTCCCAGTTGGGTTGAGCCTCATCCCCTTAGGACCAGCCAGAGAGGGGATTTCACCAAATAGGGTAAGTGCTGTGGTGGGGTGACCTGCCCGCAAGAGGGGCCCATCACCGCTCCATGAAATCCCCCCACCGTCCTCTACTAATCGGTCAGGGTTTCACACACCCCTTAGGCCATCCCAGAAGGGAAACGTACCGATCAGAATAGGCAGTGCCCGAAGGTCTAGGCCAGAAGCCGCCGATCTCTGGAGCTCCATGTTTGCGTGGCTGGCAGCATCCTCCTGAAAGTCGCAACTCAACACTGCGTGGAAGAGCCCGTCTCGTTCCAAGGTTGTCTTTTGCAGAAATCGTGGCCTAGGCCTTCGGGCTAAACCTGTTCTGGATTGGTACACGTTTCCCTTCTGAGATGGCCTAAGGTGGGAGTGAAACCCTCTCCAATTGGGAGAGGGCGGTGTGGGGACTTTTTAGGGACCACGGAATCCTGTTGTGGGCAGCTCACTCCACTGCGGCACTTCCCGTATTTGGTCAAATCCCCTCTCGGGGTGGTCCTACAGAGCTGACGCCCACTTCAATTGGTAGAGGACAGAGGGAGGAGTTCTCAGAGGGGAGATACAACCCCCTTCTGCATGGGTCACCCTGCCCCGCAACGTCCCCTGATTGGTCAAATGCAGTCAAAGGCAAGTGCTGCTAGATGAGTTTACAGAGGGGACTATGTGGGAAGAATTTACTGTAAGATTCCCCGCATCTTCTGAATGGGGTTTAGGTTCTGCCCTCTTTAAAGGAAGGAAAAATCCTGACAGGTGATCCTATGGGGCTGAAACCCACTGTGATGAGTTAGTAATCTGTCCTCTTCACCACTCTAGGATGGAGTCTGGGGTGCAAGCTCTGGGATGGAGTTTGGGTACTGGGTGCAGGCTCCGGGCTGGGGCACAGGGTGGGGGTGCAGGATGGGTGGAGGGGTGCAGGCTCTGGGAGGGAGTTTGGGGATGGGAGGGGCTGCGGAGGGAGGGGATGCAGGCTCTGGAACGGAGTTTGGTTGTAGGCTCTGGGCTGGGGTAAGGGGTGGGTGTGTAGGAGGGAGTTCGGGTGCAGGAGGGGGGATGTGGGAAGGGGGTGGGGGTGCAGGCTGTGGGATGGAGTTTGGGTGCTGGGTGGAGGCTCTGGGCTGGGGCAGGGAGAACCGCAATTAACTCATGCAATTAACTCAAAAAAATTAATCACAATTAAAAAAATTAAAACTGCAATTAATCATGATTAATTTTTTAATTGTGATTTTTTTAGTTATGATTGATCACACTGTTAAACATTGAATACCAATTGAAATTTATTAAAGATTTTGGGGTGTTTTTCTACTTTTTTCAAATATATTGATGTCCATTACAACACAGAATACAGGGCTCCCTTTCTAGGATGATTCTTTACAAATATTTACACTGTCAAAGTAATAAAAGAAAGAGCCTTTTTCAGTTCCCCTCATAAAAGTGCTGCAGTGCAAGCTCTTGACCGTGAAAGTGCAACTTACAAATGTAGATTTTTTGTTTTGTTCCAGAACTGCACTCAAAAGGAAAACAGTGTAAACGTTTAGCGCCTACAAGGCCACCGGACACTGAGAAGAGGCGTTCGCATGGCACTTTTGTAGCCAGCATTGCATGGTAGTTATGTGCCAGGGATGCTAAACATTCGTATGCCCCTGCATGCTTTTGCCACCATTCCAGAGGACATGCTTCCATGCTGATGATACTCGTTAAAAAAAAGTAATGTGTGAATTAAATTGGTGACTCAGCTCCTTGGGGGAGAATTGTCTGTCTCCTGCTCTGTTTTTCCTGCACTCTGCCACAGATTTCATCTCCTAGCCATCTCGGATGATGACCCAACACGTGGTGTTCGTTTTAAGAACACTTTCACTGCAGATCTGACAAAAGGCGAAGAAGGACCAATGTGAGATTTCTAAAGATAGCCACAGGACTTGACCCAAGATTTAAGAGTCTGAAATTGGACTCCAAAATTTGAGCGGGATGAGGTGTGGCACATGCTTTCAGAAGTCTGAAAAGAGCAACACTCCAATGTGGAAACGACAAGATCCAAACCACCGAACAAGAAAATCAACCTTCCGCTGGTGACATCTCAATCTGTCATCAACACGGACGCATGACCTCTGGAATGGTGGTTGAAACGCGAAGGGACGTATGATTCTTCAGCACATCTGGGCTGTCAATATCCTGCGATGCCAGCTACAACAGTGCCCTGTGAATGCCTGGTCTCCCTTTTAGGTGACACTGTAAACGAGAAGTGGGCAACACGAGCTCCTGCAAATGTCAACAAACCTGTTTGTCTGAGCGACTGGCTGAACAAGTAGCAGGACTGAGAGGGCTTGTGGCCTTTCAAGTTTTTCATCGTTTTATCTTTGAATGCAGTTATTCCACTTCTGTTACGTGTGAAAGTGCAGATTTTTCTTCCCCATAATTACAGCACTTACTCCTAGACGACATTTGCTGACTGGCTTTAGCAAGAATCATGAAAAATGGGTCTTCACACAGTTAGCACTGACTGTCAGCCCCTGCCATGTCGTGATACCGTTCAAAGCCCCATACACTGGTTTGAGGAAGGTATTTTAGTGCTTGTAGGCCCGGAATGTATTCAGCTGATTTTTAGAGCCCGTTAGACTTTTGGTACGTTTTTCAAAAGCATCTGTTTAAAATAATGTAGGTCTGGGATCGGGCACCTGACAACACAGATGGGGGCCTAGTGGGTTGTTCAAAACAGGTTAGGCACCAGGGGCTAGCTCCACAAAAATATTGAGGTGGGCTTGGCTGCTACTTTCACTTTAGCTACCTAAATCTGACACTGAGATGCTGCCGATCCTCAACCCCCCCCCAGCTATGGCCTAAATGCAAGGGGACTGTTGCCCCCTTACTAACAGTCAGAGGGGATGTTTTGGTTAGCTAGCTCCCAGTCCTAAAAGGGGGAAGGGTCGATGGGAAACCAGGACCCTGAGACTGATAGTCCCAAGGAACAATGGGGAGAGGCCAACGCTCCAGGTCAGCCTGAATGACAGGGCGAGAAGGCTAATGAGGGAGTCAGGAGGCCAGGGGGGTCCCGTCCTCCGTGTGAGCTGGATTTGCCTGGGTCAGACAGACAGAGTGGGGCCGAGCTAAGGAGAAAGCAGGGGCCCGAGCTGAGCTGGGGAGCGGAGCTGTGCCAATCCAGGGGGACCAGTAAAGCAGCCCAGAGAGAGCAGACCTGTCCTGGGAGCAACCAGAGCCAGAGGGGCCAGAGAAGCAGCCCAGGGATCTGGGGGCAGAGCAGGAACCGTGCAGAGACCGAGTGGTGGGGCTGGGGCGGGAGCAGTCCGGAGCTGGGTGCGGTGAGCAGCTGGGGAGAGCGAGGGGGACCCTGGGCAGCGGGCCCCGCACAGGGAGACGTCTCAGCCCAGAGGCTCTGCAGGCCAGGCTTGGATCGTAACCCGACAGGGCGGGGGCGACACTGGGCAGAAGGGTCCTGCCACTTCGAGCCTGAGAGCGTGTGGCCACCACCAGAGCAAGCGTCCGACCCGCAGCATCCCTGCAGCACGGCCAGGGCCGGAGAAGGGGCCTGGGACTCACAAGGAACAGACTGTGAACTGCCCTGACGTTCCAGAGACCCTGTTTGTGATGTTCCCTGCCACAGAGTGGGGTGATGCGTTTCCTTTCACGTTTCCCATTATTCCTTATTCTTTTTAAAATTAATTGTTGATTAAATAACTTGCATTTTCTTTAAATTGTATGTAATGGTCGGTGGGTCAGAGAAGTGCCCAGTGCAGAGAGTACCCCGGAGTGGGGACACCCTAGCCCCTGTCCTAGGTGGCCACAGCAAGGTTGGGGGTCGAGCCCCCCAGGAATCCTGGGCCCAGCCTGGTTGGGGTTACGAGGACTCTGCCAGACAGGAGAGTGGAAGGGGAGTCCTCGAGGGCAGGGAGCCCACTGGGTAAAGGCAGTGGGAGCGAGGACTCAGATCCTTTCGCTAGTCCACTTCACCGGGGTCGTGCAGAAGCCAGGAAAGTTTCCCACAAGAGCGGGACTGTTCCCCCGCTTACAGGAAGAAGGAGGTGCCTGAAAGTAGGACCCACAAAACCCAGCGTGCGAGGCATCTCCACACCGACGCTAACCAACGGGAAAGGCCGATGGGAGGAGTGTGCCCTGAGCCCCACCCCTCTCTGGATCTCAGGTTACGAGGTCTGGCTTGGAGAGAGGTACCTCCCCTGGCTCCCGCCGGCCCAGCTTTCCCCCACCTCCTGCCCTGCCCTGCCCTCCCCTGCCCCAGCCGTACCTGGCTCCAGCCCGGCCCTGCCGCGGGGTGGGACCAATACTGCTGCCAAGGCCGTCCCGAGGCGGGTGCGGGCCCGGGGCAACCCCCCCTCCGCCCCAGACCCCGCCGCACTCCACCTCTTCCCCCAAGACCCTGCCTCCTTCTGCCTCTGAAGCAGCAAGAAGAATCCCATACATTGCATTGATGGTGACTTATTTGCCTGATTTGAAAAGAGACCAAAAGGACCTGAGTCTCCTCACTGTCGATAGCCCCCCGCTTGGCCAACCAGCACCGAGACGCTGAGGGGCCGGCGGCTGAGAGGTCTCACCAGAGGTCCCACAGGATGGCCCAGGTCACCATCAGAGGGGATCGCTCTCAGATCCAGAGCCACCCTTTGTGAGGACCTCCCGCGATGAGAGCAACCCGCCCTTGCCCACCCTCCACACACACATCCCTCCTTGGTAGAGGGAGGGAAACAGGGAAAAAAGAAGCAAGAGAAGAGGAGAAAGGAGGGAGGAAAGAGGAAAAGGGAAACCAAAAAAGGATAAACCCCAAGGTCCCCAATGTTTCCAAGCATCAAAGTGCTCGGTAGGAAATCACATTCTGCCCCCTTAAGCCAGTGTTTTCTGTGCTGAGAATTCTGCCTGCAGCAGGTGCATCAGACCCAACAGGTTCCAAACCTCTCGGAGCCTCTGACCTTGTCCAAGGGAAGTTCGTTTTCTGGCACAATCACTGGTCGGAAAGGAGAAAACTCCACAGAGGCTCCTCCTCATGCTCACGACGTGAATCCTAATTCTCTCCCCGTCCTCGAGGGGAGACCTGGCGAAGGAGACGTGCGGCTGCAAAGCCGGGGGGGTCTCAGCGACTGCCCTGGCCCTGCACCTCGGCCCTGCCCCGCTGATGTCGGGGTCTGTCTGTGAGGTCGCCCCCTCCCCACCACCTTTGCCCAATGGGCTGAGGTCCTGCAAAAGGCCTTTGTGATGTCACTGCCCCCCCTATCCCTCCCCTCCCAGCTGATGTCCTGCCCCTGCCCAGCCTCTGTGGAGCTTGGAGTTGTTGCCCCCGGATCTCCGCACTCAATGACTGGTGAGTCTGGGGGTGGAGCCGGCTATACAATAAAACACCAGTTTTTCATAAATTAGTCGACTTAAGGCCAGAAGGGACCATTGGAGCATCTAATATGACGCCCTGCATCTCCCAGCCCTCCTGTGTATCACAAGAGCTGCTTTTTGATGAAAGCACCTTCCCGAAAGGCATCTAGTCTTCATTGGAAGACATCAAGAGATGGAGAATCCATCACTTCTCTTGGCAGTTTGTTCCAGTGATGAGTCGCCCTCCCTCTTACAAATCTCTGCCTTGTTCTCAGGAGAATTTTTCTGATTTCTGCTTCCAGCCATTGGTTCTTGTTCTGCCTTTCTTTGCAAGACTAAAGAGCCCTTTAAATACTTGGTGTTTTCTCTCAGCGAAGGCACTTGCAGGCTGCCATCAGCTCACCTCTCCATCTTTTTAAAAACTAAACAGACTGAGTTTTTCAATCCCTCCTTATAAGTCTTCTCCATCCCTCAAATATGGCTCTTTTCTGCACCCTCTCCAGTTTTTTTTAACGTTATTTTTGAAATGTGGACACCAGAACGGGATGCAGTATTCCAGTGTCAGTCTCCCCACTGCTGAATCACCTCCCTTTCCATCCTCTCTTTATCTATCCATGGATGGCGTCACGGACTCACAGGACTTGTGCTCTCTCTCAGCCTCGTACAGTCCTTGGGAGGAACCCCCTTCAGTGTGACAACCCTTCTCGGAGATCCACTCTCTCAAGGGTTAAGCCGTAGGCCCTTCCGCCTCCTGGAACCCCTCTTCTCTGAGCCTTGAGCATGCCTGTCTGCCGTGGGCCCCCTCAGGGAGTCCCCTCACTCTGGACCCCTGGGGCCTCTACTCCCAGAGGGAAGAACGCAACCCCGATCCCGAGACTGCCGTGACTCTCAGCCAGCGTAAAAGAGAGGGGTTTATTGAGCATCTGAACACAGCACAGGAAACTCTCAGGGCCTCAGGCCTAACCTCCCTCTGCACAGTCCATCTAGGTCTCTCCTGCAGCCGTGTGGGCTCTGGCTGTTTTCTCTCCCCAGTCCAGAAGCCCCCTCTTTCCAGCGAAGCGTCCGATATCACCTTCCCACAAGCCTGTGTCCTTTGTCTTCTGTCCCAGGTAAACAGGCTGCCTGGGTCTCCTCTATCTCAGCCTCTCCTCTCCTCCCTCTTTTCTTTCCCCCAGGCTGGAAGCAGTCACCGGGTCTTCTCTGCTCAGCCCATTGTCCTACTACTGGCCCGACCTGGCTGTGACTTCCAAGCTGGGCCTCCCGCTCACCAGTCGCTGGGGTATCCATTCTCCAGGCCTTTGCCTGAGGGCCCAACTCTCAGGCGAGATCACCGCTGGTCCTCTGTAACAACAAACGACCTCTCCCACCAGTGCCACCTCGTTAAACAAACAGCACCCAGGGAAACTGAGTCCCATACGCGGCATGCAAACCATTGAAAAACCAAGAAAATCCCCCCGTCATCACCGATGGCTTTGGCCCTGTTCCCCACAGCATCGCACCGGGAGCGGATGTTGAGCGGCTCGCCCGGTATGACACCTAAATCCTTGACAGAGTCACGGCTTCCTGGAGTACACTTCCCCCTCGGTGGCCTGCCTGCTCTGTCCTGCTGCCCGCTCCCACTGCGCCAAGAGGGGACCTGGTGACTGGAGCTGCTGTGGTTGTGTGAGAGCGCCGGGCTGAGAGACCAAACGGCACCTCCGTTCTGGAACAGAGGGGTCTGGCCGGTAGGCGCAATCGCCCCCGGTTTGGGGCACAGAAGGGGCTGTGGCTGGCAGCAGCTTGAAGCCCGTCCCCCAGCTGCGCTAGGCACTGTTTGAATGAATGCAACGTCCGTGTCACATACGGGCTCCTGGTGCTCGGTCGGAAGCACGAACTGCCTCAGAGTTCTCTGTTTGCAAGGTCGGTGCCAGGAGATTAGAGAGACAAGGCGGGGAGGGGATCTCTTTCATTCTCCAACTTCTGCTGGGGAGAGACCAGCCTTCGAGCTCCACAGAGCTCGTCCTCAGTCCCTGGTCTCTCTCCCCAGCAGAAGCGGGTCCAATAAACCATATGACCTCCCCGGCCTGGTCTCTCGGTGTTTTCTGCTCCCACGGGCATGGCTGGGAAGGGCCACAGGGCTCAGCAGGCTCAGGGAGAAACCTCAGCCCCACTGGAGACAGGAGGGGAGCAAACCTCACAATCCGTGTGGTCACTGCAGGTCTGTGCAACTGCCCCCTCCTCCCTCAGTGGCAGTCTGTGGGGGAGGTCTAGGGTGGCCAGATGTCCCAATTTTAGAGGGACAGTCCCGATTTTGGGGTCTTTTTCTTATATAGGCTCCGATTACCTCCCATCCCTGTCCCGATTTTTCACACTCGCTGTCTGGTCACCCGAGGGAGGTCTGGCAGCCCCCTCCCCAGCCACAGTCCGTGCGTGCCCAGCAGTCTGTGTGTGTCTCAGCAGCCCCCTGCTCACTCCCACGTGGAGCCCAGATCGGGGTGGGCTGGGCCTCTGGTTTGTTTGATCCCTGAAGGGTTTTCTGGGCACTAACTGGGACCCCAAGTTTCTCCTAACTTGAGGAAATCCCTGTGAAAACTCACCTTTTCCGGGGGTCTGTTTCACACCCTCCACCAGAGTCGTTCCCCATTCTTTCTCCAGTTCAGCTGGCAGCAGGTCTCGTGCGAGGGGCGGGGGAGAGCTGAGATTTCAGGCTGCCGTGTTATGGCGGGATTGCTGCGATTAACTGGCTGAACGTGCTAATTCTGAGAACGAAACAGGGAAAGGGGCAGAGATCGAGAGTCAGGGAGTGAAATGGAGAAAATACAGGAAGCATTTCGAGCAAGGACGAAGTGCAATGACCAGAATCCAGAATATTCTCTGCACCCCTTGTCTAACTCTGGGCCCGATTCTCTTCCGCATTGACGGCCTTTCCCTGTCTCCGGCCGTGTCTGGAGGGCTTTATGCCCTGTCCAGCCCCTTCACACTGCCAGGAAGGGAGAGGTGTGATGGAATCTTAGCCCAAACAGGAACCAGGCCCTGTGTCACCTTTATTCTGGGTTTCCGATGACCCCGAGAAGTTGGGGGGCCACCAGCGCCTAGAGCATGGCCCTGCCACAGAGGCCCCGCCCCTGGTCATCCTTTTCCCCCGAGGCCCCGCCCACCCACTGTTCACTCCTCTGGCCCCCGAGGTCCCCCTACCTGCCCCTCGCTCCTCTCCGCCTCTTCCCCCAAGACTCCACTCACCTCCTGCTTGCTCCTCTCTGCCCCTTTCCCCGAAGGGGGGCTACCGGGGGGCCATGGGGCCAGGCACCCGTCCCTTTTCTCTGTCTTCGGTGAGCGGGGGGCCGTGGGGTCCTTGGGGAAGGAGGTGGAGCAGGACAGGAAGAGGCACGAGAAGACGGGGCCGCGGGGGAAAAGGCCGAGGGGGGTGGGGCGCAGGTTTTGGGGGAAGAGGCGGAGGGGGGATGGGAAGAGGCAGAGCAAGAGCAGGGCATCGGGCTAAGAGGCAGAGGGGAGCGGGGTGCAGGCGGGGCCCCCACTTCTCTGGAGCTTCGCTTCCAGCGCTCGAAAGATGACCACGGGCCCACGGGCCTCCGGAGGGGAGACCCGCCCCACATCCCCAGCGTTTCCCCCCAGCATGGACGGCCTTTTGGGGGAGGCTCAGCCTCCCCTGGCCTCTGATACGGGCTGCCCGTGCTCAGCTCCTTCCACGCGCTGGAGAGGAGCAGCACCCAGGGGTGGGGCTGAGCCGGGGGGCGCTGGGTGAGGGGCAGAGGCCTCGGGAGCTGAGACCGCAGGGACACAGCGTGAGGCACCATCCCAGGCATCCCCATGAAAGGAGCAGAACAGGGTTTCCTTGGGGTGGGGAGTTTATGGAGAGCGTCCCAGGGTCGGTGGAGATGTATTGCCCTGGTGAGCAAGTGTGGCTAAAACACAGGCCTCGCTGCGAGCGGGATTTGAACCTGCGCAGGGAAACCCGATTGGATTTCGAGTCCAACGCCTTAACCGCTCGGCCCTCACAGCTGTGAGTGACGTGACCCCCTCAGGCCCGAGAAACTGGTAAATAATCACAGTGCCCAGGCCTGAAGTCCTCTGAAACACAGAATTCAAACAGGAAACCTGGTTCCCAAAGCAGAGGGGGATTTGGGGTTCTCGTTGCTTAGCCATGTGGTTAAACATCAAACCAACCCTCTCCCGTGGGGCCTGTAATTGTTGCTATCCCCACTGTAAAGGGAGACAGGGAGAGGTTCACTGACCTGACCAAGGCCACGCAGGGAGTTAGAGCCCAGCTCTGCCCCTCTCCGCTTTATCCTCCCCTGTCCTGACTGTCTCGCTCGATTCACCTGTTTTTATTGTCTCTTGTCTCTCTTTATAAACAGGACTAAGCCATGACTGGACTGTCAGACGGGAGAATGGGACACGGCTCCCTTCACTTGGACCCTGGATTTCTCATTCCTTCAGAGAAACTTCTCAGTGGAAAAATGAATCACATTCAAATGACTACAGATTATGAACCGTTTGTAATTTTTGTTGCCTTGGAACACGGCTCTCCCCCCCCGCCCCAGCCTCTTCCCCTGAGTCAGGAATTATGGTTTATTGGTTCACTCTGATTTGTTTCAGTTTTATGTTCGCATCTATTGCAACTAATTGGTCAGAATCTGTCACTTCCAAAAGTCCCAGACGCGTGTCTCAGTTTCCCCACCTAGCTCCCTTCTCGGTACCTTTGATTTTCCTCAGAGTCTCCTGGTTTGTTGGCTCCAATAACCAGGTCTGATTTCCAGGTCAGGAGACGTGTCCTCCAGCTGCTGGAACTTTCCTTTTTCACATCAAGAAAGAAACAGGTTTTTTCCCAATAATCATGATTTATTTTATTTTTGTATTTTACTGTGAATTTCTTGCCACTGAAAAATGCTGAATTGAGGGGCCTGGAGAATGAATCTCTGTGTAGCCAGCCACAGAATAGCTACAGCCCCAGCAATGGCTGGGAAAGCTTCCCCGAGGTGTCCCGTCAATGTGCTTCAGCCCTGATTGACTGAGACCAACTCTGGGGACAGGATGGGAGTTCAGTCCCCGTGGGCAATTCACTCCTCGGCCTCCATGCTTCAGTGACCAATAGATTCCAATGTTCCTGCTGGTCTTTGTTCTGTGGACATCTGCCCACCTGCAACTGGACCGAGATCAACTCCCCTCAAACCAGCTCATTCCTCACCGGTTTCTGAATGGTCATCACGTCCCTGCCCGAAGGCTGTGGCTGCACTGGGGAGTTTACAGTGGCAGTCTCTAGTGGAGCCGCTGGAAGCCGACCGGAGGGAGCTCTCCACCCTCAACGAGCAGCCATAGCCATGTTGGCAGGAGAAGCTCTCCCAGCACCATAGCACTGTCCACACCGGCACTTAGGTCAGTGTAACTTGTGTCACTCAGGGGGTGGCTTATTCACACCCCTGAGCCACATACGTTCTACCGACACAAGGGGGAGTGTAGACGCAGCCTTAGCAGAGAAGCGATTAAGAAAACCGCTTTAGTTTTGGAGGAAATGCAGGAACCCCAGGTTTGTAATAAACCAAAGGAGATTCCGACCCCACGAGTCACCTTCCCCACTTTGCAGCTGTGCCCTGGGACAGTTGTTTTGTCTCAGCCTGTGGCCAGAATAATGAGGTGTGAAGGGGAAGGAGCCAGGCACCTGTCTATGGTGCTTGTGACATCCTAGAGGGGAGAAAGGAGAAAAGACGCTCAGTCCCCCATGCCACTCACACAGGGGGTGGGAACTTTGGTGGTAATTTAAAGAGAATCAAGGGGCTCAAAGAGAGACAAAGGTGTTAACGTCACCCTGTCACTGTCCAACATTAAACAGGTGAAACAAGGCTTGCCGTTTGGGCTGCTGGACAGAACAAGCCTTCAGGCTGAAAAGTGACATCGTTTCTTGCAATTTCAGCAAAACCCCAAATCAAACAAACCCCCACAACAACAGGCACCTGAAAAGTCCTGCCCCTGACTTCACCTTTCCAAGGTCTTCTCCGCACTCTCTCCCGCCCCAAGTGAGAATCCTACACCTTGAGAAACAAACCAAATTCAGACCCTAATGCAGCTCTCCCTCTGCAGGATGTTGGAGAAAACACAGGTGAAAAAAACTTCCAAGGTAAGCTGCAAACGCAGCCTTGGTCGAAATTTGAAGCCGGGATCTCTTGCTTGGTAAAGGAGACTCATGCCCGAGTCCAACAAACCCTTTGGGAACTCGAAGGAAGCCGCATCCCACAGGAGTTTCCAAAGACAAACCACCAGCCACACACCCAGGCAGAAGAAGCCTGGACATGGCAAGGGGCAGCAGCAAACACACCCTGGGGGAGGGCTTGTCCAGGAGCTGCAGCCAGGCCCCTTGGCACCCAAAGTGAGAATCAGACCCTTACAACAACAAGCCACATTTGGCCATTGCTGAAATTGTCAGGCCTCAGAACTTTGGGCCAGAAACCAACAGCCAAATCTAGCTTTAAAATTCAACCACTTGGAAATGGCACTTCCAGCGTGGCACCAGACCGCAGGCGATCGTCTGTGCGTGTCTGGTTGGCTGCCGGCAGGTAGAGTCCAGGGCCTGCATCTTCGCTTCCCACAGCGGGAGATTTTGAGACCCTGACAATTAGGGGAAGGACAGGCAGGCCGTGGCCACGCTTGCAGATGCACGGTGCTGTGAGTTAAACCTGCCTTCTACAGCCGCGCAGGGGGAGCGCTGCAGCCTGTCCACACTGGCAGCTGCCAGCCCACTGTCCTGGCCACGTTTGCCGCTGCAGTGGGAGGGGCGCATTGGGGCAGCCATCCCAGCGTTCCCGTGGCTGCAATGTGCTTTTCCAACGGGGGTGGGGTGGAGTGTGACAGGGAGCGTGGGGGGAGAGAGAGTGGGTTTGGGGGGCTGAGAGTGTGTCAGCGTGCTGTCTTGTAAGTCCAGACCTCCCTCCCTCCCTCCCCCGCCTCTCTCTCACTCACTGAAAGCAAACGGCCGTTCTTTCCTTTTTTCTCATTGACGAGAGAAGCAGCCGCTCGCTGAAATGGACCCCAACCCCGCCTCGCCGCCGCCTCGCTCTGCAAGCAAACAGGAGCGGCCGGCGCTCCAAACGGAGCCCCCCGCCTGCCTCTCACTCATTCAAAGCCAACGGGAGCCGTGTGTGTGTGTTTGATAAGCAGCCCCCGAAACGGAGCTTTGAAACGGCACGGCCACGTCCGGAGTTCACAACCGAACAAGAGAGGACGCGTCAGTTAAAAGGATTATGGGGAGTTTCCGGAGGTCAATCAGTGCCTAATAACCTTACTCCCCGTTTACACTGGAGCTGGAGCGTCTCAGCCGATGCGCAACAGCTGTTAATCCTCTCGGGGAGGTGGAGTACCAGGAGCGCTCCAGCCAGGGAGTCAGAGCGCTCTACGTGCCTGGCCAGTGTGGACGGGAGTAAGGTAGAGCGCTCTGGGAGGCTTTATTGCGGTGTAACATGCAAGTGTAGCCAAAGCCGTAGATAAAAACCCAAAGAAAGTATCAAGAGTTCTCCTTCCTGGCTGAGCTGGGTGCGCTGTCCAGGTCACGGATGGTCATTCTGGGGGGGGGATGTGGGGCTGGTCCAGTTTGGGGGGGTTGTTCTGGGGCAGGATGTGGGTCTCAGATATTTGGAGGATTGGCCCAGAGCCCAGTCTTTTGGGGGCACAGCTGGTGGTCCTGATCCTACTCTGTCTGCCTCTCTTCTGGCAGAGAAGGCCAAGCCAGGCGAGTACGAAAAATGATGCTGTAAATAAAATGGAATAAAGTTGTGGATGTTTTTATTTTTAAAATATTTTCACACTTTTCAATCTGCCCCAGTTTCATCAGGCCCTGGTAGTTCCTATGAGAAATGTGAAGGATGAGATATTTGTAACTGCTCCCTCTTCGTGGGAGCAACAGCTGGCTGGTGTTTTGGCTGCTCAAGCTTTTGTTCCCTGGTTTTACCCACTGTGGTTTCTTTTGCATGTTTTCTTTCATAACGCATCGGATGTACCTGTGTGTAACTTTTTGCCCTAGGGCTGCCATTGCTGGGAGCCCCCTCCGTTTAAACTTGTAAATATTGTAAATAAAACCGGTACAGCTGTGTGCTGTGTCAAACACAGCTCCTGTGTCAATCTCCCGGCCCAAGGGGGCCCACAAATGTGTTTGGAACCAGGCCCACAAAAGGTTAATCTGGCCCTGTGTGGGGGAGACTGCGTGTGTGTCAGCCCACTGTCTCTTTAAGCCAGGCACTCCTGAGCCTGAAGACTTGCAGCTCCCACTCCTGAGTGAAAGGCCTCAGCGCAGACAGGCTCCTGCCCCATGCTCCCCAGCTCAGCGGAGACCCACCTGGGCATGGCCACCTCTCGTAGCGGGCGGAATCCCCCAGTGCCCGGCCAGCCGTGCATCAGCTTCCCAGCGAAAGGGAGACTGACGTGTAAACGTGGGGCTTGCAGCCTCTGCAGTGCCGGCTGCCGAGGAGCCGGTGTAGAGCTTGGCCCAGGCTAGCATCAGCAGGGGAGCTGACTGTGCAGATCTCTGGGGCCGCAGGCACGGACCTATTTTTCCTGGGGATGCCACCTCCACCGCTTCCCCAAGGTCCCACCCTGGCTCCTTCCCCTCCCCATAGGTCCCTGCCTGCCCGTCCACCACTCCCCGCTCTCCACCCTCCCCCAAGCCCCTTCCCCAGCTGCCAGACAGCTCAAAGAGCTGATCAGCAGGGGCCAGCCCAACAGCTGTGGCTGGTGGGTGCCGAGCACCCGCTATGTTTTCCTGTGGGTGCTCTGGGTCTGGAGCACCCTCTGCGTTGGCACCTGTGTCTGGAGTGCAGCAGGGCTACAAATGGGTCAGGCCCCTCCTGAGTGCAAAGGGACTGAATGGAAGAAGGAGACATTTCCTCCAGTCTAGGCAGGTGTCTGAAGCCTCCTCTCGGCAGATCAGGTGTGTGTGTAGGGGGAGCTTGTGTGGGACACTGTCCCAGCCACGTGCCAGTCCGCTTCCCCTAGCTGCTGCTGTTTGTGGGCAAGAGTATGCAGAAGGGGAAGTGAGAGCCCGTGAACCTGGGGCAGGAGAAGTGAGTGTTTCTGCTGTGGGGAGCTCTCTCTGCTCTGCCTTCAGAAAGGGGCAGCCAGAGAGCAGTGGCTCTCAGCCGGGTGCCCGGATCTGAAGGCAGTGCTACCAGCAGTTGGGAGGGATGGCTACGGGGGAGGGGCTAAGGCAAATTTTGGGATTGCTATGGACCCTGCAAGCTCCCCCTAGAGCCGCCCCTACCCCTGCCCCACAGGGCCCCTCTGCTCCTCCTGCAGCTGCAGGTCTCCTTCGTCCCTCTCATCCCTGATGCTGCTGAGAAGGGTGCAGAGGAGCTTCCAGGGGCTATACAGGTGACGAGCCATGGTGCTGGATAGATGGGAGTCCTCCAGGATCAGAGAGACTGGGCTAACTGCAGCGAGAGAAGCCTGTATTTTTCATGCTCGCCGGACTCCCTGTTGTCTCAGCGACACAATCCGAGCCTGGACGATCAGAGTCATCCTGGACTAGAGAGGACTGTGACCAAAAAACTGCAAAATTCCTGAAGCAAGGAGATGGGCTTCTCCGCCTTGATCGCTCCCTTGCTTTAACAGAAGAACGGCCAGACGGGGTCAAGCCAAAGGTCCATCTAGCCCAGTGTCCCGACAGGGGCCAGTGCCAAGTGCCCCGGCTTTCGATGGTTTTGCAGACCCAACAGAGTAAGGAGCACAAGTCCCATTGACTGGGAGCAAGACCTGTGCACCGAACTCTGTTTGCAGTTTTGAAAATACAACCCTAAGTATTTAACCACAGACCAAACAATGGATAATTTGGCGTGAGGACTGTGGCTATGCTTCTGATTTGCTTATGTTTATTTTATATAGGTGAAGGAAGAAGTGAGAAAGCCAGAACATTCCAATTGACTTGGGTGTCCAAATAGGGTGACCAGATGTCCCGATTTTATAGGGACAGTCCAGATATTCAGGGCTTTTTCTTATACAGGCGCCAATTACCCCTCACCCCATCCCGATTTTTCACACTTTCTATCTGGTCACCTTATGTCCAAATATCTTAGGACAGGAGGCTTTGCAAATTGCAGTTTGCCACATGGACCAGAGAAGAGTGACAAACCGTCGGTGGATCATCATTAGAACATGATGGCCCCTTGTGAATTATGAAAGGAGATGAAAGTGCTTGGCAGCACTAGCTAATCTACGGAAGAGCTCATGGGATGGTCCTATGATTAAGGCTGCTTGAAAATTTTGTTGGTTTTGATGACAAACTGCGGTTTTGATTTTAAAAAGTTTTCACAAAAAACGGCTGCCATCCGTTAATGGTTTTGATATTTTTCATCCAAAAAAAAATAAAAATAAAAGCTCCAAAGCTGAACTAGTTCACCAGGAAACCAAACAGATCGATTTGGGCATGCCACTACTATGTCCCATGGGAGATGTCGTGGGGCTGCTTGATGTCCCCTTTTTATTGTACGGGCTAGGTTCCCCAGATGGACTTCATCTCCCATGATGCATCATGGTTATTGGACTCCCCTCATTCAATGACTCACGCAAAGGAGAGACCGTGGTGCATTGTGGGAGAGTGCTATCAGGGAGCCCAGTCCATGGTGGATGGATGCAGGAGGAACGTAAATTACAACTCCCATGCAGTGACATTTCCAAACTGAAATACTTTGGGGTTTGGACAAAATAGTTCGGTATTCAGTTTTTCATTGAAAAGTTGAAACTTTCAGGAGGGAAGGGAAGGAGTGGGTACAGGTTCTTGAAGGAAGGTAGAGTGAGCTGTGTAGTTACTGGCTGTCTCACTGAAGGAAGTGCAAAGGAGTGAGTGATATGGGGGAGAAAGTTCCGTCACAGGCCTTTTGATGTTGCTGTCTATGTGGTTAGTGTGCTGGATATGATGTCTGGTAAGACGTAGAAGGAGTTGGTGCTTTTCATTAGAGCTTTGCAGGAACCAGAAATTCCCTTTGGGGGAAATTCCAGTTTTATTTTTTGTTTTGAATCCAAAAGAAAAAAGAAGAAAAAAAGAGAAACTTCCTGCAAAACCAAATAAAGGTTAATAATTTGGGATCAATTTAAATATTTCTTTTCGATACATTGTAATGTTATATTCTGATTTTGACTATTTCATTTTATAATTGATAATGCAATATACAACAAGCATTTTTGTATATTTTTGTTACAACAATGGCACATTCCCATGCAAAGTTTTGATTTAATCAAAATAACATTTTCCAACAGAAAAATTGTTCCATTAGAATTTTTTTTTGTGACCAGCTCTAATTTGTATACGTGAGTGAGTAAAGGACAAGGGAAGTCGCAGGGCAATGGGGTATCTACGCCATGGATTTCTGGGTTAACAAAGGGAGGAGTTAGTCTCAGTTTGGACTCATCACACTTAGTTCAAAGCTACTCTGCAGTCCGCAAAAACCAGAGAATACGAGACTGTGCCCAGAAAGGAAATGCCCAATGACTAAGCCAAGTTCAGTCACAATTTCTGCAGAGCCTGCATCACCCAGTGCTGGGAGAGCTTGGATACAGAGGTCTCCTGCCCTCAGTGCAGAGAGGTCTTTCCCCAGAGGAATCTCAGACTTAACAAGAAGCTCAGGAATGTTGCAGAAGCAGTCAGAGAATTGAGGTTGCAGTCAGTGAAGGAACCAGAAGCAGAGACATTGTGTGAGAAACACAAGGAGCCTCTGAAACTGTTCTTCAAAAAGGATAAAATCCTCATCTGTGTCGTGTGTGACAAATCCAAGGAGCACAGAGATCACTCTGTGATTCCTGCAGAGGAGGTTGCTGCTGAAGAATTCAAGGTAGGAATTTACTGACTAACCATCATTTTTATAGCTTCAGCCTTGGGAAACTCACCTGCTCTGCCCCTCCCACCACATCCCAGAGACACAAACTCCCTTTCATTGCTTCTCCCCTCTTGGGGCCAAGGAAGCAGTAGGATGCTGCTGGGGCTGTCCTCTGGTGAAGCATTCATGCAAGGTTCATGCACTTGGCAACATTCAGGGCACGCCCGGAGTGTTGTGTAGGAGCAGTGCACACACGGCTCCTCTCAAGGGCATGAACCTTGGAATCTCGCCCAGATGACATGAACCGTGGGAAGCCTCCCAGGACTGGGCTCAAGGCCCGAGAGCAAGGAATGCAGTAGATAGAAATTGGTAAATAAGAATATTATACAAAGCCAGTGTATTCCTTTTATCTGTTGGAGTATGTAATGCGCGGGGGGAGAGAGAGAAATAAAGGAGAGGGTGGAAAAGCTGACAGGCAGAGCAGCCCGTCGGCAGACCAGCCTGCTTGCTTGCTTAAAGCCTTGTCCTGTCTTGTATTTGAACCGCAACAACTGGCGCCCAACGTGGGGCCCTCAGCACTCGCCTCGCCCGGCAAGGGTTTCAGACGCGTCACTCATCCGCTTCGCGGATTCCGGTGAGTATTTTTCGTCGTGGTAAGTATGGGAAGCTCCCTCTCTGCTTTGCAAGTGCAACACCGCAATGAGCTACAGAATTTGCTGCGTAAGGCTCAGCATGACTGCCCCACTCGAGAACTCACTCTCCTGCTACAGGAGGTGAGTGCCCAGTGCCCGTGGTACCCTGAAGCCGGAGCCCTTAAGCTAGCGGACTGGGAGCGGTTGAGCCAGACATTGCACAAAGAGCCTCGGGCGTCCGTGCAGGCTTTACATGCCTGGCACCTCTGCCGCGACTCGATACAGTGTGTCGCCCCGGACAGGCCCTCCCTCGCGAGGCTGGTGATCTCGCCACGCCCGTCCGCTCCTGCAGCCATCCCCCCTCCTGGCGATGCGACACAGCGTGTCGCCTCGGAAAGACCCTCTCCTGCGCCAACAGAGGGGCTGCCGATCCCGCCACCCCCGTCCACTCCTGCAGCCATCCCTCCCTCTGCTTCGCCCCCAGTTCCTCAATTACCACCGCCTCCCTTGCCTTCCCCACCGGAGCCGGTGTGTGATCACCGTCCCCCTGTGGGGCCCCATGCTCCGGGGCCCCCCGGGGGGTCGTCTGCGTCTGCTCAGGGGCTTTCGCTGGTGCAACAAATGGTTCACGCAGCGAAGACTCGCCCAGATCTTACAGCAGAGGAATTAGCTGATCTGGTCTCAGTTTGCCCAGTGACCTGGCAGGATGATGGCCAGGGCAACCAGGTTGCAGACTGGGTCAGTTTGCCTTACTCAGTGATCCGGGAGGTAAAGAAAGCGATTCGCGAGTTCGGCCTGACTAGCACGTATGTGCGTGGTCTCATTGAAGGGCTAGGTTCTGGGTACTCCCTGGTCCCTGAAGACTGGAAGGCGCTGTTGCGCATGATGCTGACACCCAGTCAGTACGTTATTTGGCTTAGTGAGTATCGGCAGACGGCGGAACGCCAAGCCCAGGTATATAGAGAGCAAGGTGTCATTTATGAGCAGTTGGCAGGGGAGGGCCCGTTTGCTACTGTTCAGCTGCAGTCTCAACTCCCTCAGGCCGTCTTCCCCATTATTTCCACCTGCGCCCAGCATGCTTTCCGGAAGGTCCCGGATTCGGGCAGGCCTACCAAAAGCTCATCGACGGCGCCCGCCCGCCCCTCAAAGAAGTGCCCCAAGTGTCGGAAGGGCTATCACTGGGCTAATCAGTGTCGTAGCGGGTCGGGAAACCACACGACGGGTCCCCCCCGAACCCAGGGCCAAACGGGGGTGTTTCCCACTCAGACAACTGTTCCTCTGCCTTACAATCCATAGACTCCATGAGGGCGGCGACTGCCGGAAGTGCAGGGCTTGATTTGATTATGCAGGAGGACGCTGATTTTCAGTTGCCGGGGGAGGTTTGCGCCATACCTACACAGGTGACGGGACCTCTCCCTGCCGGATTTGTGGGTCTGGTTCTCCCTCGCTCACACGCTGGGAAACAGGGTTTTTTTGTCATCCCAGGAGTCACTGACGCCGATTACACCAGCGTTATTAAGGTTCAGGTGTGGACCCATCTTCCGCAGTCCTCCCGCGTGGACGGTCAATTGCACAATTGATTTTAGTCCCCTATCAGGTGCCAGCCGCAGAGGATCGAGCCCGGGGCAGAGGCGACTTTGGATCGACGCTGTCTCAGTCGCCGCCTCACGACACGTCCTCTCAATTTGTTGCTCTAATAATGTTGGTCCGCCCCTCGAAACCTCAGTTAACACTTCTTTTAAATAATTTCCCTTTTACAGGGCTGGTGGACACTGGAGCTGACGTTACGGTGATTCGTGATCCGGAGTGGCCGGTCGGTTGGCCAACAGTTCCTTCTAAAGAGTTGTGAGGGATTGGGGGTAGCAAACCCGGGCGCCAAAGTTTGTCTTGGGTCACGGTCTCTAAACCAGGAGGCCATGCCCTTGCTACGATCCGCCCTTTTGTGCTCCCTGTCCACCTCAATATTTGGGGCCGTGACTTACTTGTAAAGCTGGACACCACCCTCGATATTAATATATAATGGCCCAAAACCCTCCCCCACCCACCTTGCCCTCCGCATTACCCTTGGTATGGCAATCCTTAGAGCCCGTATGGATTGACCAGTGGCCCCTCCCCCTAGAAAAGCTGAAAGCGCTTCATTCGCTTGTGCAGCAGCATTTGCAGGCACAGCGCTTGGAGAGCTCTACTAGTCCCTGGAACACCCCGGTGTTTGTTATTAAGAAAATATCTGGTGCATGGAGGCTGTTACATGATTTAAGGGAAATAAATAAATGCATCCAACCCATGGGCCCCTTGCAGTTTGGGTTGCCAAACCGGAATTTAATTCCTCAAACCGATCAGCTTTGTGTGTTAGATTTAAAAGATTGTTTCTTCACAATCCCCCTTTGCCCACAAGATTGCGAAAAATTCACGTTTACGGTGCCAGAATATAATAATCAACGACCCTCTCAAAGGTATCAGTGGAAGGTCTTGCCCCAGGGAATGCAAAATAGTCCAACCTTGTGTCAACTTTTTGTGGATCGGGCCCTCGCCCCTTTTCGTGCCAGATACCCCACATTAAAGGTCTACCATTATATGGATGACATTTTGCTTAGCGGTCCCCAGGTCACGGCACAACAGCTTGAATATTTGTCCCAGATTCTCGGCCAAAATGGCCTGTTAGTGGCACCAGAAAAAATCCAACGCTCTTATCCCTACCAATACCTCGGGCATAAGGTTTTACAAACCTATGCTCCCCCTGTTCGCCCGGAAGTGGTACCCCAACCCCTAACCCTCGTTAAATTACAGCAAATTTGGGGTCATTTAAATTGGATTCGACCCTACTTCCGTCTCCCCACATCGATGCTGCAGCCGTTGTTCGAGCTTCTACGTGGAGCTCGGGCACCTGGCGCAGTTATTGCCATCACTGAGGAGCACATTGCCTGCATTCAACAGATCAATGCAGTGTTGAGTCAGCAGTTTGTGGATAGACTTACTGAGGTTCGTCCCCTGCGATTAGTTCTCCTTGCTACCCCTCATACGCCTACTGCTGCTCTGTTTGTACCTCGTACAGACACAGCCGTCTCTATCATAGAGTGGATATATTTGTCTTCCACTCCTCCTCGGAACATTTATCCTTATTTAGACGCCCTGTCTGACCTTGTTCGTAAAGCCCGCCACCGTGCAGTGCAACTCACGGGCACTGATTTAGTTGCCATTGTGTTCCCCTTGTCACGTAGTGAATTTGATTCCTTGTATCACACCTCCTTGGCCTGGCAGGTTGCTCTTTGTGATTATGTGAGAGAGATTTCTTATAATCCCCCAAAAGATCCTCGGTTGGTGATCACACAAAAGGTGCCACTAATCGTACATCGTCTTAGCCGCTCTCGACCGATTGTTCCAGCTATCACTCTTTTTACTGATGGCTCTCCACGTCGCGGTGTTGTCACCTATCAATCCGGTGACCCCCCCTCGTTGGCATTCTCGTTTTACGCTGCCCCAGCGTTCCGTGCAGCGCTCGGAACTAGCTGCTGTTATTTTGGCCTTTCAACTTTTTGCTGATTGTCCCTTTAATTTGATTGTGGACACGCATTATGTTCATCAGGTAATTGATCATTTACCCCTTGCCCTCATCACCCCTCAGGTCAATGCGGACCTTCTTCGCCTGTTTTTGTCCTTACAGTATCTCCTCACCACTCGTAATTTCCCTTATTTTGTTGCTCATATTCGCAGTCACACCCCTCTGCCTGGGCCACTCACTGAAGGCAATGCGCGCGCCGATCGCGCGTTACGTGGTCAGGTAAATTCCCTTTTCTCTGACCCCATTGAAAGCCATGCCTTTTTTCATCAGTCTGCCTCTGTCTTGGCCCGGCAGTTTCACATTCCTGCTGATCGTGCCCGTTCCATTGTTCGTTCCTGCCCCCACCGTGCCGCTGCTGCCCCTGCCTTTTCTTATGCCGTTAACCCCAGAGGTGCCGCAGCGAATCAGCTGTGGCAAATGGATGTCACTCACGTGCCACAGTTCTGCCCCTATTCGTTTTCACATGTTTCCATTGATATCTATTCGGGATTCCTCTGGGCGACCCCACAGCGTGGGGAAGCCACTCCCAAAGTTATTCACCATTTGCTAGCCTGTTTTGCTGTTATGGGTCACCCGAGCCAGATATAAACGGATAATGCCCCAGCCTATTGCTCCACATCCCTCTCCACCTTTTGTGCCCAATGGGACGTCCGTCTCAAACACGGGATCCCTTATAATTCCACAGGCCAAGCTATTGTTGAAAGTGCAAATCGCACGCTAAAAACCTTGCTTGACAAACAATTAAAACAAGGGGAGCTGCGTCTCCGAACCTTAGGAGAGATTCAGCAACAACTGCATATCCTTTTGTTTACTTTAAATAATTTAACGCTGAACGCAGATCAGCAGACCCCCGCGGATTGGCATTTTCATAAGTCCGAGGTACCGGAAAGACCGTGTGTCTATTACAATCAGCTGCCCGATCCGCAATGGTTGGGCCCAGTGCCTTTAATCACTTGGGGTCGGGGATATGCTGCTGTGTCTCTCCCTGCAGGACCGTTGTGGGTTCCGGCCCGGTGTGTGCGACTGGCACTGAAACAGCATGGCGTGGCACCAGGGGCTGTCAAACCCCATACCGGAGTTTCAGCTGACCTTGGAGGAGAACGCGGTGCCTCCCGGGTCGACAATGACGGGACGGAGATGGAGGAGACGTAGCGTCCCAAGCCAGCCCGTGACATGCGGAGCAGTGAAAGCATTGGTCGCTGCGGCTCAACGAAGACTGGCAGCAAACCAACAGCCAGAGACTCCTGAGACTCTGTTTGTGGCGATTCTCGCCCAAATCACTGCTAATTCTGTACTGATTGTATGCCTTTTGTGCCTGCTATTTCCTGGAGGGGTTGACTTGGGAGCGCCTCCTCCGTTACGGGCCCGAATGACATATAACCTATGGGAAAGATTGGCTTCAATAGCAAATGTTACCCACTTTTGTTTATTTGATTTTGTAGCAGCTGAAGAATTGTTAGGTACGTGCCTTATTCCAGTATGTCATCACCCTGAGGAAATAGGGAATGAGATGATGCTCGCTGCTTACGCGAACCTCTCTTCCCAGTACTCTAGCATGGCTAATTGGGGCCCAGCCAATTACACTTTACCTTCTTAAGCTTATTTTTTGCTGTTGCTGTGTGCAATGTATTTCCTTTTTGTTAAGGCTTTGTCGAGAACCGCCCTGGCAGGCTCCACGAGTTATGATCTTGTCTGTACGGGAGTTAAATGGCTTGCAAAAGCAAATTGATGGCTACCATGAGATGGCCGAGCACAAATAAACAAAAAAGGAGGGGATGTAGCATTCATGCAAGGTTCATGCACTTGGCAACATTCAGGGCACGCCCGGAGTGTTGTGTAGGAGCAGTGCACACACGGCTCCTCTCAAGGGCATGAACCTTGGAATCTCGCCCAGATGACATGAACCGTGGGAAGCCTCCCAGGACTGGGCTCAAGGCCCGAGAGCAAGGAATGCGGTAGATAGAAATTGGTAAATAAGAATATTATACAAAGCCAGTGTATTCCTTTTATCTGTTGGAATATGTAATGCGCGGGGGGAGAGAGAGAAATAAAGGAGAGGGTGGAAAAGCTGACAGGCAGAGCAGCCCGTCGGCAGACCAGCCTGCTTGCTTGCTTAAAGCCTTGTCCTGTCTTGTATTTGAACCGCAACACTCTGGGCACACAATCGCCATCACGCTTTCCCTGCAGAACTCCTCACGCAGGCAGGAAGGGAGCCCCACCCCCATGAGACTTAGCGGGGGCACTGAAGTGGTGCTCCCATCCTACAGACCCGAGCAAGTCTGTTTGATAAAATCAGGGGTGGGATTGCAGGAAGCAGGGACTGGGTGGGAGGGAGCAGCACAGCAATAGGGCACTGTAGCAGGGTCACCGCCTCCAGCGTGTCCCCTCATGGCCCAGGGTGGCTCTGCAGAGGCCCTGCCTCAGTTTCCCTCTGAGGTTCCCAGAAATAATCCACAAAGGGTTGTGGTCAATAACACCCCTGCTCTCCCAGCAAGGACTCCCAGGACTTTTTTTCTGGAGTTTGGCCTTATCACCCTGAAGAAGATCCAAGGCCTCCTCTGCCTTTTACACAGACCTCCTCCCTCTGGCCTCCATAGGCCTCTGTTTTGGCTACCTCAGGCCTGATTGGAGCACATAACCCACCTGTGACGGGTTCAGTCACAGAGACCCCCTGGAGACGGTCACTCGATGTGCTGGGGATACCACTGAGAACAACCCCCCTGCCAGAAAAGGTACCCCTTCACTCCTGTCTTCTCCCCCGCACCCCGCTCTCCTGCTGGTAATAGCTCATCTTAAGTGATCACTCTCCTTACCGTCTGTATGGTAACACCCATTGTTTCATGTTCTCTGTGTATATAAATCTCCCCACTGTATTTTCCACTGAATGCATCCGATGAAGTGAGCTGTAGCTCACGAAAGCTTATGCTCAAATCAATTGGTTAGTCTCTAAGGTGCCACCAGCCCTCCTGTTCTTTTTGCGAATACAGACTAACACGGCTGCTCCTCTGAAACCTGAATACTTATAGGTTCCCTCCTAAAATCTTCGCTTGGGGACTTTCCACTCAGTATTTCAAGGAACGCAGACCAACCAGAACTCTTGGTAGGGACTGGTTCAGGGAAATACTTCGATGAATTGATTTGTTCAGAATATTAGAAATGACCGGAGTCAGTCCCATAGCCGGAGCTGAAACATTACAATGGCAATAAAGAAGGAGCAGTCCCATGCTGACAAATTTGGATCAATCTGTTGTTGTAAACTGAATTAAAAGAAGTAGATAATTACAGATTTCCCTTTGAGGTCATTCAGTCCTGTCTTCATGAATAATGTGTGAAACAATCATTTCCTCACTAATGTTCTGTGGTCTGAAAGTCTGGGGCAAAGATCTCATAGGCTCATGGACTTTGAAGTCAGAGGGGACCATCGTGATCATCTAGTCTGACCTCCTGCACGTTGCAGGCCATGGCACCTTGCCGACAAGTTACAAGGGAAGTGAACTGAAATATAGTTTATATTGCTTTGAATTTCTATTTCTCATGAGATATATGTATGTGTCAGACAAATTTAACGTGGGAGATTTGATCTCAGCGTTTCCCCCATGGAATAGATAAAGGCTCACTTGGGTGATATTCAAGCAGCCAGTACTCACCAAGTAGATGCAGAGGCGACGAGGGGAGGGGCAAGCGCCACATGCCCCTCCCCAGACGCCGTGGGGGGCACAGGAGTAGCCACATGCCAGCAGCTCTCCAGCGCGGCTCTTCTGGTACCGCCCCAGCCCCGCCCCAAGCCCTGTCTTCCGGCGGGGCTGGACAGATGCCGAGAGATGGAGCCGCGTCAGGGCTAGGGATGGTACGGAACAGCTGTGCCGGAGGAGCTGCCAGTGTGAGGCCGCCAGGCAGCCCCACTTTCTGCTGCTTTCGCCACTGCTGTTCCCGGGAGAGCCCTGCAGCTCAACCGCAAACCGCAGCGGCGAGAGGAGCAGAACATGGGGCCGCTGATCCCTAGAGCACCCCCAGCTCTGTCCTCTGACAGGGCTGTACAGACCCCTGGGCCAGGAGTCCGCTGCGGCCAGAGCCTTGTGGCTCAGGACAGAGGCCCCCCTCAGGTAACATGGGATGGGTGGGAGGGATAGGGAGAGCGCGGGGGGCAGGGTGGGGAGGAGTCACGTGGGGGTTCATGTGACAGGCTGACATTCCCCCCCACCCGCCTTTAGCTGGTGCCACTTTTGTGTCCCTCCTGGATCCTGGAATGAAGCTTCTGAGAAGTTTTAAGATCACTTGGCTTTTTAAATTCCATCAGCTCTCCTGAGCTGGTTTGCGAAAGCAGCTGATTAATTGGATAGTTACAGTAATTCCAGTTAATTAACGTGAGAGGAGAGGTATCCTTAAAGAACCACCCACCGTTAGTTCTACTGAGCTGCAAGGGTTGGCAACAGGAGACTCGCATTTTCAAGTGCCTCCCTTTGGCTGAAGACAACGGCAGTGTTGAGGAGATTGCTCTTTTTGGTTCCGTGGCAGTTCAGAATAAAAATCATTTCAGGTCCAACTCGTCGGTCTTTTCTGGAATTTCCAGTGAATCAAAAAAGTCAATTTTGGGGCTATTCTGGAGATTCAAGCCTGGGTGCCTCACACACCAGGTGAGTGCCATAACCACTGGGTGAAATGGGGATGGGGGGGGGGGGGGATAGTATGAATTCCTCTGGCCTTTTTGTGACCGACCAAAACTATTTGTGTGAAATCTGCAAATAGTTTCCTGCAGCACATCGAAAACAAATTCATGATACTTACACACTTGTATGCACCACAGGCTGACAGTGCTGCCTGGGAAACAACTTTTCCTAGACTTTGTCGGACTATTGACACGTGTGTTTTCTTTCCCCGGTGGCGTGAAGGTCATGGAGCACATGACGTGGTTTTCTTTTTTTCCTTTTGTTTGGAAATTAACATAACCGTGCCCTCCCCGGTGTAACATGTAACATTCCCCAGCAGTGCTATGGAAGCCGCCGGGACAGTGCACCCCCAGATTCTTCACACTGACATTATCGTGAGATGATTCCGACATAGTTATGATGTATTTTACGCAAGAGAAGTCATGGGAGATGTCATTGCATAGGGTATGATGTGCTGACTGTGATTATCCTAGTTGTATGCATGCATCATTTCTGTATCTGAAGTTAGGAATATTGACTATGTAACTGTATTTCAACTGTGTTTACACTTGGGGAGCGCCCCCTAGACAAGCTGCTTTCATTCAGAATGGCTGGCTGGGAAGGGCCCATTCAGGTTAATGAGCCATTCGGAAAACAGTAGGCCTTAGAAGAAGCTTCTCTTCCTGAACCTGGGGAGCCTTCCTGAGGATGCTACAGACAGCCTCTGAGTTATGGCTACTGTAACATGTGACCAGGTCACCTGGTTCTGGTTTCCATCTTGGAATATCAGTGTTTTTCCCCAGACTGATCTGGGAACTAAGCTTTGAAAGAAAGGGTTCCCGCCATATGCAAAAGCTATTTAAGGCAGCGTTCTTCACTGACTCCCCACCCAAAGAGACTCTTGGAAACACCTAAGGAACAGAGACGGAACTGGAGCAAGTTCCGGACCCAGGCTTACGGGAGATTTAGCCTATGAATGAAACAGCTGGGGATTCCAAGCTGGCCCCTTAAGAATCTGCACCCGCTGGTATCATCACTTAGGGTGAGAATTTGCTATTCATATCTGATCTATGTAGTATACTAAGCTCAGATTGTGTTTTTGTTTACTTTCCATGGTGGCCAAGCTTACAATGTCTATGCTCCAGGTCTCAACTGCTGGTTGCTTTGGGGATGTCCGTGTTTGAGGTATTAGTCTTTTAGTAATTCTTAGTGCTCTGCTCAGCCAAAGTTTTTTCAGATTTATTCAGCTTCCAGTTAACATCCATTAGGCTTAAAATTACACGCTCAGCTTGTAACACAATTGTATTTTATCAGACAAAAATAACTCTGCAGTTAAGTTCTGCCCAAAACCTAAGGGCACAGGAGCATTCCCCGACATATGGGCTACCTTAGCACACACTGAATCAGAGCACCAACATTTGTCGGACTCAGTGGCACCTCTTTTGAACAGTCAGAGAGGTGTCCAATGCATCTTCCATATCATTTTCTACTGGATTAATCTTAAACAGAGATCCAAGGAGCAGTTCAGAGCTCCGGCTACAATTTGTTTCCCTTGGTTAGCAGAGAATAATTGGTCTATTCCTCCTCCCATTTCGTTCTTTAGAGGATCTTTGTTTAATTCAAATTTGCTGGCCAGGTATGCATATAGTGTTGCCATAGATCTTGGCAATCTGGGTAATATTTGGAGAAAAGAAAGCAGTTGAGATGAGTTGGGGTAGCAAAGGTATCAGGGCCATACAGATGGGAGATGGCATGGTTAAGTTGGATGTATTGCCACTCCTTCTTAGACTCTAGATTGAACCTTTCTTTTAAGATTGTAAAAGGGAGGAAAGTGTCATTTTCAATAAATTGACTGATGGTCAAAATTCCAGTCCTAATCCAATCTGGCCAAACGATGGGGTTGCCTGCTAGACAGAGTTTTGAGTTACCCCAGCCTGAAGCCCTGAGATGAAGAAGGGAGGGATTTTTTAAATTTAGTAGACACTATATGACAAGTATTTCTGGCTGCCCCAATAGCTGGTAATTGTTCTTTAGGGAATCGGTATCAATCCAAGTACAGTGCATTGGCAAGGTGTAAAGGTGCAGCCATTTCTGTTTCCAGCTGGAGCTCTGCAGCCCAGGGGAATGAGCCATTGTGCTGCTTGGCTAAGAATTATTGCCTGATGTTAAAGTTAGGAAATTTAAATCCATCTGTTTTGACAGGGAGCTGGAATCTGTGTAAGGAGATTCTGGGTTTGTTACCAGTACCTACAACAATGACCTGGACATGGTGTCGATTTTGGTAAAATAAAAAGGAGGAATATGGATAGGGAGGGAATTCAGAATGAAAAGGATCCTGGGAAGGACCCATTCATTGTAATTATGTTTGTTTTTCCCTGCCGCCCATTTAAATCATTTGCTAACTGCATGGTTAATGGGGCTAGGAGCTTTATCTTCTGAGACCCTGATTTGATCCCTTGAATTGGAGAACTTGGAGTGGAGAGTGCTTCCTGTGTGGCAAAATGTGACAGATGTTGTCCAATTTGATATAGAGCTCTTTATCTGAACATTCCCCCTGTGTCAGTGTCCGGTGAAGGTCAATACAATTGTTCAAGAGTGTTTTCCAGTCTGCTGGCAGTTTACTAAGGTCATACAAAAAAAAAACCCAGCTCTCTTTGTGGTGCTTCATTTGTCCAAACCTTTCTTCGATGGGCACTCAAGCAGTGTCACAAGTGAGCAAAAAACCTCCCTCTTAAATTTTTCTTCCGAGCTTCCCATCACCTTATCTCTGCCCTCGTAAGCAACATGTCTCTTCTTCCGATGAATACAAGTTCCCTTGAAGACAGGCTCAACTCCTAAGTCTTCCAAAATTTCTTTGGCAGCAGTGACGGCATCTTCAAATCTGTTGTCTCCATAGGCCAGAGCGAAATCAAGGTAGCGTCTCATCAAAGTAGTAGTGGTTGTCCATCGAATGAGTTTGTAATGCCTTGCTTACAATGTTTCCTTGGAACAGGATATTGTGCCAGACCACAGCTGAGACCATCAATTTGAAGTCAGTGATCTGTTTTGCCAGGTTTTGCACCTCGTGTTGAATTCCTCGATGCCAGTGCTCATGCATGATATTGTCGTATTTCCCAAGGAGCTTCACCAAACTGAGGAAATTACTGTTATGTTCAGTGAGCAACTTATCCGACGAGCCATGGAAAGTCAAATTATTCTTTGCAAGGGGGAGGGTAATTGAGATCAGATGCTCAAGCACGTTCCTCCAATGCTGGGTTTCTACATTAATAATGCACTGGTTTTCTGCATCTATACATTTATTCAGCTTGATCCTGGACTTGACCTCCATCCATTTGGAGTAGGCCCTAAAATGGCTGGGTGACTTTTCATGTTGCTTCAGAGCATCAGCCAAGTTTTGGTAGTAACTGTACCCGGAACGCGCAAGCAAGGATTTGGCATTCTTGTCAAATATTTTGCAACAAAAACAGAACACTTTGTCAGTTGATTTTGAGTAAACTAGTCAATGCCGATTCAGTTGCTCACCATTCTCGAGCACTCTTTCTCAGTGTGACTTTGAGACAGAACACTTCTGCTCATTTACTAGAAATGTCATATCCTCAATCTTGCTCAGACCATTCAAAATTGTACAATCAATATTGGCAGAGTTTAGGATCGCCGGCCATAAAGCAGACTCTGATGTATCGATTTGTGGTGTGCAATTTTTTTTTACTGCTGTTTCTCTCATCATGCGAGGCTGATTCTTCTTTATCGTTTCTCTCCTTTTCATGTAAACCAGATTTTTCTTTGTCATTACTCCCCTTTTCATGGGAGCCACATTCTTCTTTATCATCCCTCTCCTTTACGCCACCAGGAAAACTAGACGATTCTCCATCACTTTCCTCACATTCCCATTCCTCATCTTCAGGCGAATCTGCTCATTCCTTAGTAATAGGGCTTCCATCATTTATGTTTCACTCCTCAGTTTCTTCTGCACGGGAACAACTGCTACTGCCTACAACCTGGTCTGTGTGGATCTGCTTCAGATATTGTCCCATCACATTTGCCCCTTGCTGCAAAGTAGATGGCAGCTGAGCTTTTTGCTTCCTATACTGAGCTCCTGAAGGCTTTTTTGGGATCATCTTTTATTTTCTACAGGGGAAACAGACAGTATCATGGAGACCAAAAGTCTATGCTCTGCAGTCTTAGAAAGTCATCCAACATTCTGTGTTAAGCAGGGCAAAAGAAGGAACAGTGGTTCTTTTATGTTGTTGCATCGATAGGTGTTCGATAGATGTCTCTGGCGTCTCATTAGATGTGTCTTTTATTAGTTGCTGCTTACACTCTTGGAGTCTTATAACACAAGTTCACTTCCACGATTCCGCAATAAAATAAGGTTCACACTATTGTAGCATGGCTCTCACGTCACTTCATTTTTTTCTTCTATCTCACTGGGTGCCTGGCGACACCTGCCCCTTATCTACCCGTGAGGGCGAGGCTGACAGCATTCTAGGAAGTTCAAGGAAAATGTAGTTCTCAGAAAGTCTGGAAGGTGCCACAAGATTCTACAAAGATCCAGAATATTGTAGGAGGTTCGTGAAAAATGAACCCACCTACAGAACACCTGACACATGTTACCTCAGACATTCTATTTCCCCTTTGGTCGCTAACAGCTGATATCTCCCTCCTGCGTGTGACGAAGGTCCAGGGAGCCTGGCTACTGATAGCACCCCAAAGCCACCTACTTGCTGCTCGTCTCTTTACTGTGATGGTGCCTGCCGAAGTTATCAGTGACTGATGTGGGAAAGTGCCCTACCATGGATGAAGAAACGAGGCTGCAATCCCTCGAAACCTTGGGCAGAGGATTGCAGAGTACCTGCACAGAAATTTCATCAGGATTGCTCAGGAGGATTCGAGGGTCCTCCCTGTGTCAGAAGCAAACTGCTCCACGTGCTCCCCCAACGCTACCTCACTGTGTGGTACCACCTCCTCTTCCAGTGTGAGTGAATTAAAGAAAAGTCAATAGCTGTGTCCTGCCAAGTTCATGGCCACCGTCACTGTCATGGGAAATAAATTTACACATTTACCTGAGGGTCCCCCCCCGCATCAGGCTCGCCAGTTCTTGACAGCCAGGTCTGACTGTAGTGCATTCTCGAACATCATAACGGGATCCCCAATTGCATGTCCCCCCGTCTGCTACTCTTCCTCGTTCCCATCCCTGCTGTTTACGGCTGGGGCCTGTGACTCAGACTCCTCAGAGGTATCCACAGTGAGATGTGGGGTGTTGGTCTCTGCCAAGTATTTCATGCAGCTTATTGGAGAAGCAGCAGGTCTGTGGCTCAGCACCAGGTCAACTGTTGGCTTCCCTGACTGCCTGGTGTGCCTGCTGCAGTTTCTTCACGTTCCCATGGCGCTGCTGCCGATCCCTGCCCTACCCCTTCCCCGGCATCCCCCGAGCAACCTGCTCACGGATACCGGATACCACTGCTCTGTCGCTCTGCCTGCAGAGCTCTTCTCTCCTCAGGCTCAGGAGATCCAGCATTTCCTGCCTACTCCAGCCATCGGTGCGTCTAGAATGTGTAACTGGCGTGCGCAGATGGGCAGCGGCACGCGCCCTGGGAGAGCTGCTAAGTGTGCGCTCACTCAGCTGGGCAATGCAGAAACGGCATTTCAAAAATATGGGGGGGTTTAAATACAGCGACGGCTCCTGGTCTTCATGACTCCTGGGTAGTGGAGTTCACAGCTGTAAGCAGAGAGGTGTGTTGGGCACTGGGGGACAGCTTCTGGAGGTCCGTTAGGGTTGACCTGGGTCATGCAGTATCCTCACACACACTGTGTCAACCTCAGTCTGTTGCTCATTCCCTGCTTCTGGCAAAAGGAGGCTAGGGACACCGTCCCTGCCCATCCTGGCTAATAGCCATTGATGGACCTATCCTCCATGAATTTGTCTAGTTCTTTTTTGAACCCTGTTATGGTCTTGGCCATCACAGCATCCTGGCAAGGAGTACCACAGGTTGATTGTGCATTGTGTGAAGAAATACTTCCTTTTATTTGTTTTAAACCTGCTGCCTATTAATTTCATTTGGTGACCCCTAGTTCTTGTGTTATGAGAAGTAGTAAACAGCACTTCCTTATCTACTTTCTCTACACCAGTCATATTTTTATAGACCTCAATCATATCTCCCCTTAGCCATCTCTTTTCCAAGCTGAAAAGTCCCAGTCTCATTAATCTCTCCTCATACGGAAGCCGTTCCGTACCCCCAATCATTTTTGTTCTTTTCTGAACCTTTTCCAATTCCAGTATATCTTTTTTGAGATGGGTCTCACTGCACAGATTCTGCAATTCAGCCACCATCTGCTCCTCTTTCTCTGAGTGGGAGATGCTGTCCCTGAATTTAGCTGTCTTCTCAGCCCACAGCTTCCCCTACACTGGCTCTGTCTTTTCACCCCCAGAGGCTGGGTTCTAGGCTATTCATGGCATCTCTGCCCCCTCCCCTTCCCTCTCCCTCTGGGAATGCAGAGTGCCACAGGGCAGCCTGGGAATGGCAAGGTCCATGTTTCCCCTCACAGTGAAAAGAGAACCTGGTCCGTACTTGTTTGATCCCACCCCCAAAATAAATCAGGCGATACAATACCCTCCTTGTAGAAAGGGAAGTTTTAAAAAATGATTTATTTACAATCAGGGAAACTGAGACCTAATTCACCTGGACAATGAGCTTTGCCTGTTTGTGTGAATTTTAGTGGCTATGCCTCAGCTGGTCCTCTCAACATCGTTGTTGCCTGGGGGTTTCAGAACCCGCAGCGATGGTAACTTCACTGTTTCACTCCAGGCAGTGTCGGGAATAAATCAATGGGAACACAGAGATTCCGTCTGATAAATGATTAATACAAGTACGTATGCGCTTTCTAAAACTGCAGTTTATTACATTTAAGCCCACACAGACCTAAGGAATAGATTTAGAACATCCCGGGTATTTTCCTAAAATGTGAGACAGTATTGGGTAATTAATGGTAGGTCAGGGGTGGCCAAACACTTCCCTCCTGGGGGAAAAGGTGTCAGAAAAACATCTCTCTTAGGAAAAAGAAAAGGACTAACTCTAAGGTGCCACAAGTCCTCCTTTTCTGTTTGCGAATACAGACGAACACGGCTGTTCCTCTGGAACATCTCTCTGAGGATGGCTGCAGAGGACTGCTCCAAAGAACATTCTATATCTAACCCTTTTTATAATTAACTTCTACAAAACACATAGGTCATAGTGACCCCTACTACGTCATCACTTTTCCTAACCATTTTAGTCATAATAAACTTCTATATCAAAGGTGCCCAAACTCCAAGCTTTCTGTCCACTTGTTTACTTTCAGTCTCAAATGTTGACTTGTCTTTTCCCTCCTCCCATTCTGATTAGCAGAAACTGCAGCTAGTTTTGACCTTGCCTCTAAAAGCCTGCTTTCAAATTAACCCTTCAATATATGGTGTTCTATTTCATTAATTCATGGTGACTGAGTGCAGATAATATGGCTGCAGTTAGCTTGATCACATACTGGGGTACACAAACACACCTCAAATCCAGGGGAACACCATGACCACAGAGAGTGAGACCGTCTGGCGTTAGCATCTAGCTGCTCTGTCACACACGCAGCAGAAACTGTGCCCACAGGCTGTGCTCGCTGGATCCTTGGAAAGCTCCAGGCAGACGGAGCAGGTCCGTTGAATTTGGAGGGGTTTTGCTGGATTCTCATCAGCCCCAATGCAGGGAAGAGAGGAGCTGAGTTTCATTTTCCCCTTTCCACAAACGGGCTGCACCTGAACCTTGCTCAGCAGCATTTGAGGATTTCTGTGTGAGGGAGGCAGAAAGGTCCCGATTCACAAAGGGGACCCAGACTCAGCAGTTGCCACCCAGTGGAACCCAGAGCCTTGAGTTAGGCACCTAGGCTCCCTGTACAAGGGATGGGGAGAGTTAGGGGCCTAAGAATGGGATCAACAAAAGCCAGCGCTCCGAGTGGGAAGCTGCCTCAGCCAGACAGTTGGTTTCAGGGAGGTGTGGGAGGGAATCTCTCACCATCAGTTTACAGCAGGGGTTCTCAAACTGCGGGTCGTGACCCCTCAGGGGGTCATGCAATTATTACCTGGGGGGTTGTGAGCTGTCAGCCTCCACCCAAAACCCTGCTTAAACCTCCAGCATTAATTATAATGTTAAATATTTTAAAAAGTTTCAGAGTAGCAGCCGTGTTAGTCTGTATTCGCAAAAAGAAACGGAGGACTTGTGGCACCTTAGAGACTAACCAATTTATTTGAGCATAAGCTTTCGTGAGCTACAGCTCACTTCGTCGGATGCATAAAGTGGAAAATGCAGTGAGGATATTTTTATATACACAGACCATGAAAAAATGGGTGTTTAACACTACAAAAGGTTTTCTCTCCCCCCACCCCACTCTCCTGCTGGTAATAGCTTATCTAAAGTGATCACTCTCCTTACAATGTGTATGATAATCAAGGTGGGCCATTTCCAGCACAAATCCAGGGTTTAACAAGAACGTCTGAGGAACGGGGCGGAGGTGGGGTAGGAAAAAACAAGGGGAAATAGGTTACCTTGCATAATGACTTAGCCACTCCCAGTCTCTATTCAAGCCTGTTAATTGAATCCAATTTGCAAATGAATTCCAATTCAACAGTCTCTCGCTGGAGTCTGGTTTTGAAGTTTTTCTGTTGTAATATCGCAACTTTCATGTCTGTAATCGCATGACCAGAGAGATTGAAGTGTTCTCCGACTGGTTTATGAATGTTCTAATTCTTGACATCTGATGTTATTAGGCCCTGTGATGGTGTCCCCTGAATAGATATGTGGAGCAAGAGGGAGGGATCACTTGGGTGGGGGGCCTGTCTCCCAGCAATAAACCGGTCTCCCTGAGCCCCCACCTACAGAAGCATCTCCCTCCACATCTCCTGAGAGAGAAATCAAACCTATGTGGGAGGGGTGTAAAGTTCTGTTCCGGACACCCAGAACTGTAAACCGAAGTGTTACCCCTCTGTTTTAGAAAGAGTGAGCTTTACTGGAGATTAGACTGTGTCCGCTCCCCGCCACATCTTCCCGTTCAATTCACCAGCAAACTCCTCGAGACTCTGCCAGTCTTTACCATAGCTTGCAGGTAACAAATCAATGATCTCCACTTCCCGAGTTCCCCAGAGACATTTCTCTGCAGCGTCCAGTCGCTCTCACAGGACACTGGCAAAACGTTATTAAGTTTTCTGTCTCCAAAGAGATACACAGCACACACCAGCCTGTGAGCTGAGCTGAGGACTCAGTCTACACTCCAGTATAACAGCACTGATAGGTAGGAAAAATAAGACTGAGTTTATTAACAAAGAACAGCCATTTAAGTGATGCTAAGCAAGAGAAGAAGAGAACAGATTGGTTCCAAACAAAACTAAACAAAGCAGACTTTCTAGTGACTACAACTCAGTTTTAGCACGTTACAATCGTTACCTAAGAAGTTGACATCACTAGCCACCCAGGCCAGGGGACCCAGCTTCCACGGCTCGGAGGGGGCCGTTCTCTTTCTTCCCTAACTAACAGTATGTCCTGGAAGTCGACTGCATTTTTTCAGGAGCCAGGAAGACTTCCTGGGGGTGCGGACTCTGTCCCCAGCGTGCTCACTAAGCCCTTTCCTGCCGGCCGCATTGCTTCGTTTACCTTATCTGTAAATGTACTTTCGTTGTTCTCTGCCTGTCCCCAAGCCAGTCAGACGTTCCTCTGGCTAGGGCTGGCTGGCTTTACGCACTGCCTCCCAAACACATTCAGAACATATTTCCAGCACTCACGTATCACTCTTTTGTACACAGCCCACACAGACATCACACAATGATTTTGGGGACCAGCCTGTGACCAGTTTATATATGACACCGTCTGGATACCTATGAGGAGAACCGCGTGGGGGGGTAATGAGTGTGTCAGACCTGATTTGAGTTACTGTACAGTGGGTGCTCTGCCAGTTGGCATTGAAGGGCTCATGCAGCACCTCAGGAATATTTTGGCCCTGGCGTTGCTGTACAGCGCCGTCCACTGTCACTCCCTGCTCTCTGTCCCATTTTCTCTCTCTGCCAGATGTCTCCCTGCTCCCCTGGCAGCTGCCTTTTCACCATCAGTCCCAGAAACTGTTTTCCATCCAACGCCCCACTTATCCCCCCTCCCCCTCTATGCAGCTATCTCCTCTCCATCAAACCCCCTGTCTTGGAATCTAGTCACGGCACAGATCTGACCCGTCCTGGCTAGCGCTGGGTGGGGTTTGCAATGGAACATGGTTCTGATCTATGTTCACCTTCCCCTGAGCCATGCAGGGCCCTGCAGGTGCCTCCCGGGCCAGCGCAGCTCAGGGCACAGACGAGACCGAGGTTAGTCCTGTCTACACTGCAGAGCCCGGCCGCGCTCTGAGGGTGTTGGCAGCCACCGTGCGCTCAATGGCTCCTGCAGGAACAAGAAACGGAGAGTGCAGACAGGGCCAATCCCTCCTCACGCATCCCTCCCTCCTCTGACTCCAGCCTTCCCCGCTCCTGGATCCCTCCCTTCTGCCAACTCTTACCCTGCCCAAGATCCTCCTGCTCCTCACACTGGGGTCTTCTCCCCTTTGTCATTTCTGCCATGGTTCTCTTCCTCCTTGTGGTCTCTCTCCCCTCCCCTCCCCTCTCCTCTCCCCTCCCCTCTCATTACATCCCCCAACCCCCTCCCCAGAGTCTCTCTCATGATCTGGGCTCTTCCCTTCCTGCTGCTGCAGCCCCCTCCCCACTCCACGCCCCCCTTGGCCACAGCATCCACCCCTGACATTGCACCCCCACACCGCCCTCTGTCCCTGCACCCCCACAGCCCAGCAGCCTGCTCCCCGCACCCCCTTCTCTGCCCCCTCCTCTCCCCCAGCTCACAGGCCTGGGACTGGGAACTGAGGGAGGGGGCAGGGAGGTGATACCCTTTGTACCATCCCCATGGGAACAGAGCTGGGGGCTGGTCAGCGCTGGGAGGGGATAGTCTCTGCCACGGCTGTCACTCTCAGGGACAAAGATTCCCTTTGGCCTGAGCTGGGACAGGACAGATTATTAGGGGAGCAGTGTTTTTACCCTCCTCTTTGTAACCAACATAAAAATAAGGACGGAGCGTCCCGGAGAAGGTGTCAGTGCCAAGGGAAGCTGCGCCCACTGCTCATGACGGCAGGTGCCGGGGGCAGAGGAAGGTGCTCAGGGCTGGGGCAGGAGGCAGACATTGGGGGGCAGCAAAGGAAGGGGAGGGGCAGGTACTGTGGGAGCTGCTGGGGGGTCTGAGGCCACTCAAGCCGGTTCCCCGTTGTGCTGGTTGCTACACGGGCAGAGGGGGATCTTCACCTGGATCTGAATGATTGAGGGCACAGATCCCAGGGGCTGTCAACAGGACAGTCCACGGGCTCCGGGGTCACCTAGGGCGGCACAAAAGGAGCTCGGGGCCTAAGTCCCTGGTTTCAGCTCCACGGTGAGGCACAAACCTCCTGCTGACCCCGGAGCTGCCAAAACTCACTCGCAGTCGAAGTTTGTGCAGTAAAAGTTCCCTCGGTGCCTGCGTTTCTCCCTCCAGCCATGACCACGGCTGCCTCCCTCCAGGCGCGTGGACGCCTATTCCCCGGCCTGGGCCCCAGCGTGATCCACAGACTGGGGGAAGATCGGGGTCCAGCCGTCCCAGCTAGTTTGGTAGGCGAGCTCAGGGGCGCTCTCAGACCGGGTCCCTCAGGCGAGGCCACGCAGCAGCTGGCTGGGGAGGGCTTCCCTCATACATTTTAACCCAGGGGCTAGAGCATTCCCCTAGGATGGGGGGACTCCCAGTCCCTGCTCCCCTCGGGCAGAGGGGGAGCTTAAACTGAAACAGGGCTCCGCCAGTCTCAGGAGAGCGCTTTGACCACGAGGCGAGGCGGAGGTGGGGGGCTCCCGCACTCTCTCCTGCTGAGGATTTTCCATGGTGGGTAAATAAAGGGCCATTGGTGCAGGGACGGACCCTGGCTTCCCCCCTCGCCGGGGGGTGCTCTAACCCCCCAGCTGTAGAGTCAGCCGCATACTTGCGCTCTCTGACCCAATCACAGGTGCCGACTCCGAGGGTGCTCCGGGGCTAGACACCCTCAGAAACAAAACAGTGGGTGCCCATCAGCCACCCTCCAATCAGCTGTTTGGTGGGCCCAGCTGTTTGGCAGTGGGCGGGAGGTGCTGGTGTGGGGCAGAGCGGGGGCAGGAAGAGATGGAGCAAGGGCAGGGCCTTGGGGGAAGGGGCAGAGTGTGGGCAGGGCCTTGGGGTGGGGGTGGAGCACCCACCCAGAAAGAAGAAAGTCGGCACCTGTGCCCAATGATCTTTAATTATTCAGTCCGTCGTGGAACAGCTTCCAGAGAGAGGAGGTCTCAGAACAGACTAACTTATACCCCAGGGGTTAGGGCCCTACCCCGAGAGCTAGAAGGCCCCTGTTCAAATCCTTCCCTGCCTTGGGCAGAAGGGGGAATTGAAGCAGGGTCTCCCAGGTGATGGCTTTAACCACGGGGCTACAAGTCATTGCCAGCTCCTCCACCCCGGCCGGTTTGTGTGGCGTGAGGAAGGCGTCCAATTCATTCCCACAAGATCTGCCGTAGGTGCTAAGCAGCCTGACTCCAAGAAAGGGGTTCCCTTTGTGGATCACTGAGCAGAGATAGGTGCCCATCTCCACGAGAGAGGCAGGGCTTAGCACACCCCCCTTTCATCCGCATCTCCTACTGTCTAGCGTAGGCATCTCCTCACCTCATGTCTTGGCGTTTGTGAATCACAGTCTAAGGGCAGGTCTTCGCTTAAAATCCTGCACCGATGCAGCTGTGCCGCCGTAGCACTTTCACGGAGATGCTCTAAACTGAGAGGAAGGAGCTTTTCCCATCAGTTTAGTTCATCCAGCCCTGCCCCCCCGCCCCCCCCGGCTCAGTGCATTAGGATACCCTGGCGTGCGAGGAGCCCGGGGCTCCCGGTGCTACAATGTGCGTGCACATCCACTGGACAAGCTCATCCCTGCTGGAGCTGCCAGACTCTCCCAGCCTGCTCGAGTACACACACATGGTCAGGCTGCAAGCCAGGTGAAAACACGCACATAGCCACAGGTGTGAGGCAGAAAAGCTGCCGTATGGCACAATTTGTGGCAACTGGGTCAGGGGAGTGTCACAAGCTGGTTATAAAAACCTGTCTGCCCTTGCAGTGGGGACAGGGCCTGCCTCACCCCAGAGCCAGGGGGACGCTGAGCAGCTCTTGTCTGCTCCTGTTACACGAGAAGAACATTGTGGGTAGAGCTCGGTCTGAGCATGGAAATCCTGCCGTTGGGAAGAGAGAGCTGAGCCGTTCAGTGCCAGTGATGGGCAGATAAGAATGCCCATCCTGCAGAACCCAGGTACAGCCCTGGGAAGGGGACACTAGGGGACATATTTCACCACCAATCAGCCCTTTCCCAAAGGGAGTGTGTCCCTGTGCTCAGCAATAAATCTGCGTTTCGTCTGCCCCCAGTGACATTGCTATTTCCAGCCGACTGAATGTCACAGGGAAACACTCTGTGCAGGGAAAGGAGCAGAGAGCTCCCAGGGGAAGGTGGGTCTCACCATGGATACAATACCAGCGGTATGTACAGTACCTGCGTAGAGCCGGGCGCTTCTCCACCCTGCAACCAAACACAGACAGAGGGGTAAGAACGCCCCTGGACACAGACACACTGAGCAGGAGACAATGTCACCCAAGGGTCGTACTGGGGGGAATGGAACTTACTGAGCTCAGCCTGGAGTTTGTCTGAAAATAAAAGAGAGAGAAATGAGTCAGTGTCACATTACCTTGCAGAAGGGAAGTGAGTGAAAAAGACCTCAAAGCAAGGAAGCCTCCTGGGCAGCAAAGGAAAAGGAAAGGAAGAAATACAGTACAGTAACCTCATCTGGCCACCTGCTCAGGAGCAAGAGGTTGTTAGAGCTAAAGAGGGATCCTTCAGCAAATGAAAAGAATTAACCCTGTGAAGCCAGTAGAAAGCCACATTAAGTACATTGGGTGAAGCGAATGATAGGAATTAGGGGGTTAAAATGGAATTAGAAGAGGGAATAGCCAAAAATATAAAACAAATAAAGGGAACAATTGAGGAGGGTAATGACAATGCTGAGAGACTGATTTCTTTGCAACAGTTTTTACCACACTGAGTGTGGTGGGAAGAGACCAGCCCTGGAGCTGCTCTTTTCAAGAAATGAACATCAGGGCTTGAGGTGTGAAGCAGAGATAATAGAACAGACTGATTAATGAAAGAGCCAGACGTCACCAAGACCAGAGGAGATCCTTGCCAGGTTGCAAATGCCCAAGAGTTGTGAAATGACCTAAGAGCGCTATGGCGGAGCTGTTAACAATAATATGCATCTCATTAAAATCAGCTACTCTTCTGGAGAATCGGAATGTTGTAACCAGCTTTTCAAATTTTGGTAGGACTTGTCCTGAGAATGACAGCTCAGTGAGCCTTGGGGAAGGGGTTGGAATAGGGGCAGGGAGGAGGCAGAGTTGGGGTGGGGCCTTGGGGTAAGGGGTTGGCATGGGGGGTGGGGCTAGGGTGGGAAGAGGTGGGGTGGGGCGGGGCCGTATGGAAGGGGTGGAGTGGGGTCAGGGCCAGGGGTAGAGGGAAGTCGAGCACACAGGGGAAACGGGGAAGTCAGCGCCTATGGTGGTATTAGTTAAGTTTTTCCTCGGTGATGCCCTCATCAGGGACAAACATTGTCGTTCATGTCCCCAGCAGTGATCCTCACACATGGTGCTTGCCGTGCCTGTGTGAGGCCCACGTTAAAGAAGCGTTGCTCAGTCATGAAATGGACTCAAGTGGCTCGAGACCTTTGCCTAAAGCAGCACCTGCTTGACCAGGCTATGTGACCTCCTTTCGTTGTGAGGTCCTTGTCTGACTGGAAGTGGCCCTCGGGCTCTGAGAGCACTGCTGCTTCGCAGTCCAGAGCAGGTGCCTCTCTCAAGAAACGGGGGAGCTGTTCGCCACTGCATGCACCAAGGAAAGGATCTCATAAGACCAACTGAGACTCCAGGAGACTCTTTCACTTTGCACAGGGTTGGTGCTCGTGTGCGATATGGCATGGGTGCCTCTAACCTTTCCCTGGTACGATGTGGAGAGATTAGAGACCTGGTATTATGGGCTCTGGTTCCGGCCCCAGGGCATCTGTGGAGTCTGGTACCAAAGAGGATGATGGTGGCACTGACTGTCTCCGTGTCGGTGGCATTCCAGGCAGCCACAGACCTCCTTTGCCTTTTACCCCAACCTCTCCTTTGGCCCAGGGCTATGCCATCTATCACCCCATTGGCTGAACAGGCTGTTGAATCAGGGCCAGTATCGAGGTTGGTGTGGGAGATCTCAACAGCTTTCACCGTCCTTGACTTCGGCACTGTCAACCAGTCCAGTACAACTGATGACTTTGGGACTGATACTGCTTCCAGCCTTGGCATACTCAGTGCAGGTGGAGCTGCTTCCATTATCAGCGCTGGTCCCTGCCTTGTTATGGGTCACAGATGAGTCAGGCCAGGTACTTGCTCCCTCTGGTCTGGCTCTGACTTTATTCCTGGAATCCCAAGGCTTCTCAGTTTCAAGGTTGGGATCTTCCTTCTCCTGGTCTCCATCGCCAAACCAGCATCGGGGACTGTTTACAGAGCATTATAGGCATCAGGACTGGTGCTTCTCTCATGGTCGAGATGGGGGTCTCTGGCCACAATGCCTTATCCTTACCAGAGGCCTCCATGGAATCTGTGGGACCTTCCTCGGTGATGGAGGTCATACTGCTTAGCTCAAGCAAAGGTGACATTGCTGGTCAGATCAGCAGTAGGAAATATAGGCCCACCACAGGTTCATAGAATCATAGAATCATAGAATCATAGAATATCAGGGTTGGAAGGGACCCCAGAAGGTCATCTAGTCCAACCCCCTGCTCGAAGCAGGACCAATTCCCAGTTAAATCATCCCAGCCAGGGCTTTGTCAAGCCTGACCTTAAAAACCTCTAAGGAAGGAGATTCTACCACCTCCCTAGGTAACGCATTCCAGTGTTTCACCACCCTCTTAGTGAAAAAGTTTTTCCTAATATCCAATCTAAACCTCCCCCATTGCAACTTGAGACCATTACTCCTCGTTCTGTCATCTGCTACCATTGAGAACAGTCTAGAGCCATCCTCTTTGGAACCCCCTTTCAGGTAGTTGAAAGCAGCTATCAAATCCCCCCTCATTCTTCTCTTCTGCAGACTAAACAATCCCAGCTCCCTCAGCCTCTCCTCATAAGTCATGTGCTCTAGACCCCTAATCATTTTTGTTGCCCTTCGCTGGACTCTCTCCAATTTATCCACATCCTTCTTGTAGTGTGGGGCCCAAAACTGGACACAGTACTCCAGATGAGGCCTCACCAGTGTCGAATAGAGGGGAACGATCACGTCCCTCGATCTGCTCGCTATGCCCCTAATTATACATCCCAAAATGCCATTGGCCTTCTTGGCAACAAGGGCACACTGCTGACTCATATCCAGCTTCTCGTCCACTGTCACCCCTAGGTCCTTTTCCGCAGAACTGCTGCCTAGCCATTCGGTCCCTAGTCTGTAGCGGTGCATTGGATTCTTCCATCCTAAGTGTAGGACCCTGCACTTATCCTTATTGAACCTCATCAGATTTCTTTTGGCCCAATCCTCCAATTTGTCTAGGTCCTTCTGTATCCTATCCCTCCCCTCCAGCGTATCTACCACTCCTCCCAGTTTAGTATCATCCGCAAATTTGCTGAGAGTGCAATCCACACCATCCTCCAGATCATTTTTGAAGATATTGAACAAAACCGGCCCCAGGACTGACCCCTGGGGCACTCCACTTGACACCGGCTGCCAACTAGACATGGAGCCATTGATCACTACCCGTTGAGCCCAACAATCTAGCCAGCTTTCTACCCACCTTATAGTGCATTCATCCAGCCCATACTTCCTTAACTTGCTGACAAGAATACTGTGGGAGACCGTGTCAAAAGCTTTGCTAAAGTCAAGAAACAATACATCCACTGCTTTCCCTTCATCCACAGAACCAGTAATCTCATCATAAAAGGCGATTAGATTAGTCAGGCATGACCTTCCCTTGGTGAATCCATGCTGACTGTTCCTGATCACTTTCCTCTCATGTAAGTGCTTCAGGATTGATTCTTTGAGGACCTGCTCCATGATTTTTCCAGGGACTGAGGTGAGGCTGACTGGCCTGTAGTTCCCAGGATCCTCCTTCTTCCCTTTTTTAAAGATTGGCACTACATTAGCCTTTTTCCAGTCATCCGGGACTTCCCCCGTTCGCCACGAGTTTTCAAAGATAATGGCCAAGGGCTCTGCAATCACAGCCGCCAATTCCTTCAGCACTCTCAGATGCAACTCGTCCGGCCCCATGGACTTGTGCACGTCCAGCTTTTCTAAATAGTCCCTAACCACCTCTATCTCCACAGAGGGCTGGCCATCTCTTCCCCATTTTGTGATGCCCAGCGCAGCAATCTGGGAGCTGACCTTGTTAGTGAAAACAGAGGCAAAAAAAGCATTGAGTACATTAGCTTTTTCCACATCCTCTGTCACTAGGTTGCCTCCCTCATTCAGTAAGGGGCCCACACTTTCCTTGGCTTTCTTCTTGTTGCCAACATACCTGAAGAAACCCTTCTTGTTACTCTTGACATCTCTTGCTAGCTGCAGCTCCAGGTGCGATTTGGCCCTCCTGATATCTTTCCTACATGCCCGAGCAATATTTTTATACTCTTCCCTGGTCATATGTCCAACCTTCCACTTCTTGTAAGCTTCTTTTTTATGTTTAAGATCCGCTAGGATTTCACCATTAAGCCAAGCTGGTCGCCTGCCATGTTTACTATTCTTTCGACTCATCGGGATGGTTTGTCCCTGTAACCTCAACAGAGATTCCTTGAAATACAGCCAGCTCTCCTGGACTCCCTTCCCCTTCATGTTAGTCCCCCAGGGGATCCTGGCCATCTGTTCCCTGAGGGAGTCGAAGTCTGCTTTCCTGAAGTCCAGGGTCCGTATCCTGCTGCTTACCTTTCTTCCCTGCGTCAGGATCCTGAACTCAACCAACTCATGGTCACTGCCTCCCAGATTCCCATCCACTTTTGCTTCCCCCACTAATTCTACCCGGTTTGTGAGCAGCAGGTCAAGAAAAGCGCCCCCCCTAGTTGGCTCCCCTAGCACTTGCACCAGGAAATTGTCCCCTACGCTTTCCAAAAACTTCCTGGATTGTCTATGCACCGCTGTATTGCTCTCCCAGCACTGGTGAGCTTTACCCATGGAGTATTTCGAGGCCCATCAGGACCTCTTGTCCCCTGCTTCACTGGGGATTCAGGCAGAGTTCCTTCAATGAATGTCCATCAGTTAGTGGATGCCCTGCAGCCATCTGCTCCTGGTAGCGTAGCCCTCCTGATCAATGATGCACCACTGGAGTCTGCAAAGGTTTTCTGGAGCCTGCTGACTTCCATACTGCCCACCACACTGCATTGATTTGGCCTCAACTGGAGTATTGTGTCCTGCTCTGGGCGCCACATTTCAGGAAAGATGTGGACAAATTGGAGAGAGTTCAGAGAAGAGCAACAAGGATGATTAGGGGTCTGGAAAACATGACCTATGAGGGAAGATTGAAAGAACTGAGTTTGTTTAGTCTGGAAAAGAGAAGACTGAGAGGGGACCTGATAACAGTTTTCAAATGCCTAAAAGGTTGTTACAAGCAGGAGAGAGAAAAATTGGTCTCCTTAACCTCTGATGATAGGACAAGAATCAATGGACTTAAATTGCAGCCAGGGAGGTTTAGGTTGGACATTAGGAAAAACTTCCTACCTGCCAGGGTGGTTAAGCACGGGAATAAATAGCCTAGGGAGATTATGGAGTCTCCATCACTGGAGATTTTTAAGAGCACGTTAGACAAACACCTGTCAGGGATGTTCTAGATGGTGCTGGTCCTGCCATGAGTGCAGGGGACTGGACTTAATGACCTCTCGAGGTCCCTTCCAGTTCTATGATTCTATGAAAGTGCACAGAAAGGGCTTCTTCTCTCACTTTGGCATAAACTCCCTCGTCATGACTGCTGTGAATGATAGAGCCCAGCAGGGCAGGTTTAAGTCCATTCTGAAGGACAAATTCTCCAACAGGATGGATTAAATGGGCAGGAAGATTTACACTTGCTCCTCCCTGCAAATGGGAATTTATGCCAGCAGGCATTGGTGTCCAGTTATGACTTCGTAAATTGGACAGTGATGCCTAAGTTTGCAAACCAGCTGCAGGTAGCCACTAGAGAAGAATTTCAGGAATCTGATTTTCGACAAAATCTACAGGGTTCTGACCAGAGTGCGGGGTGAGGGGCTCAGCCTACATAAGCAATGAAGTATGCAACCTTCTAGTTGAAAAAAAGCCACATAATTTTGCTCCATGATCTAAATTTTCACAGTGAGATTCTGTGCTCGGAACCTGCAGCATCGGTGCAGGGAAGAGCTAAGGTGACCGTGACGGGTTGGATCACAGAAACCCCCTGGGGGCTGCCAACTGATGTGCCAAGACTACGTCTGCCCCTGCTTACCTTGCCAACTTGGGACTCCAGCACCCTGTCCTGTGGAGCCAGACACACCAGTCTGCTCCAACACAGACCCAGGGTCTGAGCCACATGCCCCAAAGCTGCAGGCTTAACTGAAAGCAACTTAAGAAGTGTTCCTGTCTTTAACACTCAGATGCCCAACTCCCAATGGGGTCCAAACCCCAAATAAATCAGTTTTACCCTGTATAAAGCTTACACAGGGTAAACTCATAAATTGTTCGCCCTCTATAGCACTGATAGAGAGATATGCACAGCTGTTTGCCCCCCCCCCCGCCCAAGTATTAATACATACTCTGGGTTAATTAATAAGTAAAAAGTGATTTTATTAAATATAGAAAGTAGGATTTAAGTGGTTCCAAATAATAACAGACAGAAAAAAGTGAATTACCAAGCAAAATAAAATAAAACATGCAAATCTAAGCCTAGTACAGTAATAAAACTGAATACAGATAAAATCTCACCCTCCGAGATGTTTCAATAAGTTTATTTCACAGACTGGCCCCTTCCCAGTCTGGGCACAATCCTTTCCCCTGGTTCAGCCCTTGTTCCAGCCCAGGTGGTAGCGAGGGGATTTCTCATCATGGCCGCCCTCTGTGTTCTGTTCCACCCCCTTATATGGCGTTGGCATAAGGTGGGAATCTTTTGTCTCTCTGGGTCCCCACCCCCACTTCCAAATGGAAAAGCACCAAGTTTAAGATGGAGTCCGGTACCAGGTGACATGGTCACCTGTCACTGTGAGACCCCCCCAAGCCTTCATTGCTCCCAGCCTGGCTCACAGGAAGGCCTGCCTGCAAACAGAGCCATCCACCGTCAATTGTCCTGGTTGATGGGAGCCATCAAGATTCCAAACCACCATTAATGGCCCACACTTTGCATAATTACAATCGGCCCTCAGAGTTATATTTCCTATTTCTAGTTTCAGATATAAGAGTGATACATTTATACAAATAGGATGACCACACTCAGTAGATTATAAGCTTTGGAATGATACCTTACAAGAGACCTTTTGCATGAAGCATATTCCAGTTACATTATATTCATACTCATTAGCATATTTTCATAAAATCATACAGCCTGCAACGTCACTGTGACTTTTAACATTCCTGGCATCCGCTGGCTCCTGGGCTGCTCTGGTGCCAAAGCAGCCCTTGAGGTAAGTCAGGGCTAGTCCACATGGGTGCTGCAGTGATGTCATCTCCAGAGCACCGTCTTCTAGCATACGGTGACTTGCACGCACACCACCCTCATTTCTATCCTGGGGCTCCCTATGGTTTTTCATAGGCCAAAGCACATAAAATAAATTTCCCCTTCTGCGGGGTTCTGATACATTATAAATTAATTCATTTATTTATTTTCTCCCCTCTTGTCACTTTACCTTTCTCTCTGTGTTGCCTCCAGAAGCAGTAAGTGGCCAGGGCAATGAGAACCACCAGGAGAGCCAGGATCACCCCCAGAACCACAGTCCAGGCATCGACTCTTGGGAAAAACAGCTCTGCAAGAGAAAGTGTTATTGACTTGGGAACAAATACGTACATAAGAATATTAGAACAGCCAGACTGGGTCAAACAAATGTTCCGTGGAGCCCAGTATCCTGTCTTCTGACAGTGGCCAAAGCCAGATGCTGCAGAGGGAATGAACAGAACAGGGCAATAATCAAGTGATCCATCCCCTGTCACCCACACCCAGCTTCTGGCAGTCAGAGGTTTAAGGACACCCAGAGCAAGGGGCCACATCCCTGCCCATCTTGGCTAGTAGCCATTGGTGGACCCGTCCTCCATGAACACACCTGCTTCTTTTCTGAAACCAGTTATACTTTTGGCCTTCACTAGATGGCAATGAGCTCCACAGGTTGACTGTGCGTTGTGTGAAGAAATATTTCGTTTTGTTTGCTTTAAACCTGCTGCCTATTAGTTTCATTCCTTGGTTCTTGTATTATGTGAAGGGGTAAGTAACACTTCCTTGTTCACTTTCTCCACACCCCTCACAATTTTATAGACCTCTGCCCTATCCCCCCTTAGCCGTCTCTTTCCCAAGCTGAAAAGTCACAGTCATTTTAATTTCTCCTCAGAGTGAAGCTGTTCCAGGCCCTTAAACATTTTTGTTGCCATTCTCTGCACCTTTCCATTTCTAATATAGCTTTTCTGAGATGGGGCAACCAAAACTGCCTACAGTATTCAAGATATGAGCGTACCATGGGTTTATATAAATTTATTATGATATTTACTGTCTTATGATCTACCCCCTTTCTAATAGTTACTAACATTCTGTTAGCTTTTATTAATACCACTGCACATTGAGTGGATGTTTTCAGAGAACTATCCACAATGAGTCCAAGATCTCTTTCTTGAGTAGAAACAGGTAAGTAAGGCCTGATCATTTTATATGTCTAGTTGGGATTATGTTTTCCAATGTGCATCACTTTGCATTTATCCACATGGAATTTCATCTGCCACTTTGTTCCCCAGTTTTTTGAGATCCCTTCATAATTCTTCACAGTCTGTTTTGGACTTAACTATCTTGAGTAATTTTGTATCATCTGCAAGTTTTACCATCTCATTTTTTACCTCTTTTTCAGACCTTTTATTAGTATGTTGAACAACACTGGTCCCAGTACAGATTCCTGAAGGACATCACGATTTACCTCTCTTCTTTCTGAAAACTGACCATCTATTCCTACTCTTTGTGTCCTGTCTTTTAAGCAGGTACTGATCCATGAAAGCACCTTCCCTCTTATCCCATAGCAGCTTACTTTGCTTAAGAGCCTTTGGTGAGGGGCCTTGCCAAAGGCTTTCTGAAAGTCAAGGTACCCTGCATGTACTGGATCACCCTTCTCTACATGTTTGTTGACCCCCTTCAAAAAATTCTAATAGATTAATGCAGCATGATTTCCCTCTACAAATGCCACGTTGACTTTTCCCCCAACAAATCATGTTCACCTATGTGTCTGGTACTTCTTTTCTTTACCATAGTATCAACCAATTTGTCTGGTACTGAAGTTAGGCTGTAGCTGCCAGGCTCGGTTCTGGAGACTTTTTGTTTTTTAATAAGAATTCTCTTCATCACCCCCTTGAGAACTGCGATGTTCCAGCACAGAGAGAAGTCAGATACAAACCGAAATACTCTTGCTTGAAGCTTGCAGCGTAACACAATGTTTTGTTTTTTAGAATCCAGAATCTTAACACCCAAGAACCCAAAACAGAGAGGGGCTGCTCCCTAAGGCAGCAGGCACAACTTCCACCTTGCAGGGCCCTCGAGCTCAGTCTCTAGCCCAGGCCCAGATGTCTACACTGCAATTTAACAGCCCCTTAGCCCAAGCTCCACCAGCCTGAGTCAGCTGGCATGGGCCAGCCATGGGTTTTGAATTGCAGCGTAGACATATCCAAAGAGAACTAAGCTTATTCAGAAGTTTCCAAGAAGTGCTCACCATGTTGAAGGTCCAGGCCAATAAATAGGAGACACAATGATAAATACTTTCTGCCCATGTCTGTGGCATCTCAGTCCAGCCATGTGCGGCACGGCCGGGCACTGACCTGCTATGGAAATCGCTGACTCTCTCTCCTGGTCGAGTCGGGGGTTCCTGACACAGCAGGACACTTTATGGTTGGACTCTTCTGTTAGAACAATGGCAATCTCTGTTTGAAACAGGCCACCGGCCTCTTGGGATATTTTTTCAGAGGCTGATGGTAAGAGCTTCCCCTGGAGATCTCTCCACTGAGCCTCAGGCTCTGGGTACCATCCAGATGATCGACACACCACCTGGATCCCTCCATCCTGATGTCCCTCTACAGAGATATCAGGATCGGAGCCCAAACCTACAGAAGAAATAAATAAATTTGTGATAACCCAGTAATGAGCCAAAAGCTTTATTACACTGTTATCAAAAGCCATTTCCTATCAAACTAATAATTGAATGTGAGTCCACGAGTGCAGCTGGTCACCTAATTTGGCCAGATTCCTATTTGATGTAGAGTAGAATTAATGTTAATGTCAGTGCTGTTCTATGCACAAACTTTCTCCAGTTTAGTTAACCTGGTTTAGTTAATCAAGTGCAAATCCCTTAAATCAAGACTTAAACTAAATCAATATAAGCCATTTCCAAACTCGTTTCAGAGGGTCCACCTGGATGTTTGCCCTAGTTCAGCAGTTCTCAAATTTTAGCAACCTAAGGACCCCCATTTTGATTTCAAATTTTCAGCAAACCCCCTAGCCCAACCCGCTCAGCACCAGGCCCTGCTCTCACTCCACCCCTTCCCCCAAGACCCCATCCTCGCCCCACCTCTTCCTGCCCCTGCTCCACCCCTGCCCCTCCTCTTCTCCACCTCTTTCTAGCCCTTCCCCTGAGCACACCCCGTCTCTGCTCCTTCCTCTCCCTCCCAGGCCCTGCTGCACACCGCTGAACAGCTGTTCCCCAGCACACAGGAAGCACTGGGAGGGAGGAGGCTGTGTTGAGGGAGGAAGGGGAAGGAGTTGATCAGTGGGGTCAGTGCACCCCCTGGAGTACCTGGGGGTCCACGGACCCAGTTTGAAAAACTCTTCACTAGTTCATTGAAACCAGTGTATGTGTATGTGTAAACAAGCCTTAAATAATTCACTAATAAAAAACTTTATTATAGGGGAATTCAGTTTGCCTTGGCAGGGCCTTGTATCCTTCCAGAATGCTGAAATGGGTAGCAGAAAACTGATACCTCTCAGAGCCAGGAAATACACTCACCAAAACAGAAACACAAACCATGGGCGGCAGGGAAAGCTGAGCCTTCCCAAACAGCCAGGATGTGGCCCATCCACACTCTGCCCCTTCTCCCCGTCCGGCTTCTCACTCTGCAGGTGTCCGGCTCTTCCGGGGCTGCCAGCCTGCTGATGCTCTGGGGCCAGGGGGGCTGGGGCTGCTCTGCCCGGCTTCGGAGTCCTGGCACACCGGGGCCGGGAAGGCAGGGGCCTTGCTGCCCAACAGCCCAGTGCTTTGGGGCCAGGAGGGCTGCGGCCACGCTGTCTGGCCTCCCCACACTCCAGGGCCGTGTGGTGCTCCGTGGCCGGGAGGGCTGGTCCCTTGGGCCCTCCCAATGTACTGGTCGACAGCCTGGTGCTTTGGGGCCAGGAGGGCTGTGGCCACACTGCCTAGTGTAATGGCAAAAACAACAGCCAGCAAATTTTCCTACTCCAGCCCTCCCGGCCCCAGAGCACCAGGGGTAGGAAAATTTGCTGGCTGCTGTTTTTGCCATTACATTGGCACTCCAGCTTGGAAAGGCTGGAGCTGCACTGCCGGGCCTCCTGGTTCTCGGGGTCGGGGGGAGGAGGGGGCTAACCTGGGGCAGGGACCAGTGGCCACAATGGAAGGGGGCTGGGGGCACAGGGCAGGGGCCAAGCCCACAATGTGAGCCGGGCTCCATTGAGCACAGAGGGGATGAGGCCTCGGGTGGAAGGGGCAGGGCTGGGTCGGGGGAGAGATGGGGGCTGTCGCAAACACTAGATAAGGTCACACTGGGGATTTTTTATTACTGATGAGCTGAACTGAAATAAAATTATCTTAATTTGAAGCAAGTGTCTTGTGAATTCAAATGGATTTCTTTATTGCGGGGTCAGTCTGTGGGCAGAGAGGCCCTTAGGTTGCTTGGAAATTGCATACAGACCATCCGAGAAAGGGAAAACAACCGCCCAGGAGAGACAAAGAAGGGATGGGTGTCTGGTGCCATTTCCACTCGGGAGTCTTCACCAGAAAAGCACAGGCTAGCAGGGGTTCTCACAATAATTTTTTTGGTGGCCTAAGTGTGTGCAGCCACTCTGGTGGCCACTCTGAAAAACCCCTCTCCGACCTGCAGCCCTTAAGCAATAGCCCACCCTGAGGAAGGTGAGTCAGGAACTCACTGGCCAGCTGCAAAGTCCCAGCCTCCCCATGCCTTGGCCGGGCGGGAGCCAGGCAACTGCCCAGGGGAGTGCCTCAGTGACCAAACCCTGCTGACAAGAGCCTCCTCCAGTGCCATTCACACTGGCCCCACATGTCTCCAGAGGCACATGGAAATGACGAAAAACACACGTACAAGTGTGCCAGAGCTGTGGGCTATGATTGTTTGTCTTACAGAAGCAATTAGAGGTCCCAGCTGAGACTGGGTCCCCAGCGGGCTGGGCGTCATGCACACATCCTAGGAGACAGTCTGCGCTGAAGAGTTTACAGTCTCAACAGGCATGATGGAGAAAGGGTGAGCGAGGAAACAGAGGCACAGAGACTTGCCCAAATTCTTGCACAGCTCAGTAGCAAAGGCAAGACTGGAACCCTGTCCCTTGACGCTCAGTCGACGGCTCTATCCACCCGGTAACCCTGCCTCTCACGTATTGCTGGTCTAGCATATGTGCACCTGCTTCACATTCTCCAGTGAGGCTGTGTGAGTGGCCCCATAATCCTGCCAGCTCCTGAGCAGGGACAAGGGACTGGCTTTCCCGTTGATGAACACAGACCGTGCCTCTCGCCACAGACACTTCGCGGCAGGTCTGAAGGGTTGAATAAGAACCACTGGAAGGAGCTGTGCACAGTTGAACTGATGGGCAGGGAGGCTAAACTCTTCCACTACTTTCACTTGCAAAGGTAATTTTAGAAACATATTTGTAATCCCCTTGGGCTTAGAGAAGCCCCTTTAACACCTGCCTCAGGCAGAGGAAGGGCTGGGTGTTCCAGAGGGAGGAGGGTGGAGAGAGGGAGAGGAGAGGGGCGTAGGCGCCGACTCCGTGGGTGCTGCGGGGCTGGAGCACCCATGGAGAAAAAATAGTGGGTGCACCCATGGGCAGCCAAGCCCCAGTGGCAGGCGGTGGGCTACAGGACCCTGTATATCAACCACGGTTACCCTGTGAGTGCCAGACATGAGGCCAGACATTAGTGTGAGGAGGATCAGCTATTGTTTGGCCCCAGGGGTGCACAAGAGAGTTGTAATAAACACAACATATTCATATCACCCAACTTTTTAGGCGTGTTTGTGTATTTTATTAACCCCGTAAATGTAACCCATGAATGCTACCCCAGACTCCAAAGAGTCACAACACTCTTCGAGACAATCTGAGTATTTGTGTGGATTTTAGAGCCCTTAGAAAAAACAGTCAACTAGAATAAACCTTCACCAGAGCAGAGCTACTGCCCCTCTGTAATGAGATAAATCAGGTGTCATCTCACAATGAATCTTTGATCCACTTATGACCCTATTGAAGACATCAAAGTATCACAACAAGTTACTGACCTGCCACCTGTAGTTCCAATAAAGCGTCTTCATAAGCCACTCTAGACTGAAAAAAACACTTGTACTGTCCATCGTCGGAGGGTCGGATATCGCGTATTCTCAGGAAAACACTCCCATCCGTGATGTGGTCTTTTCAGAGCTCAGTCCTTCCTTGATATTCTGGCATCTGCTCCCCACACTGATCCTGCCCATCGTGGTACAGATGCACAACTGCAGAGTACGGGGACCTGCACCGTCTCACCTCCATGCTCTGAGCATCCATCCTGGGGGAAAGGTGGCAGGGCAGGATGGCCTCCCCACCTAAGGAAGCGGTGATTGGATGGGCAGGTCCAGTTACTGTGAACTGTGCTGAGAAAAATGCAATGAAAATAGAAATTAAATTGACAGGGGGCTGAAGGTGGCATTAATTCAGCAGTAAGACAAAATAAAAGAGCGTCCTGCATTAGAAGTGAACACCCCGTCTCCATGCAGTGCCCTAGGCATGTCTATAAGTGCAGAGAGTCACATGCTTGGGGTAGCTGCATCTTTGACTCCCTCTGGGGTCTGCTTAAGGATTGTCCCTTAGGTCTCAGGCCTCCAGCTGTCACCTCTCTCTGGGCAGGGACCCATGGCCCTCTCTCTCCACTGGGGTTTAAGGCTTGCAGGTTTTCCCACCAGGTCTGACCAAAGTCCACCACCTATGCTTTGCTTTCCATCCCAGGGCTATGAACAGTGTGTGCAAGCGGTTACCAGTAACCAAACAGGTTTTCCAAAGCAGGGAACATTTATGGACAAAAGCCCGAGAGAGAAAAGTTACCACAAACCAATCAAACATCTTACACTTATCGCAAAGCATTCTCATCTGGCACATGGGGACAGACTCTCTGTCAAACCTTTCTCTAAGGGTTTCTCTCAGTTTGTAGCCCAAGATCCCAGGCTTCTGGTTAGCTTAAATCAGCTTTTCATACCAAAAATCTTCATTCTCTTTGGTTTCTGGAACCTGCTCTGAACTAGTTTCACTGCCTGGGCTGGTACTTCTCTAGAGCTGTTATCTGTCCCACAAGAAATTACGCCCCATCATTTGTATATCCTGCAGGAGATGGGGTAACCCTCCCCCACAGAGTAGATTACAGTCCGGAGCCCACAAAGATACATATAGAACGGATCGATACTGTGAAGTTCCACTCCGTATGCTTTATGAAAATAGGCTTATGAATCTGAAAATGACATAGCTGGAATGTGCTTTATGCAAAAGGTCTCTTGTAACATATCACTGACAAAGTTATAATGTGCTGCATTTGATTTTCCTATTTGTATGCATCTATCGTTCTTATAGAAATATGAGGTATGAACTTGTATTACTGGTGTAGTCAGACCAGGTGAGGGCCGTCAATGGGGCATCGGGAACTTGGTGACTCCCATTCACAGGACAATTGGCTGTAAATGGCCTGGTTTACCTTAAAGCCTTCCTGTGTATGGGTCAGGCAACCTAGGAAGAATGGAGACTGGGGTCTTACACAGACATGTGACCATGTCACCTGATACTGAAATCCATCTTGAAGCTGGTACTTTTCCAGAGTGGGGGTGGGATTCCAAACAAGGGTTTCCCCGCCTTAGGGAAATTCTATATAAGGCGGGGGAAGTAAACAATGAGGGTCTTCATCTGGCTTAAGAGATGGCCTCCCCACCCCAAGGAGATACCTGAAAGTATCTGGAAACAAAAGAACTGTAACTACAGGGGTGGGAGAGAACAGGCTGGACCCAGGTCAGAAAAGGCAACTGACCTGGGAAGCATTTTACTTGAAATAACATCGAGGGTGAGAAGTTATCATCTGTAACTGATTTCTTAATGTATTAAGCTGAGCCGTGCGTGTTTTGGTTTATCTTGCATTATGATTTACTTTGTTCTGTCTGTTATTACTTAAAACCACTTAAATCCTACTTTTTATACTTAATAAAATCGCTTTTGTTTATTAATAAACCCAGTGCAAGTAATTGTTACCTGGGGGAAAAACAGTTGTGCACGTCTCTCTTTCAGTGATATAGAGGGCGAACATTTTATGAGTTTACCCTGTATAAGCTTTATACAGAGTAAAACGGATTTATTTGGGGTTCAGGCTCCCAGAAAGGCTGAACACTGGGCGCTGGGAAAGTCCCTGTTAACTGAGAAGCCCCACGGCTGAGTGAATCTCAGTTTCTGCGAACTGCAGAGGGGCGTGGCCCAACCTCTGAGTCTGGGCTAGAGCCGAATTGGAGTGTGACAAGAGTGGAGGGGCACCCGTTCTGGCAGGAGGGTTGTTCTCTGTGGTACCCCAGAGCATCAGGTGACAGTCTCCAGGGGGTCTCTGTGACCGAACCCATCACAGATACTATCTATGGAGAGGGTGCAAAATAGACATGATGTTAATTTGATAGTCCCCAAATACGGCATGTGGTTGCCATATCTGTCACCCAGCGTTCACAGGTGAATGTTATACACTGTCCCTATCATCGCTGAACAGGGCTGAACACTTCTCACAAGCACCTTGGGTATAATGGGTAATGGGGAGGGGGGGCTGGTTCTCTGACACACCAAGGACTTTTCATGCTGCTCCAGTGCAGTGCCCTCCCTGACTGCTGTAAGGATGGTGTAAGGGCCAGCAGGATGTGAAAAGAGATCATTGCCACTGTGCAGGTAAAGTCAGAAGTCAGATAATGAAGAGGGAGAAGGAGGCAGATAGAAAAGTGCAGGGGGCAGAGAACCAGCCATTGTGGAACTGAACAGAAAGGGGGGTCTCTGGGCAGAGACTCAGCATCCAGAGCGACAAAGAGAGCTGGTTAAATTAGCAGAATGGAAACCACAGCAGGAGGGAACCAAAATGTCTGTGTAGCTGTGGGGGCAGCCCCGGGGGTGCCATGGGATACGATAAGACTTTCACTGAGGGCACAGAATGAAGAAGGCCTCACTCTCACCCCTAGACGGCTGTGCCTAGTGCAGTGTGAATGACTTGTGGGTTTTAATTTCATAAGTGGAGAGTTGGGAAGTCATGATTTGTTTGTGGCTGAAGAGTCTGATCTGTGACTTACATGGTCCAGCGGTGTAGTGTAGCGGAATTGTGTAGTGTCCCTTTAAATAGTTTGTGAGCCCAGTAACGGCGCTCACCATGTTCTATGTCTTAGAAGCCTCCAGTCAGAGCAGCAGCGTGTGTATAACTAGGCCTGACTAGATTGTGTATAGATAAACACCATCACTAGGACCCAGCTGTGCTCTGCGGTTTATGGTCATTGTGTAAAGAGCAAAAGACCAGGGCTGGATTTAGGGGCAGGCGACCCAGCCAACCACCTGGAGTGCCAGGATTGGTGGGCGCCAGGCTCGGGGGGTGCCAGGCTTGGGGTCCTGTGTCTGTTAGTGACAAAAGGGAAAACAGAATGTTTGAAGTGAAATGTTTCAAGTATAGATGTTAGTACATTCCAGTTATTCCTACAATTAAAAATTTTCTTTGAGGAAACTTTTTTTTTTTGCTTCTATAGGCATGAATAGATACAGATGTACAGATCCTAGCATGCCCATTTATTGTCTTATATGACAGGGATAAATCATGCATGCAAATCGTGCATCAAAGCCATGAAATGGGCTACAAATACAATAAGAGAAAAGTATTCAAAAATTTAACAAATGGAAGGGGGGGGCAACAAAGAAACGCTCCTCGCCGAGGGCACCATTTGGTCTAGGGCTGGCCCTGCAAAAAGCAGACGTGGTTTACGAGACAAGGCAGGGAAGTGAGGTGGATGGTGATGACCAGCAAGAGAACATCAGCAAACCCAGCGAGGAGCCCAGAGCTCCTACCTGACACCAGACTGTGAACCTGTAGAGCGAGGCAGAGAGCGACGTAGCCGGGCAGAGCGGAGCTCACTGTGGAGCCGGGAGAGAACGAGGGAACCTTCCCCATCATCGTAGCTGGGTCTGGGGAACAGGAGAAATAACCAACCAGATGGTGAGTGAGTGGGACGCGGTGACAGCGACACAGGGCAGTGGGGAGGAGGTAACAAGCACCAGAAGGGAAGGGATTTCCCCCACAGGTCTCGCCTGCCTGGCTCCGAGCAGGGTCAGATGTCACTGGGCCAGCAGCCGGTCCATACCACACTCACACCATGGCTGCACCTGTGGAGATGTCTGGTGTAATTTAGATTGCAATAGGACATCTACACTGAACACATCACCGGCCACCGACAGTGCCAGGAGGCATGAGCTGGAGCGACATGGTGCATCAACTATGAGAGAGGGACCGAGAGACTTTGTCCGTTGGACCATATGAACTGGAGCCATAAACTCACTGAACGTTAAATCTCACCAAATGAGGGTCAATCCATCCTCATCATCGTATTCACTCACTATACTCCACACCTGAACATAGCCATTATATGAACAACATGCCCTCATATCTCAATGTCTGTCCTTTGACCCGTTAACCTTTTACCCCCAGTCGGGGATATTGCAGATTATGTATTCCTTAGCCACCCGATCTTAAACCGATCTTCGCAGCCCTTGATAATCTGTACGTTATTCCCTGATAACCTGAAACTTCTGTGCTTAAATTCTGTACCGTTCACTTTTTTAAAAAACATCATCTTAATAAAAATTTTAAATCTGTAAACTCTCCAGGGCAAGGATGGTTCCTCACTATTGGTGTGTCCAGGGCACAGCACAATGGGGCCCGCATCTTGGTTGGGCCATTTCGGAGTTACTGTAATATAAATAAATAAATAAGAAAGGAGGTATTAAGGAGAGCAAGTGAGTGCACGCAATGCCTCTGAGCGTGGTAGGAATGGCCCCTTATTGCTGTAGGAGAAAGCAGCGCCATCTCCCAGCCACACCTGTCTTGGGTGAGGGCATGGGCAGCAGGTATCACAGGCCAGGGGAGGCTCAGCCTCCCCAAACAGCCCAGCCTGCCCAGCCCAGCCCATGCTCTGCCCCCAGCCCCCACCTGCCTGCTTCCAGTTCCCTCTTTTCCGCTGGGACTTGGGCAGGGGCAGCCAGCATGTGGCTGGGACTTGGGGCGGCTGGGGCCGGTACAAGCACCGGCCTATGGCCAGGACTCAGGGTGGTGCTCCGGGGCTGGGGGTGGCTGGGGTGTCCTGGGACTGGGGGGCCAGTGGCTATGGTGGGGGGGCACCGGCAGGGAGGGGGGCGGGGACTTGGGCAGAATGGGAGAGGCCCGGGGCTAGGGTCCTGCAACGGGCAGGTCACGTGCTGCCCATAGGTGAGGGCTCTCGGAGGATCTCCCAAAGAGCAAATCAGCCCCCGGCCCCAGTGATTTTACATGTCAGTGTGTTGGATCATATTAAAGAAGTTCTGTATTAAAATCACAAATGAGTTTGATTCCCCATAGTTTCAATTCCAGGGTATTACTAATGAAGAGCTCTCCTGGGTTTTGGTGCTGTTTCTCTCCCTCTCTGTGTGAAACTTGCAAGCTGCTAATTGTGTTAGTACAGCCTAAGACAGAGTCTGTTCTCAAGCAATTCACAGAGACTCAAAGCAATACTCTGTAACAACAGAAACAGCCCCCAGAGACTCCCCGCCCTTTTGTTGTATTAACAATTGTGATTAAAATAGAGATAGAGGATGTATGTGGATGGATGCTTGGTGTGGATAATAACTAAATGATCAGGGAGGTGCCAGCCTAAGAATCCAGCGTCCATCGGCTGAAGAAGGCGTGAAGTGGAAATAACCAGAGGACCCCCGGAGGGCAGACTGGAATCCACCCAACAGCCTCAAGAATGGGAGAACCAAAGAACAAGATAACATCTTGGAGCCGTCAGAAATGTGCTATCTGCTGATTGATTCAGCAACAGCATGATGAAGCAATTCCCATAGACTGGCATAGGAAGAAATTCCTATAAAAACAGACTCTAAAAAGTGAGAACTTTGGGGTCTGATTCTGCAAACCAACTTCCAGGAGCATCAGATGAGCATCTGACAAGGTCCTGCTCCCTCCTCATGTCCAGGCCACCTGGCCAGTGGCTTGGCACGAGCAACTTTAAGGCTGGTAACTATGATAACAACTTTGCAGAACCTGTGTGTGTGTGTGTGTGTGTGTGTGTGTGTGTATGAATGACTGTGTGAATAAATATGAGATTGAATGAAATGTTATAGCTGTAACTAACTGCTTACTATGATTCTTTCTGTATTCACAATAAATGTGGTATTTTGCCTTTTTCCCTTTAATAAGATCCTGCTGGTTTTTATTTTATTGGTACAACAAGTGACCCACCCAACATCTCCAGTGCTGGTGCAATGTCAGGGTTGAATTATGATCAAGGTCACCACATCTCTGTGGCCCCTCAGCTCCGCAACGTTTAAACAATTCTAAAGTGAGATTCCCAGAGGTGGTCTGATCTGTGCTCCTGTCTCTGAGAGCCGGTAACACGGCTTCGGTGCCTATGCCTGTCGGGTCCTTAGGCTTCCTAGGTGTGTCTGCAATCTGCGGGTACCGGGCGTAGGCGTGCCCAAGTGACTGCATACGCTGGGCATCACCTCTGGCTGGTTGGGAGCTCACGGGAGGGCTCGTGGGTCTCTTTTTGGAGTCTTTTTCCTACGTTCACCCTCTGGAGGGAGAAGGCCGCGGCGCTGGCACGCATGGCCAAGGAGACTTGGGACCAGGTCAGCCGCCTCTTGGATGGCTTCCTCCATAAGGAGAAGTTTCGATTTTAGTTCCTGGTCTTTTCAGGATCTGTGTGAAGGGGTGTACGACCCCTCGTTAGGCCACCAGGGACAGACCAGTCGCTGCAGGCCTCAGAAGGCCACGTCCCCTCAGCCTTGCTGCACCCGCTCCCAGTGGAAGCGACAGATAAAAGGAGGCGGCCCAGCCCAGCCTGGGCCGGCTGAGGAGGAGGAAGGACGTGTGTTGCAAGCTCCTGCAGAGAGGCCGGAGGCTCCCCAAGCAGTGGGAACCTGAGACCCGGACTGCACTGTGAGCGGCCAGGCAAGCGCAGAGGTTGACAGGGATGCTGAGCTGCGGCGAGCCGAGAGGTGTATGAGAAGCGCCCTGGGGTAGGAAGTGACCCAGGGAATGTAGTAGGAGCTGATGGTTCATCCCTTAACGTGGAATTCCCTGGCTTCATCGGGCCCTGGGTCGGCACCCGGTGGAGCTGGATGGGCCCGGCTGACCCTGCCACTCCCCCACTTCCCGCTAGGTTTGGCTACTGTTTGTTCTGCCCGGCCCAGAGGGCCAGAACCCCAACGGTGGTTGCCTCCTCCAGCCCGGATGCTCAGGGGCCACAGACTGTTTGTTTGTTTGTTTGTTTTGCCCCCCCGGGGGCGATGAACTGACTATTTGTTCTGCCCAGCCCAGAAGGTCAGGAACCCGAACTGTTACTGTCGGCCACGGGCAGGAGGCTCGGAGGCTACAGACTGCTTGTTCTACCCTGCCTGCGGGTTGATATTTGCTCAGCCCTGCCAGGGATCCTGAGACCCCACGGTTGCAATTATTTGATCCCACAGGGAGTCCAGACACGTGTGTGACGGCATGGGGGGCGGGTGGAACCTGGGCTTGGGGACGCTAGCCCCTGGCCTGGCCCATCCCTTCTGCCTCAGGCTCTTCCCCTCCCACCAGAGCCCAGAGCCCCACCCTGCACGGCCACCACCACCTCCCCCCACCCCCGGGCTGCCTGAGTGCCCCCAGCCCCGGAGAGCCAGGCGGGTGGCGCAGCCCTGCTCCCGCAGCCCCGGAGCACCAGGCAGTGGGGTGGGTGGCGTGGCCCCCCTACCCCAGTCCCAGAGCACGGGCAGTTGGGCAGGCAACATGGTCCCCCTCCTCCAGCCCTGGAGCACCAGGTGGGCACCTCCCCTTAGCCCCAGAGCACCCCCTCAGCCCCGGAGTGCCGGGTGGGAGGGCAGGCAGCATGCCCCCCCACCAGCACCAGAGCACAGGCCGGCCCCCACTAGCCCCAGCCTGGGGCCCCGGCCATGGGGGGAAGAGCCCCCCACAGCACAGCACCAGGAAGCAGGAAGAGGCCTGGGGGTGGAGCGTCAGTGGGGCCATGCAAGGCTGTTTGGGGAGGCTCAGCCTTTCCCGGCCTTCGATACCCACTACCTCTGTGTGAGGAAGTGTGCGACCTCCACACTGGATCTATGAGCGTGGCCCCCTTTGACAAACAGCCCCCCCCATCACAATCTGACGTTCAGTTGGTGAGAGAAACCCATTAAAATCTGAGTCTACAATTCCCTGGTCCTCTTTGCTCCTAGACTTAGGGCTAGGTTCAGAAAGATTTAGGTGCTTTTCGTCAGTAAAACTTTCGTTGGCCCAGGGTGTGTTTTTTTCAAACTCTTGACCGACACAAAAGTTGTACTGATAAAAGTGAAGCGTAAACACAACCCTGGAATGTGACTCACAAAAGCCAGCACGCTACGCATGGACCTGCCTATGCTGACAATGGGAGGTGCCAGCCACAGCCAGGAACCCTCTTTGGAGATACCCGCATCTGTTGGGTTTGCAAGAAGCCAGGGGAAACGACACGTCCCTCCCACCTTTGTAGCCCCCTGGTTAGAGCACTCACCTGGAACATGAGCGACCCAGGTGACAGCCCCCCTCTGCCTGAGGATGAGAAGGGATTTGGACAGGGATCCGCTCTTTTCGGGAGCGTGCTCTGAGCACTAAGCTATGGGATACTGTGCTGTGAGGCCCCGTCAGTCTGTCCTAGTGAAGCTGTTGCCCTCTGGATCAATAATTAAAGCTGAATTGGAGCAGAGGGACTGGACTCTGGTCTCCCACCTTGTGGGTGGGTACGCTAACCACCCTCCGATAGCGTCAGTCTCATGCGTGTGTTTTCTTGTGCTCTCTCCCTCTCCTTCAAAGAGTGATCTGGGCCAGAGCCTGAGAGAGGGAACATAAACATGAGTAGGACCCGCTTGCCGGGGGGTTACAGCACTGACCAGCGTCCAGGCCTGTGTCTCCAGCGCAGCTTTAACTGGAGAGACAGAGAACGCCTCACATCAGCATAGCCCCATGGTTCGAGCACCCTCCTGAGTCACCAGCTGCCCGGGGGGGCTCTTACCATAACCCAGCTGTGGCTCTGAGGCCCCAGCCCCGTCTGGAACCAGGTCGGGGGAAGAGCCGTGCAGACAGCTGTGGGGAGCTTCAGACCCTCCACCTGCCCTGGGCCGGGGGATGGAGGATGGGGATATGGGCTGGGGGCTGTTCTCAGGCCCGCCCAGCCTGGGCACACGACGGGTCTGTGGCTCCCCAGCCCTGCTCCGGCTTCCAGCTTCGCTGGGGGGCAGGGCCTTGAGGGAAAGAGGCGGGGCAGGGGTGGGGCCATGGAGGGAGCAGGAGCTCCTGGCAACTTACAAATGTAGATTTTTTGTTTTGTTCCAGAACTGCACTCAAAAGGAAAACAGTGTAAACGTTTAGCGCCTACAAGGCCACCGGACGTTGAGAAGAGGCATTCGCATGGCACTTTTGCAGCCAGCATTGCATGGTAGTTATGTGCCAGGGATGCTAAACATTCGTATGCCCCTGCATGCCTTTGCCACCATTCCAGAGGACATGCTTCCATGCTGATGACGCTCGTTAAAAAAAAGTAATGTGTGAATTAAATCGGTGACTCAGCTCCTTGGGGGAGAATTGTCTGTCTCCTGCTCTGTTTTACCTGCACTCTGCCACAGATTTCATCTCTTAGCCATCTCGAATGATGACCCAACACGTGGTGTTCGTTTTAAGAACACTTTCACTGCAGATCTGACAAAAGGAAAGAAGGACCAATGTGAGATTTCTAAAGGTAGCCACAGGACTTGACCCAAGAATTAAGAGTCTGAAATTGGACTCCAAAATTTGAGCGGGATGAGGTGTGGCGCATGCTTTCAGAAGTCTGAAAAGAGCAACACGCCAATGTGGAAACGACAAGATCCAAACCACCGAACAAGAAAATCAACCTTCCGCTGGTGACATCTCAATCTGTCATCAACACGGACGCATGACCTCTGGAATGGTGGTTGAAACGCGAAGGGACGTATGATTCTTCAGCACATCTGGGCTGTCACTATCCTGCGATGCCAGCTACAACAGTGCCCTGTGAATGCCTGGTCTCCCTTTTAGGTGACACTGTAAACGAGAAGTGGGCAACACGAGCTCCTGCAAATGTCAACAAACCTGTTTGTCTGAGCGACTGGCTGAACAAGTAGTAGGACTGAGTGGGCTTGTGGCCTTTCAAGTTTTTCATTGTTTTATTTTTGAATGCAGTTATTCCACTTCTGTTACGTGTGAAAAATGCAGATTTTTCTTCCCCATAATTACAGCACTTACTCCTAGACGACATTTGCTGACTGGCTTTAGTAAGAATCATGAAAAATGGGTCTTCACACAGTTAGCACTGACTGTCAGCCCCTGCCATGTCGTGATACCGTTCAAAGCCCCATACACTGGTTTGAGGAAGGTATTTTAGTGCTTGTAGGCCCGAAATGTATTCAGCTGATTTTTAGAGCCTGTTAGACTTTTGGTACGTTTTTCAAAAGCATCTGTTTAAAATAATGTAGGTCTGGGATCGGGCACCTGACAACACAGATGGGGGCCTAGTGGGCTGTTCAAAACAGGTTAGGCACCAGGGGCTAGCTCCACAAAAATATTGAGGTGGGCTTGGCTGCTACTTTCACTTTAGCTACCTAAATCTGACGCTGAGATGCTGCCGATCCTCAACCCCCCCAGCTACGGCCTAAATGTAAGGGGACTGTTGCCCCCTTACTAACAGTCAGTGGGGGTGTTTTGGTTGGCTAGCTCCTAGTCCTAAAAGGGGGAAGGGTCGATGGGAAACCAGGACCCTGAGACTGATAGTCCCCAGGAACAATGGGGAGAGGCCAACGCTCCAGGTCAGCCTGAATGACAGGGCGGGCAGGCTAATGAGGGAGTCAGGAGGCCAGGGGGGTCCCGTCCTCCATGTGAGCTGGATTTGCCTGGGTCAGACAGACAGAGTGGGGCCGAGCTAAGGAGAAAGCAGGGGCCCGAGCTGAGCTGGGGGGAAGAGCTGTGCCGATCCAGAGGGACCAGTAAAGCAGCCCAGAGAGAGCAGACCTGTCCTGCAAGCAACCAGAGCCCGAGGGGCCAGAGAAGCAGCCCAGGGAGCGGGAGGCAGAGCAGCAGCCGGGCAGAGACCGAGTGGTGGGGCTGGGGCGGGAGCCGTCCGGAGCTGGGTGCGGTGAGCAGCTGGGGAGAGCGAGGGGGACCCTGGACAGCGGGCCCCGCACAGGGAGACGTCTCAGCCCAGAGGCTCTGCAGGCCAGGCTTGGATCGTAACCCCGACAGGGCGGGGGCGACACTGGGCAGAAGGGTCCTGCCACTTCGAGCCTGAGAGCATGTGGCCACCACCAGAGCGAGTGTCCAACCCACAGCATCTCTGCAGCACGGCCAGGGCCAGAGAAGGGGCCTGGGACCTACAAGGAGCAGACTGTGAACTGCCCTGACGTTCCAGAGACGCTGTTTGTGATGTTCCCTGCCACAGAGCGGGGTGATGTGTTTCCTTTCACCTTTCCCATTTTCCCTTATTCTTTTTAAAATTAATTGTTGATTAAATAACTTGCATTTGCTTTAAATTGTATGTAGTGGTCAGTGGGTCAGAGAAGTGCCCAGTGCAGAGAGTACCCCGGAGTGGGGACACCCTAGCCCCTGTCCTCGGTGACTACCGCAGGGTTGGGGGTCGAGCCCCCCAGGACTCCTGCGCCCAGCCTTGTTGGGGTTACGAGGACTCTGCCAGACAGGAGAGCGGAAGGGGAGTCCTCGAGGGCAGGGAGGCCACTGGGTAAAGGAAGTGGGAGCGAGGACTCAGATCCTTTCGCTAGCCCACTTCACCGGGGTCGTGCAGAAGCTCGGAAAGTTCCCCACAAGAGCGGGACTATTCCCCCGCTTACAGGAAGAAGGAGGTGCCTGAAAGTAGGACCCACAAAACCCAGCGTGCGAGGCATCTCCACACCGACGCTAACCAACAGGAAAGGCCGATGGGAGGGGTGTGCCCTGAGCCCCAGCCCTCTCTGGATCTCAGGTTACGAGGTCTGGCTTGGAGAGAGGTACCTCCCCTGGCTCCCGCCCGCCCAGCTTTCCCCCACCCCCTGCCCTGCCCTCCCCTGCCCCGGCCGTACCTGGCTCCAGCCCGGCTCTGCCACGGGGTGGGATCAATACTGCTGCCAAGGCCGTCACGAGGGAGGTGTGGGCCCGGGGCAAACCCACCCTCCGCCACAGACCCCGCCCCACTCCACCCCTTCCCCCAAGACCCTGCCTCCTTCCACCCCTGAAGCAGCAAGATTAATCCCATACATTGCATTGATGATGACTTATTTGCCTGATTTAAAACGAGACCAAAAGGACCTGAGTCTCCTCGCTGTCGATAGCCCCCCGCTTGGCCAACCAGCACTGAGACGCTGAGGGGCGGGCGGCTGAGAGGTCTCACCAGAGGTCCCACAGGACGGCCCAGGTCACCATCAGAGCGGATCGCTCTCAGATCCAGACCCACCTCTTTGTGAGGACCTCCCGCGATGAGAGCAACCCCCTCCCCGCCCACCCTCCACATTCACCCCTCCTTGGTAGAGAGAGGGAAACAGGGAAAAAAGAAGCAAGAGAAGAGGAGAAAGGAGGGAGGAAAGAGGAAAAGGGAAACCAAAAAGGATAAACCCCAAGGTCCCCAGTGATTCCAAGCGTCAAAGTGCTCGGTAGGAAATCACATTCTGCCCCCTTAAGCCAGTGTTTTCTGTGCCGAGAATTCTGCCTGCAGCAGGTGCATCAGACCCAACAGGTTCCAAACCTCTCGCAGCCTCCGACCTTGTCAAGGGAAGTTCGTTTTCTGGCACAATCAGTGGTGGAAAAGGAGAAACTCCACAGAGGCTCCTCCTCATGCTCATGACGTGAATCCTAATTCTCTCCCCGTCCTCGAGCGAAGGAGACGTGCGGCTGCAAAGCCGGGGGGGTCTCAGCGACTGCCCTGGCCCTGCACCTCGGCCCTGCCCCGCTGATGTCGGGGTCTGTCTGTGAGGTCACCCCCTCCCCACCACCTTTGCCCAATGGGCTGAGGTCCTGCAAAAGGCCTTTGTGATGTCACTGCCCCCCCTCCCCTCCCCTCCCAGCTGATGTCCTGCCCCTGCCCAGCCTCTGTGGAGCTTGGAGTTGTTGCCCCCGGATCTCCGCACTCAATGACTGGTGAGTCGGGGGATGGAGCCGGCTATACAATAAAACACCAGTTTTTCATAAATTAGTCGACTTAAGGCCAGAAGGGACCATTGGAGCATCTAATATGACGCCCTGTATCTCCCAGCCCTCCCGTGTATCACAAGAGCTGCTTTTTGATGAAAGCACCTTCCCGAAAGGCATCTAGTCTTCACTGGAAGACATCAAGAGATGGAGAATCCATCACTTCTCTTGGCAGTTTGTTCCAGTGATGAGTCGCCCTCCCTCTTACAAATCTCTGCCTTGTTCTCAGGAGAATTTTTCTGATTTCTGCTTCCAGCCATTGGTTCTTGTTCTGCCTTTCTTTGCAAGACTAAAGAGCCCTTTAAATACTTGGTGTTTTCTCTCAGCGAAGGCACTGCAGGCTGCCATCAGCTCACCTCTCCATCTTTTTGAAAACTAAACAGACTGAGTTTTTCAATCCCTCCTTATAAGTCTTCTCCATCCCTCAAATATGGCTCTTTTCTGCACCCTCTCCAGTTTTTTTTAACGTTATTTTTGAAATGTGGACACCAGAACAGGATGCGGTATTCCAGTGTCAGTCTCCCCACTGCTGAATCACCTCCCGTTCCATCCTCTGTTTATCTATCCATGGATGGCGTCACGGACTCACAGGACTTGTGCTCTCTCTCAGCCTCGTACAGTCCTTGGGAGGAACCTCCTTCAGTGTGACAGCCCTTCTCGGAGATCCACTCTCTCGAGGGTTAAGTCGTAGGCCCTTCCACCTCCTGGAACCCCTCTTCTCTGAGCCTTGAGCATGCCTGTCTGCCGTGGGCCCCCTCAGGGAGTCCCCTCACTCTGGACCCCTGGGGCTTCTACTCCCAGAGGGAAGAACGCAACCCCGATCCTGAGACTGCCGTGACTCTCAGCCAGCGTAAAAGAGAGGGGTTTATTGAGCATCTGAACACAGCACAGCAAACTCTCAGGGCCTCAGGCCTAACCTCCCTCAGCACAGTCCATCTAGGTCTCTCCTGCACCTGTGTGGGCTCTGGCTGTTTTCTCTCCCCAGTCCAGAAGCCCCCTCCTTCCAGCTAAGCGTCCGATATCAGCTTCCCACAAGCCTGTGTCCTTTGTCTTCTGTCCCAGGTGAACAGGCTGCCTGGGTCTCCTCTATCTCAGCCTCTCCTCTCCTCCCTCTTTTCTTTCCCCCAGGCTGGAAGCAGTCACCGGGTCTTCTCTCCTCAGCCCATTGTCCTACTACTGGCCCGACCTGGCTGTGACTTCCAAGCTGGGCCTCCCGCTCACCAGTCGCTGGGGTATCCATTCTCCAGGCCTTTGCCTGAGGGCCCAACTGTCAGGCGAGATCACCGCTGGTCCTCTGTAACAACAAACTACCTCTCCCACCAGTGCCACCTCGTTAAACAAACAGCACCCAGGGAAACTGAGTCCCACACGTGGCATGCAAACCATTGAAAAACCAAGAAAATCCCCCCGTCATCACCGATGGCTTTGGCCCTGTTCCCCACAGCATCGCACCGGGAGCGGATGTTGAGCGGCTCGCCCGGTATGACACCTAAATCCTTGACAGAGTCACGGCTTCCCGGAGTACAGTTCCCCCTCGGTGGCCTGCCTGCTCTGTCCTGCTGCCCGCTCCCACTGCGCCAAGAGGGGACCTGGTGACTGGAGCTGCTGTGGTTGTTTGAGAGCGCCGGGCTGAGACCAAAGGGCACCTCCGTTCTGGAACAGAGAGGTCTGGCCGGTAGGTGCAGTCGCCCCCGGTTTGGGGCACAGAAGGGGCTGTGGCTGGCAGCAGCTTGAAGCCCGTCCCCCAGCTGCACTAGGCACTGTTTGAATGAATGCAACGTCCGTGTTACATACGGGCTCCTGGTGCTCGGTTGGAAGCACTGAACTGCCTCAGAGTTCTCTGTTTGCAAGGTCGGTGCCAGGAGATTAGAGAGACAAGGCGGGGAGGGGATCTCTTTCATTCTCCAACTTCTGCTGGGGAGAGACCAGCCTTCGAGCTCCACAGAGCTCGTCCTCAGGCCCTGGTCTCTCTCCCCAGCAGAAGCGGGTCCAATAAACCATATGACCTCCCCGGCCTGGTCTCTCGGTGTTTTCTGCTCCCACGGGCGTGGCTGGGAAGGGCCACAGGGCTCAGCAGGCTCAGGGAGAAACCTCAGCCCCACTGGAGACAGGAGGGGAGCAAACCTCACAATCCGTGTGGTCACTGCAGGTCTGTGCATCTGCCCCCTCCTCCCTCAGTGGCAGTCTGTGGGCGAGGTCTAGGGTGGCCAGAGGTCCCGATTTTAGAGGGACAGTCCCGATTTTTGGGTCTTTTTCTTATATAGGCTCCGATTACTTCCCACCCCTGTCCCGATTTTTCACACTTGCTGTCTGGTCACCCTAGGGAGGTCTGGCAGCCCTCTCCCCAGCCACAGTCCGTGCGTGCCCAGCAGTCTGTGTGTGTCTCAGCAGCCCCCTGCTCACTCCCACGTGGAGCCCAGATCGGGGTGGGCTGGGCCTCTGGTTTGTTTGATCCCTGAAGGGTTTTCTGGGCACTAACTGGGACCCCAAGTTTCTCCTAATTTGAGGAAATCCCTGTGAAAACTCACCTTTTCCGGGGGTCTGTTTCACACCCTTCGCCAGAGACGTTCCCCATTCTTTCTCCAGTTCAGCTGGCAGCAGGTCTCGTGCGAGGGGCGGGGGAGAGCTGAGATTTCAGGCTGCTGCGTTATGGCGGGATTGCTGCGATTAACTGGCTGAACGTGCTAATTCTGAGGACGAAACGGGGAAAGGGGCAGAGATCGAGAGTCAGGGAGTGAAATGGAGAAAATACAGGAAGCATTTCGAGCAAGGGCGAAGTGCAATGACCAGAATCCAGAATATTCTCTGCACCCCTTGTCTAACTCTGGGCCCGATTCTCTTCCGCATTGACGGCCCTTTCCCTGTCTCCGGCCGTGTCTGGAGGGCTTTATGCCCTGTCCAGCCCCTTCACACTGCCAGGAAGGGAGAGGTGTTATGGAATCTTTGCCCAAACAGGAACCAGGCCCTGTGTCACCTTCATCCTGGGTTTCCGATGACCCCGAGAAGTTGGGGGGCCACCGGCGCCTAGACCATGGCCCTGCCACAGAGGCCCCGCCCCTGGTCATCCTCTTCCCCCGAGGCCCCGCCCACCCACTGTTCACTCCTCTGGCCCCCGAGGTCCCCCTACCTGCCCCTCGCTCCTCTCCGCCTCTTCCCCCAAGACTCCACTCACCCCCTGCTTGCTCCTCTCTGCCCCTTTCCCCTAAGGCAGGCTACCGGGGGGCCATGGGGCCAGGCACCCGTCCCTTTTCTCTGTCTTCGGTGAGCGGGGGGCCGTGGGGTCCTTGGGGAAGGAGGTGGAGCAGGACAGGAAGAGGCATGAGAAGACGGGGCCGCGGGGGAAAAGGCCGAGGGGGGGTGGGGTGCAGGTTTTGGGGGAAGAGGCGGAGGGGGGATGGGAAGAGGCAGAGCAAGAGCAGGGCATCGGGCTAAGAGGCAGAGGGGAGCGGGGTGCAGGCGGGGCCCCCACTTCTCTGGAGCTTCGTTTCCGGCCCTCAAAAGTTGACCACGGGCCCACGGGCCTCCGGAGGGGAGACCCGCCCCACATCCCCAGCGTTTCCCCCCCGCATGGACGTCCTTTTGGGGGAAGCTCAGCCTCCCCTGGCCTCTGATACGGGCTGCCCGTGCTCAGCTCCTTCCACGCGCTGGAGAGGAGCAGCACCCAGGGGTGGGGCTGAGCCGGGGGGCACTGGGTGAGGGGCAGAGGCCTCGGGAGCTGAGACCGCAGGGACACAGCATGAGGCACCATCCCAGGCATCCCCATGAAAGGAGCAGAACAGGGTTTCCTTGGGGTGGGGAGCGTATGGAGAGCGTCCCAGGGTCGGTGGAGATGTATTGCCCTGGTGAGCAAGTGTGGCTAAAACACAGGCCTCGCTGTGAGCAGGATTTGAACCTGCGCAGGGAAACCCAATTGGATTTCGAGTCCAATGCCTTAACCTCTCGGCCATCACAGCTGTGAGTGACGTGACCCCCTCAGGCCCGAGAAACTGGTAAATAATCACAGTGCCCAGGCCTGAAGTCCTCTGAAACACAGAATTCAAACAGGAAACCTGGCTCCCAAAGCGCAGGGGGATTTGGGGTTCTCATTGCTTAGCCATGTGGTTAAACATGAAACCAACCCCTTCCTGTGGGGCCTGTAATTGTTTAAAGATAGGGACATGGAGACAGGGAGAGGTTCACTGACCTGCAACTGGACCGAGATCAACTCCCCTCAAACCAGCTCATTCCTCACCGGTTTCTGAATGGTCATCACGTCATACAGACGTTTGCTCACTCCTGCCCTGGGCAGAAGAGAACCCCAGTGCCCTGGAGGTGACAGGCCCGGACTGTGTCCCCGGAGTCCCGGGGCATCGTCCCTGCCCTGAGGCTGTGGCTGCACTGGGGAGTTTCTGTTTTGGGTGGGCAGGGGCCAGTGAGGCTCAAGCCAGCTCCGACGTCGGGGTCTGGGGAGGGTATGCTACTTCCACCCCCTGACTCACCTCAGCAGGCCACCCGCCTGTCTGGACTTGGGGGGCCTACCAACAAAAATTATAACTCAAAGGTGGGGGGGCTCAGCTCAAAAAGTTTGAGGTGCAGGGAGAGGGACAGCTAGGGGCTGTGTGTGGGCAGAGGGTAGCTCAGGGTGCAGGGAGACTCCTAGGGGCTGTGCATGGGGGTGTGCAGGGGGGTAGCTCAGGGTGCAGGGAGGAGGTAGCTAGGGGCTGTGTCTGGGCAGAGGGTAGCTCAGGGTGCAGGGAGGGGGGTAGGTAGGGGCTGTGTCTGGGCAGAGGGTAGCTCAGGGTGCAGTGAGGGGGGTAGCTAGGGGCTGTGTCTGGGCAGAGGGTAGCTCAGGGTACAGGGAGGAGGTAGCTAGGGTCTGTGTGCTCTCAAGGCTCCCCTGCGGTCCCTGTACCCTGAGGGCTCTGCCAGCCACAAAGCAGCCGGGTCCCCCCGCCCAGGCAGCTCTTACCAGCTGCATGAGCAAAGGGGAGCAGCTTCAACCCCCTGCAGCAGCAGGAGACGAGGCAACGCTGCGGCTGCCTGCTCCATGGCACCAGTCAGAGCAGCAGCTGTCCCACGCTGCCGGACTCTGACTTCCCACCTCCGACCTAGCAAGGGGGTGGAGAGAGGAGGTGGTGGAGGGGGGGTGTGGAGCTACCCCAGGACTGCCCTGCTCTTGCACTGTAGTTTGGGGGGGGTGTAACACCCCTGTGTTCCCCCAACTCTGCCCATGGGCTCAGGGCTTCTGGCCCTTGGGGAGCACCGGGGCTCGGGGCTCCAGAATTCAGCCCTGCTGCTCCCGGCTTCAGCCCTGTGGGAGGTGCTGGGGTTCGGGCTTTGGATTTTAGCCACGGGGCCCTGCGGCCCCCCTGAAAGGGTTCATGGACCCCCAGTGGGCCACGAACCCCCTGTTGAGAACTCCTGGTCTAGAAAACATGATCTACGAGGAAAGGTTGAAAGAACTGGGTTTGTTTAGTCTGGAGAAGAGAAGACTGAGAGGGGACATGAGAACAGTTTTCAAGTACATAAAAGGTTGTTACAAGGAGGAGGGAGAAAAATTGTTCTTGTGAATCTCTGAGGACAGGACAAGAAGCAATGGGCTGAAATTGCAACAAGGGAGGTTTAGGTTGGACGTTAGGAAAAACTTCCTGCCAGCATAGTTAAGCACTGGAACAAATTACCTAGGGAGGTTGTGGAATCTCTGTCATTGTAGTTTCTTAGCAGGATCGACAGTCACCGCTCAGGGATGGTCTAGATGAGGGGTAGTCAATTATTTTTTGTCAAGGTCCAAATTCTTCATTAATGTACAGTCAGGGGCCAGACTGCAGAGAAAATCATTTACAAAAATAATAATAACGATAATATGTAAATAAAAAGTTTCTGGGGTCTGTTCAAAAGCGTCTGGCAATCCGGATTTGTCCCGTGGTTCGCCTGTTGACAGCCCCTGGTCTAGATAATACAGGAGAATTACGGAGACCTCGGGAATGGAGGTTGTTCGTAACTTTGCCCAAGCCGTTATGGGCTGCTCCTCAGGGCGGAGTGCTCGGAACGGGGGCTCACACTCTGCAGCGGCTGCCTGGCAAGTTTCTGATTCTAGCCCCCTGACTGCAAGGGTGATGCGTGAGGCACCCGGGGGCGCTTTGGCACCAGTGGGTGCGCAGTGCAGGCTGGGGCCCTTTCAAACGCAGCCGCTCCTCCAGAGCGCGGCAGGCGGGCAGGAGTTCGGGCTCCAGCAGCTGACGCTCTCGGCCAGGTTCCAGCAGCAGCTCAGGGAGCTTCTTTCCTGGACTGAGACTAAGGTTGCAGGCTTGTCCCCCTCCCAGCCAGAGGCGGGAAACGGCCCCTGTGGCTAGTGCAGACCCCAGCACTCCTTCTCGGGAGCTCACAGCTGTGCCTGTGAACCTCAGCGTCTTCACCTGTACGTGGCTGGCCTTCCGCGTGGCAAGTGGTGGGTGGGGTGGGGACAGGCAGCCCCGATGTGCCTAACTTGACGATGCAGTGCCGGCACAGCACGGTATTTGTTGGGTTTTTTTGTTTTTCGTCTCCGCTGCTGCCTGACTGCGTACTTCTGGGTCCACGTGGTGTCTGGTTGACGGGTCCGTCTGTAACTCTGGTGTTCGTATTTTTGAGGTTCTACTGTACTTAGTCCTGCCTTGAGTGCAGGGGACGGGACTAGGACGGTCCTTCCGGTTCTGTGATTCCATGGAAAGGACTAATGTGGGTTTTTTAATCTGACCTCCGGCATTACACCAACAATATGATTTTACCCAGTAATTCCCGGAGAATTCAAAGGATAAGAGAGAAGGATAAGAGAACACAAAGGATCCACTGATCAAGTTCCAGATCTCAGCTGTATAGTGGTGTGCAGTGAGCCCCTGTGCAGCTGAGCTCCTTGGCAGTAGGAAGTATGCATCCCCTGTCAGTGCTCCTTAAATGCTACCCCACGCCTTTGCAGTCCAAGACTAGGTCTTTTAAGAAAGAATGCTCCACAGCCACCAAGAAGGGGCCAGGCTTTACCTGAGAGCTAGGTTCATACTGAAACCTGCCTCTGTCAGACATCTTTTACTTCCAAAATCTTCTACTGGACGATCTAGGCATATAAGCATCACTCCTGATCCCTTCCCAGAACCCCACCCCTGAATGCTACATGCACGTAAAGCAAATGTTGACAGATTATCTGTTTTGGTCAGGAGCCAGAAACATAGCTAATACTCTGACTCTGTGCAGCTCTCTCCAGAAAACCATGGCAAGAGAGTTTATTTGTAAATGGGAAGAAATAATTGCATTTTTAAAGTTCTTTGGGACAGTGATAAAAGTCATTTTAGACATGCAAAGTATTATGAACTTGGCATTCTCACACTTAGATGCTTCTGTAGGCTGTACTCATTGCACACACTGAGGGCTCCTGGCTGCCCTCCATTCCCCTCCCCCCATGTGCCACCCTCCCATCCTCTCTATTTCACAGATTCCCTGCATCTGCTCACCCCTCTTTCATGTCACAGGCTCTGTCCCATGTTTCTTCATCTCCCCTAGGCTGGGGCTCTGTGTGCCCTCCGACCTTCCCCTACCACACAGAACTTCTGTATGCCTCCTCTCCCCAGGCCAGGGTCCCCTTTTCTCCCCACCATTATTTCTTTTCTTTCTGTCTGAGAGATAAGTCATTGGGGGTGTCACCATTTTAAAATTATTTTGGGAAGATGATTGTTCATCTTTGTAGTTGAGATTCCTCCAACATGGGAGTGACTGTTGAGTGTAGGACCTCTCTTCGTTCAGCCAGTTATTACTAGACAATGTTGCCTCCCCTAATTATCAAAGCTTTACTACTGAGTCACCTGTCTTTATTGGCAGTAACATTCTAATTAATATTTACTCCATTTTACTGTATGGTGATTGCCCAACCACTGTCTAACTCTTGCTTTGGTATAACTCGATTAAAGGGATGATCAACAATTTATTTCTGAATACTCCCTTGAGCCTGATCATGCAGTCCTTTTGGGAGAGGGATGCAGAGATCCAGCTTTATAAACCAGACTTCTCTGTCTTTTATTCCTGTAACACTAGAAATAATTTTGTTTTTTAAACAGGAGAATAAACCATCCCTCATTCAGACTGGTCCTGAAGCAACCCTGCAGACCCACCTCCTTGTATTTGAGGCCGAGAAATCCAGAAAAGAAAACCGTGTTGTGTGTTTAGAAATGAGAAAGGAACTCTTCCCGAAGCCTACATACAAATGAACTTTTAAATTTGAGGAGACAGAATAAAAACTGGTCCCAGTTACCAGGGAAATCATGTCTTGTTTATACTAATCTGGAATATATATGGGGATGGGCACTACATAAAATCAAATTTTGCATACTACAAATCTGTAAAATGCAAAAGGTGTGTTTAATAGAATTTTCTATATCGTTTCATTAATTTTTTTAGATAAAGAAAAAATATTAAAAATCATCAGTATTTTCTTCTGTCTTGGTTTCCTTTAAAGGACACGAGGCTTATTCTTACAGCAGCACTTCACTTAACCCTTAAGTGCACTCTGACCTGAGAAACCAGCAGTTAGGAGGTACAATGGCAAAGGTTTTGACAGCATGGAAGTGAGTTTAAATCAGCATTTCTCACATGCGGCTACCAGGGGCTTTTTGTGCAGGCCTAACAGCCTCCTGGGCAGCGGTGGAGAGGCCAAAGCATCAGCCTCTCCCCTTCCCTCCCTGTTGCTCCTGCATGAGCCACCATGCCCCGCCTCTGGAGACAGGTGGGGCACAATGCTGCAGGAGCCAGGTGAGTTCTTGACTCACCTGTGGGGTGGGCAGGGCACCTTGGGGCTTGGGCTTCAGCCCTGGGTGAGAACCTGGCCGCAGGGCTTCAGCTGCACGGCTCGAGCCCCGGGCTCTGACCCAGGCTCCGGCCACGTGTCCTTGGCCCTGGGCGCTAACCCCTGGCTGTGCAGCAACAAGTGCTGGCTCCGGGCTCTGGCACCGACCCCCAGCCCTAACCCCGCTCCCTAAACCCAGCCCCAGCCCCAGCCCCAGCCCCAGGGTGGTGGGTGTTGATCCACAGCTCCAGCTGCGCAGCAGCAGCCACCAACCCTGGGCTCCAGCCGCTCACTCTGGACCCTGGGGGTGCTGCCTCCCAGCTCCAGCCATATGGCAGCAGGGCTCACCATTCTCCCCGACGCCTCCCCTAACCCCCATTTATCGCCCCCAGCCCCCACTGCCTTCCCTGGTTCCACCTCTATCCCCCCCATTGCCCCAGACCCCTGCTGCCTCCCTCTCCAAACCCAGGGCTTGCTGAGAAAAGCGAAACAAAGAAACATGCAAGTATCACTTTTCACAGCACGCTTACTAGCTGCCTGGGAGGCTGTGAAAAGTGATACTTGTATGTTTGTTAATATCACTTTTCACAAACTCCCAGCTAACTACTAAGGGTGCTGCGAAAAGCAATATTCAACATACAAATATAATTTTTCGTATTATTTTTGAGTCTGAAAAAACCCTACATAAATAAATTACAATGATTTGGACACGTGTATGTGCATATTTATTTGTTTTTCCTACAGTTAAGTATTTTAGGGAAAAGCGTCAGTGCGGCCACCAGCAAGAATTGGTGGTCACAGTCTGAGGCCACCAAAAAATGTGTTCTGAGAACTTCTGGTTTAAATGTACTAATAGGCCAAATCCAAACCAGCCATGTCTGCCTGAACCTTTTCAGGCAGGACTTCAGGTATCACCCAAAAGATCTTATTTTTCTTTGGTTCCATGTATACATTTGCTCAGATTTTACTTCTCCATTAAAAATGGAACCAATTCCCAGCTGCCTGTCAAGTGAGAGCCGGCTGAGTTTCCATGGTTCTCCCTGCACCCTTATGGGTCTGGTGCCAAGGGAGCACCACATAGGCCTGCAGTGAATCTCAAGTGCCTCTAACTTGTCTAGCTCTTCTCAGCCATTTCTCTTGCTGTGAGCTGCCCTCCTTTTGAGCCCCACCAACTTCCTCACATGCAGGAACAGCAGCAGATTGCCATCTTGGAGCAACAGCTGAGGAAGGCGACTTTTCTGTCAGCACTAGAGTGGTCTATTGTATTGTGCTCTTCTTAAATAAGCAGGATACTGTGATCGTCCAGTGAGCGTGTCTCAGCTTTGTTACGTCAAGCGCTTTAAAAGGGGTGATGTGCTGCAGCGTGGGCTGAGAAAGATCTCATGTGCTCCCTATCATCAATTCTGAGATTTGCACTGATTGGCATTAAGGCTTTTGGGGTGATGGTTCTATGACTCAAACTCAGTGGCTTTGTTTGGTCTACCAGAGTCTGAGGTTGGTGATCTTCGGGGATGGTACAAGCCTTACCTAAGACATTTAAGCGAGTTACAATGTGGATGGAAGACGATAGAACGAATGATGTGCGAGTTCCTCCAAGTAACAGGGATAGCCGTCTGCCTCTGAACATAGCTCAATGTTTATTGTGCTTATCACGCTGGAATATGAATGGCTGCTATGGGTGGCTGATAATCTATGAACACCATGTAGTAATCCTGGATTTTTAAATTATTGTTTTAGCTGGACGCATGTATAATGTTTGATCAAATACTGTTCAGGGAGAAAGGTATAAAAACATCCAAGTATTTGCTATGTTTAGAGTGGTCATGTTCTGTGGGATACCTTCTGGAAGAACAGTAGTGTGGTTAAGTAAATCGTGTCACATTCTGTGCTGCACCCCTGCACCGAAAAAAGGATTTTCTGCTGCTTACACTATTTGCAGCTTCATTGGGTGAAAATAAAGAATCAACAGTGGCCAGGTCTGAGTGCCCCTCCTCTAACAAAAATCTTGAAATAGTTCACTGTAAAATTAAAAAACAACTGTGGCTTGTCTTAAGTAATGGTAAGGTGACGTTTAGAAGGAAGCCTACAGGTGCATCCTCACCTGTTCGTTGATCCAGCACAACTTCCTATACATTAGACTCTTACGGCAGTCAGTAACGCTCTCTCTACCTCCACAATAGAGCTATTTAGAAAACGGGAGTTTGTATTCAGTTTGTATGAATGCTGTAATCTGGAAGGCCCAGATCCACAAAGGTATTTTGGTTCTTGACTTCCATTGGATTTCAGTGGAATTTAGAAGCCTAAATTTTACCTTTGTGGATCTGGGCCTAAGTAATTGCAGTTTGAGAAACATGAAAGATGAATAATTTGTGCAAAATAAGAAGTAATTAACAAATGAGGACAATCAGAATCCTTGTCTGAGAACTCCTAAAGCCTCAAAATACTTTAATGTTCTTATGAAATAATTCACATCCACTATCATTTCTTTGCCTGTAGTAAAGATATTGTCCTTTTTAGTTGGCACACTGTTCTGATCGTTGTCTGTACAGTAATCTTTTGAGTCATTCAGTTCAGTTAGATGTTATCAGTCACCTGGAGTTTCTTCCTCAGAAGCTGTTATGGCTTTCAAGGCTCTTCTCTTCCTTAATCTTTCTGCATTTGTGATTGTCATAGGATGCAATGGGAAAAATCCAGAAAGACCTGAAAGAAAGACTATTTATGTTTATAGCTGGAGTTGCAATATGACTGTTCTAGACTCACAGATTCAAAGGCTAGAAGGGAGCGCTGTGATTATCTCGTCTGACATCCTATATAACACATGCTATAGATCTTCCCCAAAATAATTCTTAGCATAGATATTTCAGAAAAACATCCAATCTCAAGTTAAATTGTCAGTGATGGAGAATTCACGACAACCCTGGGTCAACTGTTCCAATAGTTAATGAGACTTTTAAGAAGTGAGAGTAATTGTCTCTCTCACCAACCCTCTAGTGGCTTGAAGTGCCTTTTACTGCTGTCTCGGCCAGCTCAGTGTCTCCATAAATGAGACCCGTTCCCATTTCCTCAAAAAGAACAGGAGTACTTGTGACACCTTAGAGACTAACAAATGATAGCTCATCTTAATTAGCCTCTTACAGTTTGTATGGCAACTCCCACCTTTTCATGATTCTCTGTATGTGTATAGATCTTCTTACTATATGTTCCATTCTATTCATCTGATGAAGTGAGCTGTAGCCCACGAAAGCTTATGCTCAAATGAATTTGTTAGTCTCTAAGGTGCCACAAGTCCTCCCGTTCTTTTTCCGGAGACAGACTAACAAGGCTGCTACTCTGAAACATCCCATTTCCTGTGGCCAAAAGAAGGGTGATTGCATATATACATATTCTCAAGAATTCATGCAAAGAAATGAAGAAAGAGTCTTTGGTACTCCAAGTATGCGGAGGATCACCAAGGAAAACCTGTTGTCTTTTAAGAGAAATAAGCAAATAGTTCAGATTGAAAAACACATTGAGTTACCTAGAAGTTTTTCAACCGGTTTTGTGACATGTGCTCCACAACCAATCCAGTGTTTGATTCTCTCGATGTTCAAGCCAACAAGCTTTTCATTGTGGCTATTTGGGAGTGGGTCATAGCAGCCCACTTGCTCCAAATACTTGCTGTCCCGTGCTCGCTTGTTATATGCGGCCACTATACGGAAGAAGGGTCTGTTGGCACAACCACCAAGAGCCAATCGGATAGCTACGTGTCCTCCATGATAATTTTTCATAAGGAGATGAGCTGAAGGGAAGATCAACAGGTGTCACAATAGATTTGATTATAAACAGATGTGTATAGACGTCGAGCCAAAAAATTCCAAAGGCCTTAGAGAAAAGCTTGGTTTCATTTAAAAATCAATAAAACTGCTGTAACCTTCCCTTACACAGCAACAATAGATTATTCTTCATGATGGAATCGAAGTCTGTACCTTGCCAGGAGACTGAGGTCTTAAAGCAATTTATTTACAATAAAGATGACAGATTTGCTCTACCAACCCTTAAGAGAGTTCAGCGGTGAAGGCTGCACATTCTCCACTAACTGTGATTGATTTAGAGGGATGCAGAACCTGGGGTCTGCCAGTACAACATGGTGTGCACGCAACCCCTAACAAGCCCTGTCTGCACTTACCAAGGTGCACCATGATGACCCTTGAAAGCACCTGAAAGAGGAAAAAGACCATGAATGAATCCCCTGCCACGCCCAAACACAGAACAAGGGGCTAGCCCACTGCAGCTGTGCCGCTGTAAATGCTATAGGGTAGACATAGCCTTAACTGACAGAGATGAGAACCTGAAAGTTATACACCGGACGCTCGCTAGAACACGTGTCTATATAATACAAATTCTGATAGAACGTGGTTGCGGATCCCAAATTTAGTAACGGTCATTAACTTTCATTGTAACGCGGTCCCCGCTGTAACGCAGTACCCGCTAGAATGCATGGATCCCAAATCCCACATTCTCGTGAGGGTCCGGTGTAGTTTGAAAATCCTGAGGGAAACATGGGAGTTTAGTTGCAAGCCCTGCCCTGGCCCCTGTAGATTCTGTCTCTCATGACCCATTTGCCATGGCCATCCTGGGAATGGAAGTTTCAAAGCACCTGCCCCCACTCCCACGTTTATGCTTTGGGGTTTAGGTAACTTTCAACCTCTTAGGAGCACAGGCAAAATGAAAAGAATTTTTTTTTTCCCTGGTAGCCCTGCTAGGCATCAGCCTCACTGCCGCACCCTGCTTGCTTTTCTGTTTCAATAGCTTTGTTGCTAGGGCAATGCCAACAAGTGCCACATGAGTACATAAAATCACTTGTCATTTTAAGGTAAGAATTAGTTTCCCCATTACATTGGTGTTCTGAGGATTTGGTATTATTTTATATATGTACGTTAAGGCTGTCAATCACAGTTATCTCACACGATTAACTCAAAAAAATCAATCGCGATTAATCACACTTATAACAATAGAAGACCAATTGAAATTTATTAAATTTTTTTGATACATTTTCAATACTGATTTCAATTACAACACAGAATACAAAGTGCAGAGTGCTCACTTTATATTATTATTTTTTATTACAAATATATGCCCTGTAAAAATGATAAAACGCAAGTAGTAGTATTTTTCAATTCACCTCATACAAGTACTGAAGTGCAAACTCTTTATTGTGAAAGTGTAACAAATGCAGCTGGTTTTTTTTTTTGGTTGCATAACTGCGCTCAAAAACAAAACAGTTTAAAACTTTAGCGCCTACCAGTCCACTCAGTCCTACTTCTTATTCTGCCAATCGCTAAGACAAAAGTTTGTTTACAGCTGACGGGAGATACTGTTGCCTGCTTCTTATTTACAATGTCACCTGAAAGTGAGAACAGGCGTTCACATGGCACTTTTGTAGCCGGCGTTGCAAGATATGCCAGATATGCTAAACATTCGTATGCCCCTTCATGCTTCGGCCACCATTCCAGAGGACATACTTCCATGCTGATGATGCTCGTTAAAAAAATAATACATCAATTAAATTTGTGACTGTACTCCTTGGGGGGAGAATTGTAGGTCTCCTGCTCTATTTTACCTGCATTCTGCATATGTTTCATGTTATTGCAGTCTTGGATGATGACCCAGCACATATTCGTTTTAAGAACACTTTCACAGCAGATTTGACAAAACGCAAAGAAAGTACCAATGTGAGATTTCTAAAAACAGCGACAGTGCTCGGCCCAAGGTTTAAGAATCTGAAGTGCCATCCAAAGTCTGAGAGGGACGAGATGTGGAGCACGCTTTTAGAAGTCTTAAAAGAGCAACACTCCGATGCGGAAACTACAGAACCCAAACCACCAAAAGAGAAAATCAGCCTTCTGCTGGAGGCATCCGACTCAGATGATGAAAATGAACACGTGTCATCGGTCCGCACTGCTTTGGATCTTTATCGAGCAGAACCCGTCATCAGCACGGAGGCATATCCTCTGGAATGGTGGTTGAAGCATGAAGGGACATATGAATCTTTAGCGCACCTGGCATGTAAATAACTTGCAACACTAGCTACAGCAGTGCCATGCGAACTCCTGCTCTCACTTTCAGGTGACACTGTAAACAAGAAGCGGCAGCATTATCTCCTGCAAATTGTAACTACCCTTGCTTGTCTGAGCGATTGGCTGACCAAGAAGTAGGACTGAGGGGACTTGTGGGCTCTAAAATTTTACACTGTTTTATTTTTGAATGTAGGGTTGCTGTTTTTTTACATAATTCTACATTTGTAAGTTCAACTTTTATGGGAAAGAGATTGCACTACAGTACGGGTATGAGGTGAGCTGAAAAACACAATGTTTTTGTTTTTACAGCGCAAATATTTGTAATCAAAAATAAATATAAAGTGAGGACTGTACACTTTGTATCGTGTTGTAATTGAAATTAATATATTTGAAGATGTAAGCATGCCAAATATTTAAGTAAATGGTATTCTAGCGTTGTACAACTGCGCGCTTAATGGTGATTTTTTTTAATCGCTTGACAGCCCCAGTGTGTGTGTGTGTGTGTGTGTGTGTGGGCACACACTATGAAATTTACTGGATTGGGTTGCAGGAATTGTTATTCTTGGCTATTAACTAGTTCAGGGAATCCTCAAATCTTGCGCTAATTGCCCGCGGTTTAAGAAATAGCCGCGAACTCCCGGTTCACAGGACGCGTGTGTGTGTGTGTGGGGGGGTCTCTGTCTCAGGGTCTCTGTGGGTGTGGGGGGTCTCTGTGGGGGGGGGTCTCTGTCTCTCTGTCTCGTGTATGTGGGGGGGTGTCTGTCTCAGGGTCTCTGTGTCTGTGTGTGTGAGGGGGTCTCTGTGGGGGGGTCTCTGTCTCAGGGTCTCTGTGTCTGTGGGTGTGTGCGGGGGGGGTCTCTGTGGGTGTGGGGGGTCTCTCTGTGGGTGTGGGGGGTCTCTCTGTGGGTCTCTGGGTGTGGGCGGGGGGGGGTCGGGAATTCAAAGCCGCTGGTTTTATGCTGCGGCCCCCCCGCCGGCCCCGGTTCCCCCCGGCCCCCCCGCCAGCTCAGGGCGCCCCGGAGCCCGGCCCCGCTCGCGGCTGCCTGCGCGGAGGGCGGCGCTGGAGGCCCGGCCGGGCTCCTCCCCCGGCTCCCGCGCACGCCGGCTGAACCGCCCCGGATCCGGCCTCACGGGCCGCCGCAGCGGGGTCGAGTCCCGCCGGCGTCAGACTCGCGAGCAGACCCGCGGCGGGGGGGGGGCGGAGCCGGGCCCTGCGGGTGACCCGCCATGTCCCATCGGGCATTGCGGGGCGCACGCCGCGGCCGCGGCCCGACCCGGCCGTCCCGCGCTCCGGGCGAGGCCGCTCGGCGCCGGGCTCCCTGGCTCCGCCCCCCCGCAGCCCCCCCCGCGAGCACCGGGCGCCCGCCGCCGGCCGCGGAGCGGACTCGCCTGGGTGGCCGCAGGCCCTGGGGTGCCGGGGGGACTTCCGGTCGCTGCCCCCGGGTCTGTGAACGCGCGGACCGGGGCCCGGACCCCGCCGGACCCCCCGGCCCGGGCCCGCCGGAGGCCTCGCGACGCCCGCGGGCGGGGGGGCGCGGCAGGTCTCCCGGGGCGGGCGGGCCCGTCCGTCGGGGCCGCGGGTCTCCCGCTCCGCCGGGCTGGGCCGGGAAAAGCCTCGGGCGTCGGGCCGCCCTGACGCCGGCCGGGCCCGTCCCGGGCGGGGCCGCGGCTCCCGGGCTCCCGGCCGGGGTCCCCTGCGCACCCCGCGGCGCGGCCTGAGGCGGCCGGGCCGGGGCCGGCCCGGGAGGCGATGCCGCGCCCCCGCCCGGGCCGCTGGCGCCCGCCGAGACGGGGCAGGGCGGCCCGCCCCAGGGAGCCGGCCGGGGCCCAGCCGCGGGCAGAGCCGGGTGGGTCGGAGGGGCGGGCTGCTGGCGGCGGGGAGCCGGCCCGGCTCGGGGGACAGCGGGCTCCGGGGCTGGCCCAGCCGGACCTGCCCGTCCCCGTGGTCACTGGGCCCTGGCCGCGCCCTGCTCCGGACAGGCCGGGACCGGGGGAGCCGGTTACTTCTTATTCCGGTCCCGATTTCTTGGTCGGGGCATCATCAAGGTCCAGACTTCAGAGAAAACAATAAACACCAATAACAATCCTGATCAGAATAAAACAATAAAAAGATTTCAGGGTCTGCTGGAAAGCAGCTGGTGGCCCAGATTTGGCCCACGGTCTGCCTGTTGACTGCCCCTGTAATAACCCCCCCTGCTCTCACAATGCTGGTTGAGAGTCACTCCAGGGGAAGGAAGTGGGGGTACATGGCTCCCTGGGGGCCTACAAGTCTCCCTTGGGTGTCCCACTCAGGTGGACTTGCTGACGTGAAGCAGGGGTGCTGAAGGCTCTGGGATTCAGAGTCAGGAGGCGGTGAAGCCAGGTGACTTTCCTCACTGGAAAAAGTGTGATCTTAAGGGGTTGCCACACTAAAGAGCTCCTCCCAGGGACCCTTCAAGAGCACCAGACCTATGGCAGGGAAACCGCCTGGAGAAGGGGATTTTCCAAAGGGCTGAAGCAGGTTTGGCAAGTCCATAGGAGTTAGGTGCTTTGGAGGTTCCCAGCAGACACCTAAATACCATTGAAAGTGTGGCCCAAGGTGCTTAAACACTAGGGCCCTGATGCTCAGCTGGTGTCAGTCAGGGAGGCTGAGAATCCGTGATAATGTCTCCTGTTAACCAGGAGCATCAGCCCCTGCGCTCAGATAGCCAGGGAGAGAGCAGGAGACAGCACTGGGCGCACAGATTCATGATTGAATTATCTGCTCTCCTGAAATCTTCCCCTTTGGGCTCTGCTCTGAGCAGCCAGGGAAGCTGGGACCCCAAGGGCTCTCCCAGGATCTGGGCCCCTCTGGGCTGGGCAGTCACAGTGCTCTGAATGGTTTCAGAGTAACAGCCGTGTTAGTCTGTATTCGCAGAAAGAAAAGGAGTACTTGTGGCACCTTAGAGACTAACCAATTTATTTGAGCATAAGCTTTCGTGAGCTACAGCTCACTTCATCGGATGCATGCTGTGGAAAGTGTAGAAGATCTTTTTATATCCACACAAAAAGCATGAAAAAATACCTCCTCCCACCCCACTCTCCTGCTGGTAATAGCTTATCTAAAGTGACCACTCTCCTTACAATGTGTATGATAATCAAGGTGGGCCATTTCCAGGACAAATCCAGGGTTTAACAAGAACGTCTGAGGGGAGGGGGGGGTTAGGAAAAAACAAGGGGAAATAGGCTACCTTGCGTAATGACTAAGCCACTTTCAGTCTCTATTCAAGCCTAAGTTAATTGTATCCAATTTGCAAATGAATTCCAATTCAGGAGTTTCTCGCTGGAGTCTGGATTTGAAGTTTTTTTGTTGTAAAATAGCGACTTTCATGTCTGTAATCGCGTGGCCAGAGAGATTGAAGTGTTCTCCGACTGGTTTATGAATGTTATAATTCTTGACATCTGATTAGTGTCCATTTATTCTTTTACGTAGAGCCTGTCCAGTTTGACCAATGTACATGGCAGAGGGGCATTGCTGGCACATGATGGCATATATCACATTGGTGGATGTGCAGGTGAACGAGCCTCTGATAGTGTGGCTCTGATCCACGAGTAATACGGGCACCCACGAACTGATAATAACCCAACCTGCTGGGCCAAATCCCTCCCCCTGCCCTGCTCGAATACAATGAGAGAAACCCCCGGCAGCGCCCCTTACCCAGGAATCCCGTCACAGCCTCCTGGAGATTGTTCTCTCGAGGGAAGTCCTGGTTCTTTTTTCCAGCTCAGGGGACTCGGGCACCGGATGCGGAGACGTAGCCTTCTCATCCCTGCAGAGTCACGAGCGTGTTTATTCCTCCCATTCCTTTGCTCTAAGTTCCTGCCCCCCAGAGCCAGATGGGGAGTGGGTGGGAGCTGGGCCACAGGCAGGGCTAACGGGGCCGTGACCTCTGCTGCCCAGGGAATTTACTGCCTGCACAATCTGCCGGGGCCGGCCTGGAGACTGGGGGCCTCTCTCCATCCAGAGAGAAAACCCAGCCCAGGCAGGGCCAGCTCCCCTCACACCTGGCCCAGCCCCACGTTCCCTACAAGGGCCTGGAGGGGCTTCTCCCAGGGATGAGAGAGGGGCCCATTCTCCATGCCCAGCTTCTTCTCAGCTTCTCCTCTTAGCCTCCAAGGGGCCTGGTCACTCCCCATGGGGTGGGGGTTCTGGGACCGAGACACTGCCCCATGAGACCGTCCCACGGTTGGGATGCTGGGTCTGCTGCCTGGGCTCTGAGCCCTGGTCTACACTAGGACTTTAGGTCTCATTTAGCAGCTTTAAATCGATGTAAACCTGCACCCGTCCACACGATGAAGCCCTTTATTTTGACTTAAAGGGCTCTTAAAATCGATTTCCTTACTCCACCCCTGAGAAGTGGATTAGCGCTTAAATCGGCCTTGCCGGGTTGAATTTGGGGTACTGTGGACACAATTCGACGGTATTGGCCTCCGGGAGCTATCCCAGAGTGCTCCATTGTGACTGCTCTGGACAGCACTCTCAACTCGGATGCACGAGTGTTTGCCGTTGCTCTGACGCAGGGAGGGGCGACTGACGACACGGCTCACAGGGTTGGCTTACAGGGAGCTAAAATCAATAAAGGGGGTGGCTTTACATCAAGGAGTATTTCAGGCAGGACTTCACGGAGGGTTCCAATAAGAAATGGTGCACCAAAGTTATTGTTCTTATTGGAACAAGGAGGTTAGTCTGGCCTCTGCTTGATACATGGCTAGATTTACCTCGCTGCACCTTCTCTGTGCGTGACTGCAGTGTGACCTAGAGGAATGAGTCCCCTAGACGCGGGGTGTGTGTGTGTGTGTGTGTGTGTTTGCAAATGAGTACAAAACAAATCTGGTCTATTTCTTGTTTTGATCCACTCCATCTATCTTTTACATCTTTGGCTGGCAGCAGACGGTGCAGAAGGACTGCTAGCCATCCACATCTCATGGCTGCTCGGCAGAAGACGGTGCAATAGGACTGCTAGCAATCCGTATCGCCTGCCTGCTCACCATAAGATGGTTCAATAGGATTGACTGCAGGACTAAAGAGAATGACCGGATCAAGTCACTCCAAATTTAGTCCCTGCGCCCATGTCTGCCGAGGCGCTCCTGATCAACCTCACAGAGGCGACCAGGAGCATCTCGGACACGACGATGACGGCTACCAGTCCTATTGCACTGTCTGCTGCCCCAAGGCAATGGGTTGCTGCTGCTGTGTAGCAATGCAGTACCGCGTCTGCCAACACCCAGGAGACGTACGGTGAAGGTGAGCTGAGCGGGCTTCACGCTTGCCGTGGTCTGGCGTCTGCACAGGTAACTCAGGAAAAAAGGCGCGAAACGATTGTCTGCCGTTGCTTTCATGGAGGGAGGGAGGGAACGGGGGCCTGACGACATGTACCCAGAACCACCCGCGACAATGTTTTAGCCCCATCAGGCACTGGGATCTCAACCCAGAATTCCAATGGGCAGCGGAGACTGCGGGAACTGTGGGATAGCCACCCACAGTGCAACGCTCCGGAAGTCGACGCTAGCCTCGGTACTGTGGAAGCTCTCCGCCGAGTCAATGCACTTAATGCACTTAGAGCATTTTCTCTGGGGACACACACACTCGACTATATAAAACCGATTTCTAAAAAACCGACTTCCATAAATTCGACCTAATTTCGTAGTGTAGACATACCCTGAGTCTTTCCCAGCACAACGAGGCGTGGGGGCAGACGGAGCCCGGATGTATCTGCTCACGGCACTTCTGACACCCTAGAGGGGAAGGAGAGACAGAGCAGAGAGTCAGTGCCCATGGCCCAGCCGGCCCCCTGCCCCAGAGGGGTCACTCTGCTCCCCCAGCCCCAGCCCCACAGGCTGCTCCCCCAGCGGGGTGGAGCACTGAAGGGCTGTGCTAGTGGGCGCAGAGCCCCGTTCACACCAGATGTTCCTCAGGGACGGGACGGCCGGGTCCTCTGTGCTGAGCCCAGGGCTGGAACAGCCTTTCACCAGCCTCCCCCCACCTCCCCGACAGCCCAAACTCCTGTCTCTCTGCAGCCCTGGGCCCCTGGCCCTGCAGACGCCCCGGGCCGTGCTCCCTGCACTGAGTTACCCTGTCAGCCCGAGTGACTCAGGGGCCGTCTCCTCCCTGCACTGGGCTCTGGGCGCATCTGACACTGTCTCACCTGCAGCAATTCCAGCACCGGCTGCTGACGCTTCCCCTCCAGCTCTGTGATCAGGGCGCTGAGCCGGGAAATCTCCTCACCCAGGTGGGTGGCATTTTCCTCCCTCCTCCTCCCAATCGCCTCGTCCAGCTCTCCCAGCCGGGCCAGGAGGAGGCGCTCCTGTTCAGCCAGAAACTGGCGCAGCCCCTCGCACTTGGACACCACCAGCGGCCGCTCCACTTCCGTCTGCCTCTGGGGTGCACAGAGAGACGCAGGGGCAGGGCAGGGACACGGGGAGAGCGGGTGTCATGGGAAATGGGACAAAGCCTTGTCCGGGCTCCACAGAGCCTTTCATTCAATATCTTTGCCAGAGTCACTGTGGCTACACTAGAGCTTTTGCTAGTATAAAAATGTGACCCAAAATCACCAACCCCCAGCCCGTCCCCAGCACTGTCCCAGCACCAGAGTGAAGTGCAGACCAGGCCGTGGCAAATGGTGCTTCCCAAACTGCCCAGTGGCATCACTGGAACGTCTGACACTCGAACCCTGGGATCAGCAAAAGTCTCCCCCGCTCCGCCCCGACCCCTGCCACATCTGTGTCTGTTCAGTGTTTCACTGGCCTCTCCCTCTGGCCCCCACTCCCAGTGCTAGAGAGACAGAGCCAGAGGCTGCTCCCAGCTACCCTGGTGTAAACCCACTGACCCCAGTGGGAACTAACACCAGGGTCCCAGAGGAGTCTGACCCTGACCCCACTGACTTCGGTGGGGTCACTCCTGATGTACACCAGGTACCTGAGAGCAGAGCTGCCCTGCACTGGTTACAATGACCCTGACCTGTCTCCCTGTAGCGACCCTGGAAACCCTTTAACCTTCTGAATGACCCAGACCCCAAGCAGCGCAGAGACCCCCTGCTGCTGTCGCTGACACCCCTATGCAAAGCGGCCGGGCAGGGCAGGGCACCTACCAGGATCCTCTCACTCTCCTTGTCCCAGTCGGATTTCAGGCCCAGGAGCTCTTCTGTCTCCTCCCACAGATGCTACAGGCGGCTCAGGATTTGCTCCTGCAAACAGACAATGGCTCTGGGGGCTGGTTTGGGGTCACTGGTTTGTGCCCAGCGATAACTGAGCAGAGTGAGGCTGTGGGAGCAGGTCCCCCTTCTCCAACCCTCTGAAAAAGTGACCTCAGCTCCAAGGTAGCTCCCCGGCAGAGCTGCTGGGCCTGGCCCACTCCGCCCCAGCACCATCATCTCCAGGCGGTTTCCCTGCCATAGGTCTGGTGCTCTTGAACAGTCCCTGGGAGGAGCTCTTTAGTGTGGCAACCCCCTTAAGGTCATACTTTTTCCAATGAGGAAAGTCACCTGGCTTCACCGCCTCCTGACTATGAATCTCAGAGCCTTCAACACCCCGCTTCACGTCAGCAAGTCCACCTGAGTGGGACACCCAAGGGAGACTTGTAGGCCCCCAGGGAGCCATGTACCCCCACTTCCTTACCCTGGAGTGACTCTCAACCAGCATTGTGAAAGCACGGGGGGTTATTACAGGGGCAGTCAACAGGCAGACCGCGGGCCAAATCTGGGCCACCAGCTGCTTTCGAGCAGATCCTGAAATCTTTTTATTATTTTATTATGATCATGATTGTTATTATTTTTTATTATTTTCTCTGAAGTCTGGACCTTGACTATGCCTTGACCAAGAAATTTGGACCTTTATAAAAAATAATTGACTCTCCCTGTTTTTTGACATGTCTGGAACACAGCGCAGACAGTGCTTAGTGAACACAGAGAACGGAAAGGTCCATCTGGGTCAGTCCCGGAGCCCTCTGTCCCCTCTGTCGTCCGAGCCCACAAGCTGCTCTCCTGCCTCCAGATGCCCACACTTAACCCCAGCCCAATCCTTTGTCCTCCCGCTGGGCACACTTGGCTGGCTTCCCATGGAGGGTGGGCCGTCCATGGTCATTTATTGTTTGGTGCCCAATGTCCAGGCAATTGGAATGGCCATTGTCTTCTGGGACACTCCATGGGCATGGGGCCCCAGGCAGCCAGCTGTCCCTCATGCCTGTATCTCTGGGTCTCTACAAGTAACACCTTTCCCCCCTCCCCTCACCTACTTAACCATGGGTAAGGCTAAGATTTTGTCCGGGATATTTTTAGTAACAGTCACGGCAGGTCACGGGCAATAAAGAAAAATTCACAGAAGCCCGTGACCTGTCCATGGGGAGTTCAGCTGCGGGGTCCCCACACCGCTCACAGTGGCTGGGCAGCTGTGGGGGCTCGCTTGGAGCTACGAGCTGAAGTCACAGAGGTCTCTGGAAGTCACGGATTCCGTGACTTCTGCAACCTCTGTGAAAAACTCATAGCCTTAACCACGTGTAACCCATGCCGGCTTGGTGTGGCGCTCTGTCCCCCTTCAGCAGCACCTAGACCAACTAAAGATGTGTGAACCTCCTTCAGTCTTGGAGAAGAGAACAGGTCTTTCAGCTCACGCAGTAGAGGCTCGTCCATTCAGCTCCACAGGTCCCCCTCTTTGATCCCAGCTGACGACAACGGGGGTCTGTGGGTGTTAAACATGCACCACATAGGGGACACTGAGGCACACACAATATTCATCCAAAATATTATGAAAAATTCCCACTGCACAACAATCCCGTTATTAGGCAGCTCCCTGGCTCTAACCCAGGGCTGGTCAGACACACGGGGGGCTCTGTAGCTGCAGAGAAGCTGCCCCTGTAACTCCCAGACATGCAGATAACTGTTCCCTACCCTGTGCTCCTGGGCAGCCTCCTCCATGGGAACCACCATGCGAGCGCGGTGCGCCCAGGATCGGTCACACACCAAGCAAAGGGGGGGTTGATCCTCCTCGCAGGAGAGTTTCAGAGCCTCCTGGTGCCTGTCACCCACTCTCTGCCCCTCGGGCTCTGGCCCCGCCTGCAGCCTCAGGCGTTTCCCTAGCTCCGCCAGGCTCCCCAGCTGCCCGTGGGGACGCAGGTCTCTCTGCAGGGCGGTTTCTCTGCACTGGGGGCAGGAGAAGTTTGGCTCCGGCTCCCCCCAGCACTGGCTGAGGCAGGCCCGGCAGAAGTTGTGCCCACACTCAATGGTCACCGGGTCTGTGAAATACTCCAGGCAGATGGAGCAAGTCACTTCGTCCTGGAAGCTCCCGGCCAGCTCCCCGGCGGCCATGGCCCCGCCGCACTTTCCTGAGCAGAGGAAGTAGCCAGCAGCCCTTTAAATCTTTTTTTTCAGCCGATTGCACAACCAGGAGCCAATCACCCTCACCGGCGGGAAATTTAAACAAAACCAAAACCAAAGCAGAACCCGCGCCCCCCGAAAAGCCCCCAAACAAGCAATGAGCTACTTAAAGAAATGAAGAGGTGATTTAATTACATACACAAAGAAGCCAAGGCTGCTCCCCTGTTTCTACATCCGAGGATCACATTAGCAATGGGAGTCGGTGTTCAGCTCTTTGTCCTCTGTGACACGTAAATCCTTCTCCTAGTCACTGCTTTCCAGGCTACCGTTCCCGAGGCTCTAGGGGCGGCCACCCGTCTCCATTCCCAGCTATAGGGCCTTGCTTTTGGCTGCATTTGTTTTACTAATCCCAGTTTACCAAACTATCCAGGCTGCTCCATACAACGGCCCCGTCACTAGCATTATTTACCACTCCTCCAAGCTGTGTTAGCCACAGACTTTATCAGCAGTGATTTTATACTTACTTCCAGATCGTTAATTAAAAAGTTGACAAGTGAGGGGGCTACAGCCAATCCCTGTGGCGCCTCATTAACAGCTCCCCCATTCAGTGATGATGCCCCATTGACAGGTACAAGGTCAGACTTGGGGTCACAGAGCAGGGGGATGATTTTACTACTGTTTAATAATGCACCTAATTTATTTATTCACAGGCTCCACCTGCAGTGTCTGTCACTGTTGTATCTGGGCCCTTCTGGGACAATTCTAGTCTCATTTACACTGGATCCACTCCAAAGTGAATCCAGGCCATCCCTCCCAGCCTGCCCGCGAATGCTGTCTGTGGAGATCTCTCCCAGGAAACAGCCTCACTCAGCCATGCTAGGGCTGCTGCCCTGATTTCTTGGCTTCTGTGGAAACACTCCCAATGGCCTTTCCCCTTCCCCTTCCCGCACATGCTGCCCCAGGCTGGGCAGATCCCATCTGTCTCGGGTTTGCCCCTGCTTCACCTGCCACCTTTCCACTCAGGGGACTCAGGGCACTTCAGTAATTCAACAAATGCCCTTGCTTTATTAGCACTGTGTCCAGGCCCTACTCAGGTATCAGGCCCCATTGTGCCAGGTGCTGCATACATATAGAACAAACAGACAGTCTCTGTCCCAAAGAGCTGCAATCTCCCTGCTTCCCTTCTCCCTGCAGGAAACCCTCTTTGCTACATCTTGGACCTGCTCCCACTGCTCTCTGGGTGACTGGCACTTTCACTAGCTCAGAGCCTTAGAACATTTTCTACGTGTTTCTGAGCCTCCGAACCATTTAATAAAATCACATCTCTGGGTGAGTTATGGCTTTGCTCCTCCCCCACCAAATGGGAGCCTCCTGAATGCAGCCAAACAGCTGTTTTGTGGTGGGCAGAAGGCCCTGGAAGGGTGCGGGAGGAGTTGGTCAGCGGGAGATGCTCTGTGGGGAGGGCAGAGCTTGGCTGCCGGTGGGTGCTAAGCACCCACTAATTTTTCCCCATGGGTGCTCCAGCCCCGGGACACCCATGCAGTCAGCGCCGATGATGCCCTCCCCCAAATCAAAAGTCCTCGAGAGTTTGGGTGCATCTCTCCATGTTGTAAATGTTACCAGCTTCTGTGTGTGCGTGTCTCTCTGGGTGGGTGGGGGGGTCTGTGTGTGTTGATGCTTAAGCTGATTGTGAGGTCACGGATGCCAACAGCAAAGACTGTTCGGCCTCAGCATTCTTGCCCTGCCTTCAGTCTGCCAACTGGCTTGGTTGACAACGGCTGGTGACCCAAGGAGCTGCTGAGAGACGCGGACTATCCCTCTGTCAACAACTTCTTGCATCAGCTTTTTCCACAGGTTTTCGACAAAAGATGAGTTTTTACAGAAGGTAATTCCCAGATTCTTTTCCTGCTCCTTCGATCGCACATGACAGGTTGGTGCCTCCTTCCCCTCGGGCAGGGGTGGCCGACCTGGGGCTCCGGGGCCGCATGCGGCTCGTCAGAGGTTAATACGCGGCTCCTTGCACAGCGCTGACTCCGAGGCTGGAGCTACAGATGCCAACTTTCCAATACGCTGTGGGGTGCTCACTGCTCAACCCCCTGCTCTGCCCCAGGTCCTGCCACCTCTCCACCCCTTCCCCCAAGGCCCCTGCCCCTTCCCCCGAGCCTGCCATGCCCTCGCTCCTGCCCCTTCCCCACCAGAGCCTCCTGCGCACGGCAGAACAGCCGATTGCGGCGGGCGGGAGGAGTGGGGAGGGAGGGGGAGGCGCTGACGGGCGGGGCTGCCGGTGGGCGGGAGGTGCTGGGGGCTGGAGGGGGTGGTGGATGGGGGCTGCTGGCGTGTTACTGGGGCTCTTTGGCAATGTTCATTGGTCAGTTCTGGCTCTTCTCAGGCTCAGCTTGGCCCCCCCGGGACAGGGACGGGTGGGGCCAGCGTTGCAACAGTCAGGTCTCAGCGTTCCGTTTTGATTTGAATGTGGGCGTCTCTCCCTTCTCCGTCTGCTTCAGCCTTTCCCGGTCTTTGGAGGCAGATTTCGATGCTTTTATCTTTCAGCAGACTAGTATGGGTGAATTTCCATGGGTATAACCTAAAGGGAAGATAAAAAACTGGTCTAGAATTTAGATTGATAGCTCCATCAAGAGTATTTCCCTTGGAGTTGACCCTAATGCACTCCTTGCCTTCAAGTAGTGAATATAAACCCTTTGTCTCATGTCATGATTGTCTAACATATGTGTATTGAGACAAGATCGGTCTCAGAATTTACATGATTGAAAGACACATAAATGAGCTCAGATATGCAGAAAAAATAAATCTGAAGCTATTGAAAGTGACACAGCTCCACTCCCATCCCCTGGCTGCCATCTTGGTAGTTCTCTCAGAAATAATCTCATGGAGAGAGACTTCAAAACTCTCTACAAATTGTACTATACCCCCACTGGGCTACATAAAATAGACGTGTCAAATCCCCCCTGCAATTCCTTTCCAGGAAAGGGGTTTAAATAAACTGCAGCCTAAATTTGTCATGGGTCTCGGTGTGATTTCTTTGTCATTGTTTGGGTGGCCTATTGTTCTGACTGGACGTTATAAATAGTATGGGAAATCCTTCAGTTAAAGTTTACTGGTTATTTTCCCCATGCGACTACAGTCCAGATTTTGAAATAGTTGAGAATAAGTCAACATATTTGCAGCTGCTAATCCATCCATCCAGACCCTCAAGCCTTCTAGATGACAATCCTTTGTTCCTTTTCCTGGCTTCTCTGGGAACAGAGGTGTCTTGGTTTTCAGCTTGGCCCTGTCTGTTCCCAGAGTCCCAGCATTCTGTGCACAAAGGAGTGGGGTTAATAATGAAGCATTTTTGCAACTAGGCCCAGGCAATGAGCAAAGAAAACAGAAGTTGACCTTGGCTGTTTCCATGTCTGTCCACTGGCAGAGGAGGCGTGAGCTCCATGGGGTGAGAGTCAGGCTAGGAACTGGAGCCAGTGACTGGGCTAGGACGGGATTACAGATCTGGTGCGTGGAGGTTTCTTGTTATAGAGCAAAAGGGGAGAAGCTGTGACGTGCTGTGTCCAAGAAAGGCTGTGACAAAGGATCCTGGTGCCTCTCCCCAAGGAAACCTCAACGCATCTCCTCTTGGAAAGGAGTAGCAACTTTCATACTAGCCATTAAAGGCAACTTTAGGTTCATAAATTCACAGTTTCAAAGGCTCTAAGGCCAGCCCTGATCATCTAGTCTGACCTGCATAACACGGGCCCTTGGACTTCCCCAGAAGAATTCCTCTTTCACCATGGTCCCAAGTGTCTTCACCTGGGGCTGGGTCCAGTCATGGGGGTAGAGCTCAGCGATAGAGTGTTTGACTGCACATTAAATGGTCCTTGGTTCAACTCCAAGTGCCCCCTTTGAAACCTTTGTTAATAAGCAGCAAATTTCAAACAAATAAAAGGAAGTATTCTTTCCACACAACACACAGTTAATGTGTGGATCTCTTTGCCGGAGGATGTTGTGAAGGCCAAGATTATAAGAGGATTCAAAAATGAACGAGATAAATTCATGGAGGATAGGTCCATCAGTGGCTATTAGCCAAGATGGGAAGGGATGGTTTCCCTAGCCTCTGTTTGCCAGAAGCCAGGAGTGAGCAACAGGAATGGATCACTTGATGATTCTCTGGTCATTCCCTCTGGGGCACCTGGCACTGGCCACTGTCGGAAGACAGGCTACAGGGATAGATGGACCTTTCGTTTGACCCAGTGTGGCCAGTCTTTTGTTGCTTATGTTCTTGGTTGTATGAACCAGTCCTGGCTATTAGAGGAGCAGATGATTTCAAAAGACCACTCTCTTGGATCTGGGAATCCTGCGCACACAAATTCCCTTCCTTTAGAGTAGGACAGAAAAACCCATTTCTTCCTTCTTTCTATTCCAGGCTTCGTTCCTTTTTTCAAAGACTCACCTCTCGGGAGCACAGAGAGAGCCATGTGAACACAGTGTTCGTCCAACCTGCAGCCATGGAGGCATGCTCTGCCATCAGCCAGCAAGAACAGGCCTTGCCAGAGAAGCCCACGAGAAGGAAATGCTCGTGGAAGATCCTATCAGGCATGAAAAGACTCTGTGTCTGTAGCCAATCTGACAACTCGATGGCAGATAGCGATGAGGAGAGAACGGTTTCCTCTCCAAGAAGGTGGACGTGCTTTTCCCTGAAGAAGGAGAAGAAGAAGAAGAAGAAGAAGAAGAAGAAGAAGAAGAAAGCAGCCAAGAACCAGGTGGAGTCAGAGGAGGAGAAGCTGCAGGAGAAGCAAGACAAAGTTGAACTGGATCTTACAGGTGAGGAAACAAACCACATGGTTAGCAAGGAGCATGTGAGGAATACTCACACCAGTCACTCTACAAGCCTTATGGAAGCAGGGGAACGGTCCCACTATTGTGGGGAAGTTTCCTGGCTTCTGCACTACTCCGGTGAAATGGGCTAGAGGAAGGATCTGAGTCCTCGCTCCCACTTCCTTTCCCCAGAGGCCTCCCTGCCCTGGAGGACTCCCCTTCCACTCTCCTGTCTGGCAGAGTCCTCGTAACCCCAACAAGGCTGGGCCCAGGATTCCTGGGGGGCTCAACCCCCAACCTTGCTGTGGCCACCTAGGACAGGGGCTAGGGTGTCCCCACTCCGGGGTACTCTCTCTGCACTGGGAGCTTCCCTGACCCACTGATCATTACATACGATTTAAAGCAAATACAGTTTATTTAATCAGCAATTAATTTAAAAAAGAATAAGGAAAAATGGGAAAGATGAAAGGAAAACACATCACCCCGCTCTGTGGCAGGGAACATCACAAACCACGTCTCTGGAACGTCAGGGCAGTTCCGGCCCTGGCTGTGCTGCAGGGATGCTGCGGGTCGGACACTTGCTCTGGTGGTGACCACACACCTCCGGGCTTTGTGGGGTTGGACCCTCCTTCCCGCCGGGTTCAGATCCCCCTCCCAGTCTGGCCTGCAAGGACCCTTGGTGGGGGTGTCTCTCTGCGCTGGGCCCTTTGCCAGGGTCCCCCCTTGGCTGGCCCCAGTTGCTCTCCGCACCCAGCTCCAGACTGCTCCAGCCCCAGCCCCAGCCCCACTGTTCGAGCTCCGGCTCCACCCTGCCTCAGCTCTGATGCTGCTGCTCTGCCTCCAGCCCCGGGGCTGCTTCTCCGGCCCCGCTGGCTCTGTGGCTGCAGCCCTGCTCCCAGCCCAGGGTCTGCTCTCCCTGGGCTGTGTCTCTGCCCCGCTGGCTGGCCCGCCTCTGCTCCCCAGCTCAGCTCGCGCCCCTGCTCTCTCCTTAGCTCGGCCCCACGCTGCCTGAGCCAGGCAATTCCAGCTCGCGTGGAGGATGGGGACCTTTCTGACCCCCTGACTCCGTCATTAGCCTGCCCGCCCTGCCAATCAGGCTGACCTGGAGCGTTGGCCTCTCCCCATGGCCCCTGAGGTCTGTCAGTATCAGAGTCCTGGTTTCCCATCCACCCTTCCCCTTCCTTTCGGGACTGGGACCTCGCCAACCAGAAACCCCACTGAGTTTGAGTAAGGGGCCAACAGACCCCTTACACTTCCACATCAGGGCCGTCTCATGGGACAGTGATGGGTACCTCAGACTCTGGAATCCATTTAGTGCCGGATCCTCTTGGAGAGGGTGGCAGAGATCCATCGCTGAGGTGGGGAGAGCTGACAATGTCAGGTCACCCCCCTCTGGGGGTCTGGCCCTGTGGGGTGGGGAGTACTAACATTGCTTCAGGCTGTAAGGGGAACAGAGAGGCTGGACGTTGGAGGAAATCATTTCTTTTCTCCTGGATCGGGTCCCTTTCATCAGGAAAATGCTCCCGAGGTCTCAGCAGGTCACAGCTGGGAACCGTAGCAGAGCTGAGTCATTGCTTCTTGGGGGGTTAAATGCAAAATGAGGCCTGTGGCCCGTCACTGACGGGAAAGGTGGGCAAGGGGAGAGGAAGAGTAGAATAGAAAAGAAACTGGCCCCTAAGTAAGAGGAAGCCTCGTGTGGTAAAAGCCCCCAGCTAAGAGTCATGAGATTGGAGTTCTCTGCTCAGCTCTGCCAACAACCTTCAGTCTGAGCCGGGGCAATTCGCTTCAGGGCTCTGTGCTCAGCTTCCACCCTCTGGAAACCAGGGAGAAGACATGGAAAAGCAAAATGTTGAGAATGTTTCTTTCTGCTGCAGGGACGAAGAAGGAGCCGTCGGAGACGAAGGAGAAGTGGGAAATAGGGAGCCCAGAAGAGCAGGAAGAAGAGCGCGCTCCCGTCTCCTCATTAACGAGCATCTCCCCTAAGACGATGGTAATGACGCTTTGTGACTGTGCTCATGGAAAGCATCCCTTGCTGTGTGTGTTTATATCTCCCGGAGCTGGGATCTCTGACAGGAGAATGACCTGCCCCTTGCTCAGGGGGCTGAAAAGGAACACTCTTGAAGTGTGATCAACTCCAGCCAGTCTTTACGAGTTTCTCTGGGTTGTGGAAGGAGGCCCAGTTTGACAAGGGGGTTTAGGCACCTAAAGAAGTCCAGAGGTGCTTCGTGGGATTGGCAGACGTGCCTGGCTCAGGTGCCTGATTCTGAGGCACTTCCCATGGCCCACAGGCACGGCTGAAAGTCAGACCAGGCCCATCCCTGCCCTTGTCGGGGTAACCCACGTATCTCCTGGCTGTGGGGTTCTGGCCCATCTCGTGGCACCAGGACCACTTCGAGACAGAACCGATGAGTCTGCTCTCCAGCCTGAGCTGACAGCCGCATGGGTTTTAGCTCATGTGGTAGCGGCTCCTGCACTGAGATCCCAGGTTCGATCCCGCCTGCCAACATCTGGGCTCCGTCCGAGTTACAAAGGCACCTCGACGCCGTTGTGACTCTTGCTGTCAGTGACAGAGCACCCTGCAGCGCAGACAAAAGTCTGCAGTTCTGGGAGCTCCTGAGGTGCCGGGGGGCTGGAGTCTGGATGCGAGTCGGCCACTCCGGTGTGCTCTACGGCGTCCTCAGCTGCGGGCATCCAGGACAGACGGTGCTAATCCAGCGCCACGCAGCCCAGCTGCAGCAATCCCCAGGGGCTGCCCTGAGACACCAGGGCAAAGGCCTCCAGCAGCCCAGGCCCTGGGTTTAGGTGACCCTGGAACCGGGCCCCCTGGAGTAACATTGTGCCCAGTGAGTTCTGACCCACAGGGCTCTGGCCCCGGAGGCCCACGGTTTGGGCTTCTCCTCAGCCAGGCAGACTCGCTCCTTCAGTCTCAGCTACTTTCTCTCCTGCCGGCGATTCCTGCCTGTTTCCTGGCAGCGCCACACGCTGCGGGGTGGGGAAGGAAGAGGGCGTTTCCCTTTGGGCCCTATTCTCACTCCTTTCCTCGCAGACACTGTGGGCTGCCAGAGTTGCTGAGCCAATCTGCTCAGGCGCTCGGGGTGGGATGGGACATGGGGCAGGTTCTCCAGTGACCCCTCGGCGACACTCAAGGAGCAACTCGAATGGGCTTTGCAGGACATTGAGGCTTTCTCAAGAAAAGCTGGGCGTCCTGGGAGGAGGGGCTAGAGAGGGAGGAAATGGGGTGGCCCTTGGGGTCCCCGCACTGCCCGAGAGGCTCCCGTCTCTTCTCAGGAGAGGGGGCCAGAGAGCGGACGAAAGGCTGAGGAAACCTTGGCACCGGTTGAGGCTTCTGAAGAAACGGGCTCAGCCGGAGTCTCCAGGCTCCCTCTGCGCTGGCAGCCTCCCCCGGGGACAGACTGTTCCAGGGCAACTGCCCGAGGGAAATACTCAGTCCCCACAGGCTTTGTCCCTGTTCATTGCAGACCCTCGGGGAGCACCCTTCCTCAGCCCCGCTCCACGCCCTGCTGATGACAGCCGTGCAGGGCCTGACAACACCCACCCTGGAGAGATTTAGAGCCGCAGAGGAAGAGCTGAGGGCCATCGTATCTCTCCACGGAGACAAGATGGAGAGAGTAAGAGACGCCCGCAGTGGGGCAGGGGGATGCTGCGCAGAGAGGGGGACGGGAGAATCGCCTCTCCTAGGAAACCGTTCCTGGGACACACTAGCATGGTGCTTTGAAGGTTGGCTCAGCCCCTTGCCATTCAGCGCTTGGCTGCGGGGATCCGCGGTGTCAGGTTTTGAAAGTGTCCTCTGCCCGCTGGAGCCCTGACACTTCCCTGAGGACGCCCAGCCACACTGAAGGTGTGGGACAGCCCCAGCCCTGGCAAGGCAGCACTTACCTAGTCTGCTGACGAGCCTCCACATTAGGCCTGCCATCTCTAGGATGGGCTCTGGGGTCTGGAGCAGTGGTTCTCAACCTGCGGCCCAATCAGCACAGAGCTGTGCCCCATGGGACATCCTCAGGGCCAAACAGGTAGGATTGGATGTGGCCCACAATGGAAACTAGGTTGAGACCCCTGGTCTGGAGGAACTGATTGTGCTAGAAAGAGCAACAGGAAGATGCAGAGACTGAGGAAAGGCTCCTGCAGGGAAGCCTTTGAGAGCAGGGCTGAGAGCAGTTTGCTATGGCAGGGAAGGCCCTGGGACATCAGGGGAGTTTGGGCTCTGCCCACTGTAAGGTTTTGGGGAAGGCTTTTGTGTGTGTTTCTGAGCTTTAAGGTGCTAAACCAGACCTCGGGAAGACTGGGGTTCCTGGACTTGTCAAAGCCTCTTTCTTCAGATTATGGAGGAGCCAAGATGGGAAACTGAGGTCAGAGGCGGCTTGCAGGGCTGCCAGGAGGGGTTCCCTGGGAGGAGGCCACTCTTTGATTAATCCATCCCTCAACTTCCTGGCATTCTTCCAGGTTGGAGACGTCGTGGGAGGGATCTTAATCTGGCTCGACAACGTCTGCGATCCCAGAGCCAGAAAAGCAGCGCTGAGGGCCACGGCCTTGCTGGCTCGCTCCCACCCCCAGGACGTGGTTCTAACCTGTGTGGCTCACACGCTCTCATCGCACAGGTAGGGAGCTGCTCTGTTATCACCTCAGTCTGTTATTTCTCTTCCTGCTCCCACTGACAGGCCACAGGCCGGGAAGGGTCCGTGGGGCTCACACAGTTGGAGGGAGTTTCCTGCTGTGCAGAGAGCTGTCCATGCTTAGTAAGAGGAGATGCCCAGGCCCAGCCGCTGAGGAGCCAACCCCTCCTCCTGCACTGCCCGGGATGGAGACGTGCCAGTTTTCTGGAGAATTCCTGCATTGTCCTGATTTCTATGGGTCACCCACTTCCTCTCAGATCCATGACTATGTCAAAATAAATTACTTTGAGGCTCACTCAACATCCCTGGCTCATGAGGTCTGGCTGCTCCTTAGTGCATGAGAGAAGGCAGAGATGGAAAAGGCCCATGAGGACCATCTGTCTATTCGCTGTGCAGGATTGTTACCTCTCGTCAGATCCCTAGTTATTCCGTGGCTGAGGAATTGGTGAAAAAATACACTCATTCTTCTGGAGCTGTGCAGCAGAGGTAAATCTCTGAAGACAGAAATTTCCAGCCCTTATTGTTGCAAAAAGAGAAAAAATCATCCACACATGACCAGAGCGTAAATGCAGTGCAGCCTGCCTGAGTCTGCAGACAGCCGGCAATAATAGCTCTGAGAGGGGTGAGTGCCTCTTTTCATCTCAATGTGTTGTAAACTCTGAGTCCTGCTGGTTATTGCTGGTCACTTTGCAGAGTCATCCATCTGAGGTGTTTTAAACACAATCCACATGTTCCTAGGGGCCGTGAAACTCAACTTGGACCCTAGCCAGAGCTCAAAACTCCGGCTTTCCTCGGCATCTTCTGCAATGCAGTTCTGCATTGACCAGAGACAAATCTGTGTCACATGGGAGAGCAAATTGAAGAGCAGCATGAAAGAAATGGAATTTCTTGCCCAATTCAGTTACCAGAGGAATACAGTGTTGGTTTTCATATTTCTTTGAGTGTTTGATTTGTAAACCTTTCCTTGGATTCCTTGGAACAGCCACAGTGCTTTCCAGGGGCTGTGCTCACAAGCTGTAGAAACTCGGCAGCCTTGGCACAGAATTTCAGTCAAGCTTCCTGAAGACCTTGCTTCCAGGCCATTTGCTCTTGATTTGTCCAACCTAGCTCTCAGTGTCTCCAGGGCTTGACCACCATGTCCGACCTTCCTCACCAAACTTGGAAGTCAAATGACTGGAAGTCTTTTGGATCCGTCTGCAGTCTTCCGCTGCAGATGCCTGCGGGGACCAGCGGGACTTAGATCAGCAAGAATGGAGAGAAGAGAGGAGAGGGATTTCAATCGTAGTTTCCTTCCATCTCTGTCACGCTGGGCAGTACAATCTCCCCTTCCAAGCTCCTGAATCCTCTCCTATCAGGGCATGTTCTGATTCAGTGCCTGACCCCATCCACCACACTGCAGTAGGGTTGAGGTGCTTTGAGACACTTGGCCAAATGCTGGGTCTCAGTTACACCCCCAGATAGCCAGAGTAACTCCAATGAGTTCAGGCAAGTTCCTCCGGACTGACCCTAGCGTAACAGAGCAGAATTTTGCAGTCTGCAGTGCGTTGGTCACTCTGTGGTCAGTTCATGGTCACTGTTGGGAAGCAGTGGTGCTGGCTTCAGGAACAATAACCCATTAGGGGAAAGGAATAAATACAACGTTCTCTGAAGGGACTTGCCCAGCCTCAGCCTCCCTGCACCGATCGGTGTCTCCTCTGAGAGACGCCTTTCCTGCCTACATTGCAAGCCTCTGCCTGGGGAGGGCGAGAGGTGGCCAGGCAGGGAAGGTCTGACTTCTGTTTCTGACTCTGCAGATGTGCCCTTGAGCTGTGGAAGGCCTTGGGTGAAGAACCCCAGCTCACCAGGGAGGTGCTGCGGCAGCTGCTGGACAAGCTCCAGCAGAGATGCCGGGAGGAGAAGAGCGACCATGTGTCTCTGGCTGTAAGTGAGATTTGAGAGCTCACTTTGAGAACCCGTCACTGCAGGGAGGTTGGTGCATCTTTGTGTGTGTGTGTGTGTGTGTGAGCTTCACCCCTTCTGAGCTTCAGGCCACAGCTCCACTACACAGTTCAGCTGACCTAACCTCCCTCGGCACACAGCCGCCACAGCAAGCCCATCCCTTGGGTGGGGCTGCACTTTGCTGCGTGTGTCAGCCAGGGCCGGCTCCGGGTGCCAGCAAAGGAAGCAGGGGCCTGGGGCAGCCAATAGAAAGTCGGGGCGGCACGTCCGGGTCTTCGGCGGTAATTCGGCAGCGGGTCCTTCATTCCCTCTCTTCCTCTTCAGCGCCACTTCGGGGGCAGCTCAATCGGGTTTTTCTTTCTTTTTTTTCCTTCTCCGCTTGGGGCAGCCAAAAAGCTGGAGCCAGCCCTGGTGCCAGCAGGGCACGTCCTCACCAGAAGCGCTTGTCGCGATTCCTCGGTCAGGGTGGGGCATTGCGGGAAGGCTCCTGAGGGTCAGTTGACGTAAAGGACGCGGTGTCTACACTGACACTGCATCGACCGAACTGCATTGACTTGGACTCTCTGCCCCTTGTGGAGGTGGAGTTATGAATTTGGCACCCAGGGGCAGTTCTGCCAATGGGAAGGAAATTCCATAGTTAGGGTGATGCTGGGTGAGTGGCCTTGTGTTGACCTAACTCTGTCGTGTAGACCAGACCTTCGTGTGTCCTGGCCACCTCCAATGAAACCAAAGAGGTGTAAATAAAGTTTCCCCCAGGTAAAAGTTATAGATCTTAAGTGGTTTATCTGCTGGTACCCTGGCTCAGTCGTCTTCTGCTTTAGATGGCCCTTTAGTGAGCAGGTGCAGTTCGGGCGTCTCTTGGAAGTATCCAGGTTTCTGGCTTTGTAAACTGTGGCTAGAAATCTTCCCAGCATGGGATCTTGAGATGTCCAGTACTTTTGACTGGGCCAGAAACACTGGGCCTATGAGAACGCATCTCTTCAGGATGGTTTCAGCCCGTCCAGTCACGGCTGGAAAGCCAAAGCACAGGGTCTGCACCATTAAGAGAAATAACGGGGAATAACGTCACCCAGACTCTTCTGATCTTTCCATAGGGTTCCATCCTGCTTCCGTTCCAGGAATGGGGGAAGGTTCAGGAGCTTCCAAATGTCTCCTCCCCTCTCAGGAGCCAATCCTCTTTTGTAACACGCTGGAGAGGAAAGGAGACATGACAAAAGGACAATCGCGAATGGCAATGGGGGCAGGGGACAGATTGGGATAGTTGAGTGAAATGCTTTCCCCCCTCCAGGCCATGAAGACCATTTACGAGGTCCTTTTCCTTTGGGGATACCGAGAAGCCATCCTGGAAATGTTTCCCCAGCTCCTCATCCTCTGCGTCAGGCAAGTGCAGTATGTGATGGATCTGCACTTGCCAGGGACCGACATGGCCAGCGAGACATCCAGCCCCGAGGAGGGATCCAGCTGCCTCAGCCCCCTAAGGTAATGACTGAAAGGAAAAGGAAGAACAGATTTGTTCTGCTAAACACCTGGGGTCTGTTTATGGCCATCAGTGGTTCGGGTGCTGTCGTTGGCCCAGGCTCAGTTGGGTGCAGGTCTCTCTTGAGGGAAAAGGGTTGAGAGCCGTGTGTTCTTGTGAGTCACACTCGCTCATCTGACGCCACCCACAGGCCAGGTGCTTTCCCTACACACTCAGGCAGCAGTCAAGTTTGTGCATCCAACCACATGTGCCACCCGCCAAAGGGTCAGTGCTTTCATCACTGTCTCCTGAGGAAACCTGTGGGCCTCCGTCCCCAAACGCAGACAGAGCCACACCGGCAGCACCTGGGGCCAGGCCCTGCAGGATCTCAGCCTCACAGGCAGGCAGGAGGAAGAGGGACCCGTTCGACTGGCTCTGTGGGCACAGTGAGGGGCTTCCATCTACATAGGAAAACCAGAGCGCCGGAAGACACCTCAGGTGGTGTAAACTGACATCGCTTTGCTCGCTTACACCAACGAAGGACCCGACCCCACATGCCCACTTGAGTCCTGTTACCTGTCACGGTAAAGAATCAAGTATTCAGCCACAGTGAGTGATGACACCAACCATCTTAAGAAGCAACATTGTCACTAATTGGTTAGAAACTCAATGAAACGGCAGTGTAGACAGGGCCCATTGGGCAGGGAAGCACCGTGATATCACACTGGATCTATCCTCGGGGAGGCTAGCTACTGCTGACCACGCTGTGTGTCCCAGGACTTCTGCAGAGTTGCCATGCCTGGGGCTGATCTCGTTGCCTGACACTGGTATTTGTTTCTCTTTAGCACGTCAGTGGAGGCTGTGAAGACTCTTTTCTCCATGCCCGGCTACTGGAAGGAATTTGCCATCATCCAGTTTCAGCAGGGTTGGGACACGATAGCCTCCAGATATTACTACTCACAGGGTGTTGGCCTGATTGCAAGGTAAGAGCCCAAAGTTTCCTCCTCACTGGGTCTCTCTTGGGAATGGGATTTCCGTGTGAAATATTCCGGTTCCACTCTCCTTACAATGTGTATGATAATCAAGTTGGGCCATTTCCAGCACAAATCCAGGTTTTCTCACCCCCCCCACCGCCCCCCACAAGTCACAAATCAACCCCCAGGGAAAGGGGCGTCTCCAGGCCTCATTGAGCGCCATGCAGAGACCCCTGGGACAGAAGATATACACTGTAAGGAGAGTGATCACTTTAGATAAGCTATTACCAGCAGGAGAGTGGGGTGGGAGGAGGTATTTTTTCATGCTTTGTGTGTATATAAAAAGATCTTCTACACTTTCCACACTATGCATCCGATGAAGTGAGCTGTAGCTCAAATAAATTGGTTAGTCTCTAAGGTGCCACAAGTACTCCTTTTCTTTAAGGGACTTTCTGTTCCATGTTCCAGATCCATGATCGAGTGTGAGAACCCTCAGCTCCCTGCAGTTTTCAGAGAGGCAATCACCATCGTCCAGAGCGAGAGGGAGGAGGAGCAGAGAACGATCGCCATGGCTTTCTGTATTGAGGTGAGATTCATTAGTTGACAGGCACAAGGGAGCTTTCTGGAGAGCAGCTCAGGCCAGTAAGCTCTGGGGCACATTGTCAGCAGCTCAGCAGCCTTACCGCCAGCTAGCTCCTCTCCGCACAAAGATGGTTGTGGGGCATGGCAAAGAGAGGGAGGGGGAGACAGGGTGAGATTGCTCCTGGCTGGATGTGCCTCGATGGGATTATGGGGCAAGAGGGGATGTTTCTCCAGTGCCCCAAGGCCTTGCTTCTCTCCTCACCTTTTCCTGGGGTTGTGCTTTTCTTCTGTCCCAGGGGTCTCTGCATGGCGCTCAATGAGGCCTGGAGACGCCCCTTTCCCTGGGGGTTGATTTGTGATTTGTGCATGAGTCCAACTTTTGGGAATGAACCAACTGAAACAGCAGCAACTGGCTCCCTACGCACCAGAGACTTTGGGTGGGAGTAAGTGGCCCTTTGGTAAAGACGACTGTCTAGGGCAGAGACCCCACAGGAAGACCTCTGTTCCTCAACCTGATGTTGATTTGGCTCTTTCCAGTTTCTCCAGAGTCCTTCCATTGAGACAGTGCTGACAAAATCAGAGCTCCGGGCGCAGCTCATGGAATGGAGCAAAGACACAAATCCCGTCATACGTAAGCTCAGTCTGCGAGGCCTTGGCAGTATTGTGTTCCAGCCAGAAAAGGTAAGAGGCGTGGATTGCCCAGGGGACCGAGGAAGCCGATGTCTCTCAGATAGCTCGGAAATGAGAGCCAGATCCCCACACAAGCCTTGTTGTTTAACACACAGCCCTCAAATGGTGGAGTTGTTTTCCTGAGCAAATCAAGGCATGACGTGCTCCCTGCTCCTGTGAGCTGAGCCCTGATTGCAGATGGGATGCAATGGGGGAGGTGGGGTGAGCAAAGACAAAGGTTACAGTGAGCAGCGGGCACAGAGTGACAGGAGAACGACTTTCTGCCCCGTTGGGGGGCTGTGCCATCCGTGGTTTCTCCTAGGTGGGAGTGGTCCAGCATGTGCTCCAGGCTGTCACCCTGGAAAGTAATGAGTTGCCTTCTTCATTCGTGCAGGTGAGATGGTTACAGGCCCAGCTGCCAGGAACCGTGGCCAGGTTTTGTGACCGGGATGGAGGGTGTGTCAAGGAGGCCATGCAGAAAGCTGGAGACATCATCTACCTCCTCAAGAGGGAGGGCCTTGGCTCCATCTCCCAGGACATCGCAGTCAGCCTTCGCCCCTTCATTGATGACGTAAGGCTTGGAACCCCAGGAGAAGCCCATGCCCCCCCCACCTGTCTCTGATGCCCTTGTCTCTCTCTCCCCATCTCCTTGGCTCCCACCCCTCAGGTGGGTCGGGAATGGCTCGGCTCTCGGGGGCACCGAAGAGCAAAAGAAATGCTGTGTTTTGTAGCAGCGCATCCCTGCAAGGCTCCAGCAGCGGCTTCTCCCCTTCCCCAGACCAGTCTCCAGCAGACTTCCCTCCCTCTCCCCAAATCTTCTCGGGTTCTGGGATTCTGGGCTCTCCAGACAGAAACTGCCTCTGGGACACCCTGGGGCTGCGCTGTCCTGCACAGGGTCTCAGGCCTTGCACAAGATGTCTATGGCGCTGGCCTGGTGTCCGCCCTGCTCCCGCCAGCCAAGTCAGTTCACACAGGGGGAACCGGAGCAGCGGGCGGATTATGACTCTGTCGCGTTCTGCTCTGATACTGCCTGGCTTTAACTGGGGGTCCCCACCCCCTGTGTGTCATTGCCAGGAGAGGGGCAGTGTGCGCTCAGCTGCCATTTCACTGCTTGGCAACGTGGTGAGCAGGGTGCAGGACCCGGACAAACCCCTCGTGCAGCAGGAAATCATCCACTGCTTGCTCCCGCTGCTGCTGCATCTTGCAGACCAGGAGGAGAGTGTGACACTGGTAAGTGCCACGGTCATTATTTCCTTCAGAGCAAAGAGCCAGAATCCTCTGGGGCCCCCACTCCAGTCATCGCCAGAGCCCCTTGCCAAGCAGAGTCTCCTCCCGGCTTCACTCCATGCTGGAGCCTCGTGCCTCATCCATCCTCACAGCACACAGCACAAGGGGTGGAGAAGGTCCAGTGTCCCCCACACTATCCCTCTCGCAGTGAGAACCCTCTTGGTCTCCCTTCTCTTGCAGCGATGTAAACTGACGCTCTTCCGCTGTGCAATGTTTCTCGGCTGGGCTCATTTGAAGAGGCTGTTCCGCAGCATGGCCTGGGATGGCTCCTCACAGCTCTTGAAGTGTGTCGGGAAGTGCTTGGTAGGTGAATTCCTTGTGCCTTGAGAGGGGTGAATGGGGACTTGAGGGAGACCTTTCGAACCCCACAGCCTGAGTACCCATCCGCTTCGGTCGGGTTGCAAGACGCTATTCCAGGCTCTCTGCTGGTTCATTTCTGCAGGAGTTACAATCCGTTCACATTTTTGACATTTTTCTCCACAACTGTCAGACCTCCAAACTTTTGTCTTTTCAAATGAAAGCGGAGGTTCTGGAGAACACAACAGTGACTTCAGAGAGGTGCTGCTCTGGTGTATGGGTTCGTATTGGCGGCTGCCATGGCCTGGCTATATGTTTTGGCTTTCCTGGACTATTCGCTGTGGGGAGAACATGTCATTTGTATATTGTGCATTTCTTCCTTCTTTCTTTCCAGATGCAGAACAACAAGAGCCACATCCCCAAATTCCTGTTCCAGGCCCTAGAGTACCTGGAAAGCTCCCAGACAACAATACGACACTCTGCAGCCTTGTTCATTGGTAAGCAGAGGAAATTCACTTGCGCTTTCTTAAATGTTTCCTTCAAAGCCCTTTTCTAGACGGCTGCTCTGTTCCCTCCGACAGCACCAGAATCCTACAACGGGGTGTCTGTGTGTGTGTGTGTGTGTGAGAGAGAGAGAGAGAGAGAATTAACATGTATTCCAAGATGAAGGGAGCAACTTAGCTGTATCAACTGCACCAACTTCCCCTGCCCACAACAGCTCTTTGGCTGCGCCCAGGGGAGATTGAATTCACATCATGCTGGTTTGTTGTGAATTCAATCTCCTTTGGAAATCAGCTTCTCAGTCACTGCTGGGCATCTGATGCTTTATCTAATGTGCTTTGTGAACAGATGTAAGGAATGTATTTAATTTCTGAAGGGCTGTCTTGGGGGAATGGCTGCATCCTTAGCAGTTTTCAGCGAAGGATTTGAAAAGTAATGAGATGCACTGTATTCATTGTATGTCTAGGAAATACTATCCGCCATTACTACAATTTGTTGTCTGAAACAGTGAATGAAGATGGCATCTCCCGCCTGTATGAAGGTAAGGAAATACCTCTGTGTGTTTGTGCCTCTGTGGGAAGTACAGGGGTGCAGCACAGGGCCCGAACACAGGTTTGAATGTGGACACAGGTCCCTCTCTGTCTAAGGACAGCGTTTAAGGAAGAAGGATGGTCATGCGAGCTTCATCGAGGTACCACAATATGTGTATGGGAGCAGGGGAATTCCATCTCTAGCTCCTAGTGTAGACGTAGCCTTAAAGCTGTGTGGGGAAAGTGTCTTCATAAAGGTCTGAAAGTCTGTAATGGAAGGCCTGACAGAATTGAAAAGAGCCGTTGTTATTAAGGATGATGATGATGATGACAATTACCCTCATCACCTGCCCTCCCTGGAATGGAGTGATTGCAGGCCAGGGAGATTCACTCCGAGATTGGTTATCAGCTCCTAGGAAATCCCATGAGGGCACATGGGAAACACTTGTCCCTGTGATCTCTTCAGGAATGAAGGCACAGGGCCACAAAGGATTTCAGCAGACATTAGGAGCCGAAATCCCTTTGTGGATCTCGGCCTAAATGTTGGATGGTTTAATGTCGCTGCGGCTGTCACTTTCCTGTTCCATCGAAAGAACAAGTGCCCCCAACCGTCTGTGTGTAGGGGTGTGTGTAGGGGTGTAGGCCGGCGGAGGGGGAAGTGACAAGAATGGGGTCTCCTCTCTGTCCAGGGCTATTTTGGGAGGAGCGGAGTTGTTGTTCTCGTGCCCTTAGACTCTGGGGGAGCGAATAGCAGGGGGCAATGGCCATCGGGAGTGGAGGTTTCCTAGGCACCAGGCACATCAGCACCAGGGGCTTTTCAACCCATTTCCTCTTGGTTTCAGCTTTTCAGGAAGTGCCTTTGAAATCTGACAGGACCACGTGGGACATCCTCAACAGACATTATAAATGGTTGCAGAAGCTTGTAAATCTCGTGTCGGGTTCTGCATTTGACTAGGGAACCGGGACCGACACAGAAGAGCTCTTTGCCCTGCTATGGTACGTACACCAGACGCTTATCAACTTTTTGGTGTCCCTAGCCTCTGATTGCCAGAAACTAGGAATGGGTGACAGGGCACAGATCACTGGATGAGTCTTGTCTGTTCATTCCCTCTGGGGCACCTGGCAGTGGCCACTGTCAGAAGACAGGATACTGGGCTAGATGGACCTTTCCTCTGACCCAGTCTGGCCTTTCTTATGTTTGGAACCGGGGCTGAACAACGAGGTGGATATTGGCAGATGACACAAAATTATGCAGATTAATCAGCCTAGAGAAGACTTTGAAGAAGTTCAAAGGGATGTAATCAAGCCATGTGACTGGGCAGCACCATGGCAGATGAAAACCAGCGCTGACCAAGGCAGGGCCATACACAGTGGAAAGCAGTGAGGTGAACGACTCCTCCATATCGCTGGTGTCAGAAGCCAAAGCACGGCTGGTTGGGCCCAGTGGTTGGAGCAGGGTCGCTGCGGCCGCGTGCTCAGAGTGCTGGAGGTCGAGCCGAGGGGAGCCAAGGGTTGGAGCCGGAGTCAGGAGTCAAGAGCAGGATTGGAACAGGTTGGGGAGTAGGGCCAGGGCCGGATTAACAATTCCCGGCCAATGGGAGCTGCTGGGGGAGGTATGCGGGGCGGGGCAGAGCTGACAGGCAAGAGCAGCCCCGGGACAGAGGTTCCCGGTGCAGTGCTCATCGTGGCGACGTGGCTGGGGGGGCAGACAAGAAGGGCAGTACGTGGAGCCGCCTCGCCCGCACCCCAGCCAGGCAGAGCCGGCCTGGCTGGAACGCAGCACACAGGGGCTTTAGTGGCTGCAGCTCGGGCCCCCCTAAGCCCTGCTCCTTTCCTGAGTGCACCATTGCCCCACTTCTGCCCCATTCCCACACACTGTTACAGGGCAGCACCCTGGAGCTGATCTCTGACATCTCTCTCCCTAGAATGAAGTCACTGCAGAGTCAGGACAACCCCACCTTTGGGCACCATGTAGGACATCTCACCCCACCGCACAGAGCCCGACATTCACACAGCTTCTCGCATGTGATTCCCTCACTCATCAGAGCCAGGCGGAGAGAGGAGAAATTCTCCCAGACTCCCTTTAACCATTGCCAGCCCCCAGGGTAGTGGAGGTTGCGGAGGGTTGGGTGCTCTCTTTAAGAAATGCCAGCTCTCAGGGAAGTTGCAAAGGAATATTGGCAAAGTGGGGTGGTTTTGTGCTGTGGAAAACTACCCTGCTTGAAGGTTTTGTTTTTCTAATTTGTGCTCCTGCCCTTTCTCCCTCTTCCAGACATCTGGAGGCCAACAGGAGCCAACTGAGCCCACCACTGATCCCATCTCTTGTGAGATGGCAAAGCAGCTGTTGCATGGGAAGGAGGAGACAGAAGAGGCCGAGCAGCGTGTGCCGGGGTGAACCAGCCCCACATAACCCCACAGTCTAGGCGGAGGAAGCCAAGCCCCTCCCCAGCCCTGCCGGACACGCTACAACTGGAGCACCAGTGTGAAAGGGAGCAGCTCAGCTCACGCTAGGCAGAGCGCCGAAAATGGAGGATGCACATTGTAGGCTCCAGTCCAGAAGCAGCTGAAGCCCCTGACTGCAGAGCCCCGAGGCGCCGAGACCCAGCCGCACCCCCGGGGGCCTGCAGACGTGCAAGGGAGATCGGAGTGTCTGGGAGTTTCCCACGCCGGGAGCCCAGAGACCCCCAGCCCGTGGCCTAGAGACTTCTCCTCTGAAGTAACCTGGGTGAACGAGCCATTGTCATGCTGAGTGACGTCAGCATGTTCTGGTTGGATCCCCACTGACTCAACGGCAAACACATTGGCCACGGACAAGGCCCTGGGCTAGGGCAAGGGGGAGTAAGGAGAGTCTGGGTCCCCCTGCCCTGGCTGCCATCCATCCTCGGGTGGCTGCCCACGTCCCCATTGCGCCACTAGACTGCACGGCCCCAAGAGGAGGGGCAACCATCTTGTCTCTGAACTCTCAGCCACACAGCCCTGCACAGAAGGGCGGCCGCACGGACTCTGGTCGCTGGGCCACGCAGCCCCGATGGAGAGGGCAGCCGCACGGACTCTGGTCGCTGGGCCACGCAGCCCCGGACGGAGAGGGCGGCCGCACGGACTCTGGCCGTTGGGCCACACAGCCCTGGATGGAGAGGGCGGCCGCACGGACTCTGGTCGTTGGGCCACACAGCCCCGATGGAGAGGGCAGCCGCACGGACTCTGGTCGTTGGGCCACACAGCCCTGGACGGAGAGGGCGTCCGCACGGACTCTGGTCATTGGGCCACACAGCCCCGACGGAGAGGGCGGCCGCACGGACTCTGGCCGTTGGGCCACACAGCCCCGGACGGAGAGGGCGGCCGCACGGACTCTGGTCTTTGGGGCACACAGCCCCGACGGAGAGGGCGGCCGCACGGACTCTGGCCGTTGGGCCACACAGCCCTGGATGGAGAGGGCGGCCGCACGGACTCTGGTCGTTGGGCCACACAGCCCCGATGGAGAGGGCGGCCGCACGGACTCTGGTCGTTGTGCCACACAGCCCTGGACGGAGAGGGCGTCCACACGGACTCTGGTCATTGGGCCACACAGCCCCGACGGAGAGGGCGGCCGCACGGACTCTGGCCGTTGGGCCACACAGCCCCGGACGGAGAGGGCGGCCGCACGGACTCTGGTCTTTGGGGCACACAGCCCCGATGGAGAGGGCGGCCGCACGGACTCTGGTCGTTGGGCCACACAGCCCTGGATGGAGCGGGCGGCCGCACGGACCCTGGGCGTTGGGCTACACACCCCTGAGTGGGAGGGCAGCCATTTTTGCTCTGGCCATAAGGCCAAACCACCCTGAAGCTAAGGACAGTTATTTAGTTTCACCCATGGGACCTCACCCCGTCACCCCTAAGGCATCTCTCATCTGTCACCATAAGACCCACACTATGATATAAGATTTTCGGGGTCAGGATGCAAATATGAGTAGAAGCAAGGAGTGGCATGTGACCCCTCTAAGAGCTCCTGCCACTCCTCTACCAATCTGGGGGTGTTTTATCTCCATCCATCTGCCTCAGGAATGGATTTGAGCAATGGGGGAAAGTTCTGGGGCAGAGTGACCCATCCGGAAGTGGGTCACGTGACCCCTCCGAGAACTCCTCCCAGTTGGGTTGAGCCTCATCCCCTTAGGACCAGCCAGAGAGGGGATTTCACCAAATAGGGTAAGTGCTGTGGTGGGGTGACCTGCCCGCAAGAGGGGCCCATCACCGCTCCATGAAATCCCCCCACCGTCCTCTACTAATCGGTCAGGGTTTCACACACCCCTTAGGCCATCCCAGAAGGGAAACGTACCGATCAGAATAGGCAGTGCCCGAAGGTCTAGGCCAGAAGCCGCCGATCTCTGGAGCTCCATGTTTGTGTGGCTGGCAGCATCCTCCTGGAAGTCGCAACTCAACACTGCGTGGAAGAGCCCGTCTCGTTCCAAGGTTGTCTTTTGCAGAAATCGTGGCCTAGGCCTTCGGGCTAAACCTGTTCTGGATTGGTACACGTTTCCCTTCTGAGATGGCCTAAGCTGGGAGTGGAACTGTCTCCAATTGGGAGAGGGCGGCGTGGGGACTTTTTAGGGACCACGGAATCCTGTTGTGGGCAGCTCACTCCACTGCGGCACTTCCCGTATTTGGTCAAATCCCCTCTCGGGGTGGTCCTACAGAGCTGACGCCCACTTCAATTGGTAGAGGACAGAGGGAGGAGTTCTCAGAGGGGAGATACAACCCCCTTCTGCATGGGTCACCCTGCCCCGCAACGTCCCCTGATTGGTCAAATGCAGTCAAAGGCAAGCTCTGCTTGATGAGTTTACAGAGGGGACTATGTGGGAAGAATTTACTGTAAGATTCCCCGCATCTTCTGAATGGGGTTTAGGTTCTGCCCTCTTTAAAGGAAGGAAAAATCCTGACAGGTGATCCTATGGGGCTGAAACCCACTGTGATGAGTTAATAATCTGTCCTCTTCACCACTCTAGGATGGAGTCTGGGGTGCAAGCTCTGGGATGGAGTTTGGGTACTGGGTGCAGGCTCCGGGCTGGGGCACAGGGTGGGGGTGCAGGATGGGTGGAGGGGTGCAGGCTCTGGGAGGGAGTTTGGGGATGGGAGGGGCTGCGGAGGGAGGGGATGCAGGCTCTGGAACGGAGTTTGGTTGTAGGCTCTGGGCTGGGGTAAGGGGTGGGGGTGTAGGAGGGAGTTCGGGTGCAGGAGGGGGGGTGTGGGAAGGGGGTGGGGGTGCAGGCTGTGGGATGGAGTTTTGGTGCTGGGTGCAGGCTCTGGGCTGGGGCAGGGAGAACCGCAATTAACTCATGCAATTAACTCAAAAAAATTAATCACAATTAAAAAAATTAAAACTGCAATTTATCATGGTTAATTTTTTAATTGTGATTTTTTTAGTTATGATTGATCACACTGTTAAACATTGAATACCAATTGAAATTTATTAAAGATTTTGGGGTGTTTTTCTACTTTTTTCAAATATATTGATGTCCATTACAACACAGAATACAGGGCTCCCTTTCTAGGATGATTCTTTACAAATATTTACACTGTCAAAGTAATAAAAGAAAGAGCCTTTTTCAGTTCCCCTCATAAAAGTGCTGCAGTGCAAGCTCTTGACCGTGAAAGTGCAACTTACAAATGTAGATTTTTTGTTTTGTTCCAGAACTGCACTCAAAAGGAAAACAGTGTAAACGTTTAGAGCCTACAAGGCCACCGGACACTGAGAAGAGGCGTTCGCATGGCACTTTTGTAGCCAGCATTGCATGGTAGTTATGTGCCAGGGATGCTAAACATTCGTATGCCCCTGCATGCTTTTGCCACCATTCCAGAGGACATGCTTCCATGCTGATGATACTCGTTAAAAAAAAGTAATGTGTGAATTAAATTGGTGACTCAGCTCCTTGGGGGAGAATTGTCTGTCTCCTGCTCTGTTTTACCTGCACTCTGCCACAGATTTCATCTCCTAGCCATCTCGGATGATGACCCAACACGTGGTGTTCGTTTTAAGAACACTTTCACTGCAGATCTGACAAAAGGCCAAGAAGGACCAATGTGAGATTTCTAAAGATAGCCACAGGATTTGACCCAAGAGTTAAGAGTCTGAAACTGGACTCCAAAATTTGAGCGGGATGAGGTGTGGCGCATGCTTTCAGAAGTCTGAAAAGAGCAACACGCCAATGTGGAAACGACAAGATCCAAACCACCGAACAAGAAAATCAACCTTCCGCTGGTGACATCTCAATCTGTCATCAACACGGATGCATGACCTCTGGAATGGTGGTTGAAACGCGAAGGGACGTATGATTCTTCAGCACATCTGGGCTGTCAATATGCTGCGATGCCAGCTACAACAGTGCCCTGTGAATGCCTGGTCTCCCTTTTAGGTGACACTGTAAACGAGAAGTGGGCAACATGAGCTCCTGCAAATGTCAACAAACCTGTTTGTCTGAGCGACTGGCTGAACAAGTAGTAGGACTGAGTGGGCTTGTGGCCTTTCAAGTTTTTCATCGTTTTATTTTTGAATGCAGTTATTCCACTTCTGTTACGTGTGAAAAATGCAGATTTTTCTTCCCCATAATTACAGCACTTACTCCTAGACGACATTTGCTGACTGGCTTTAGCAAGAATCATGAAAAATGGGTCTTCACACAGTTAGCACTGACTGTCAGCCCCTGCCATGTCGTGATACCGTTCAAAGCCCCATACACTGGTTTGAGGAAGGTATTTTAGTGCTTGTAGGCCCGGAATGTATTCAGCTGATTTTTAGAGCCCGTTAGACTTTTGGTACGTTTTTCAAAAGCATCTGTTTAAAATAATGTAGGTCTGGGATCAGGCACCTGACAACACAGATGGGGGCCTAGTGGGTTCTTCAAAACAGGTTAGGCACCAGGGGCTAGCTCCACAAAAATATTGAGGTGGGCTTGGCTGCTACTTTCACTTTAGCTACCTAAATCTGACACTGAGATGCTGCCGATCCTCAACCCCCCCCAGCTATGGCCTAAATGTAAGGGGACTGTTGCCCCCTTACTAACAGTCAGTGGGGGTGTTTTGGTTGGCTAGCTCCCAGTCCTAAAAGGGGGAAGGGTCGATGGGAAACCAGGACCCTGAGACTGATAGTCCCAAGGAACAATGGGGAGAGGCCAACACGCCAGGTCAGCCTGAATGACAGGGCGAGAAGGCTAATGAGGGAGTCAGGAGGCCAGGGGGGTCCCGTCCTCCATGTGAGCAGAGAAAGCAGGGGCCCGAGCTGAGCTGGGGGGAAGAGCTGTGCCGATCCAGGGGGACCAGTAAAGCAGCCCAGAGAGAGCAGACCTGTGCTGAGAGCAACCAGAGCCAGAGGGGCCAGAGAAGCAGCCCAGGGATCTGGGGGCAGAGCAGGAACCGTGCAGAGACCGAGTGGTGGGGCTGGGGCGGGAGCAGTCCGGAGCTGGGTGCGGTGAGCAGCTGGGGAGAGCGAGGGGGACCCTGGGCAGCGGGCCCCGCACAGGGAGACGTCTCAGCCCAGAGGCTCTGCAGGCCAGGCTTGGATCGTAACCCGACAGGGCGGGGGCGACACTGGGCAGAAGGGTCCTGCCACTTCGAGCATGAGAGCGTGTGGCCACCACCAGAGCAAGCGTCCGACCCGCAGCATCCCTGCAGCACGGCCAGGGCCGGAGAAGAGGCCTGGGACTCACAAGGAACAGACTGTGAACTGCCCTGACGTTCCAGAGACCCTGTTTGTGATGTTCCCTGCCACAGAGCGGGGTGATGCGTTTCCTTTCACGTTTCCCATTATTCCTTATTCTTTTTAAAATTAATTGTTGATTAAATAACTTGCATTTTCTTTAAATTGTATGTAATGGTCAGTGGGTCAGGGAAGCGCCCAGTGCAGAGAGTACCCCAGAGTGGGGACACCCTAGCCCCTGTCCTAGGTGACCACCGCAGGGTTGGGGGTCGAGCCCCCCAGGACTCCTGGGCCCAGCCTTGTTGGGGTTACGAGGACTCTGCCAGACAGGAGAGTGGAAGGGGAGTCCTCGAGGGCAGGGAGCCCACTGGGTAAAGGCAGTGGGAGCGAGGACTCAGATCCTTTCGCTAGTCCACTTCACCGGGGTCGTGCAGAAGCCAGGAAAGTTCCCCACAAGAGCGGGACTGTTCCCCCGCTTACAGGAAGAAGGAGGTGCCTGAAAGTAGGACCCACAAAACCCAGCGTGCGAGGCATCTCCACACCGACGCTAACCAACGGGAAAGGCCGATGGGAGGGGTGTGCCCTGAGCCCCAGCCCTCTCTGGATCTCAGGTTACGAGGTCTGGCTTGGAGAGAGGTACCTCCCCTGGCTCCCGCCGGCCCAGCTTTCCCCCACCTCCTGCCCTGCCCTCCCCTGCCCCAGCCGTACCTGGCTCCAGCCCGGCCCTGCCGCGGGGTGGGACCAATACTGCTGCCAAGGCCGTCCCGAGGGGGGTGCGGGCCCGGGGCAACCCCCCCTCCGCCCCAGACCCCGCCGCACTCCACCTCTTCCCCCAAGACCCTGCCTCCTTCCGCCCCTGAAGCAGCAAGAAGAATCCCATACATTGCATTGATGGTGACTTATTTGCCTGATTTGAAAAGAGACCAAAAGGACCTGAGTCTCCTCACTGTCGATAGCCCCCCCGCTTGGCCAACCAGCACCGAGACGCTGAGGGGCCGGCGGCTGAGAGGTCTCACCAGAGGTCCCACAGGACGGCCCAGGTCACCATCAGAGGGGATCGCTCTCAGATCCAGAGCCACCTCTTTGTGAGGACCTCCCGCGATGAGAGCAACCCGCCCTTGCCCACCCTCCACACACACACCCCTCCTTGGTAGAGGGAGGGAAACAGGGAAAAAAGAAGCAAGAGAAGAGGAGAAAGGAGGGAGGAAAGAGGAAAAGGGAAACCAAAAAAGGATAAACCCCAAGGTCCCCAATGTTTCCAAGCATCAAAGTGCTCGGTAGGAAATCAAATTCTGCCCCCTTAAGCCAGTGTTTTCTGTGCTGAGAATTCTGCCTGCAGCAGGTGCATCAAACCCAACAGGTTCCAAACCTCTCAGAGCCTCTGACCTTGTCCAAGGGAAGTTCGTTTAAGGGCACAACCAGGGGTAGGAAAGGAGAAAACTCCACACAGGCTCCTCCTCATGCCACGACGTGAATCCTAATTCTCTCCCCGTCCTCGAGGGGAGACCTGGCGAAGGAGACGTGCGGCTGCAAAGCCGGGGGGGTCTCAGCGACTGCCCTGGCCCTGCACCTCGGCCCTGCCCCGCTGATGTCGGGGTCTGTCTGTGAGGTCACCCCCTCCCCACCACCTTTGCCCAATGGGCTGAGGTCCTGCAAAAGGCCTTTGTGATGTCACTGCCCCCCCATCCCTCCCCTCCCAGCTGATGTCCTGCCCCTGCCCAGCCTCTGTGGAGTTTGGAGTTGTTGCCCCCGGATCTCCGCACTCAATGACTGGTGAGTCTGGGGGTGGAGCCGGCTATACAATAAAACACCAGTTTTTCATAAATTAGTCGACTTAAGGCCAGAAGGGACCATTGGAGCATCTCATATGACGCCCTGCATCTCCCAGCCCTCCCGTGTATCACAAGAGCTGCTTTTTGATGAAAGCACCTTCCCGAAAGGCATCTAGTCTTCATTGGAAGACATCAAGAGATGGAGAATCCATCACTTCTCTTGGCAGTTTGTTCCAGTGATGAGTCGCCCTCCCTCTTACAAATCTCTGCCTTGCTCTAAGGAGAATTTTTCTGATTTCTGCTTCCAGCCATTGGTTCTTGTTCTGCCTTTCTTTGCAAGACTAAAGAGCCCTTTAAATACTTGGTGTTTTCTCTCAGCGAAGGCACTTGCAGGCTGCCATCAGCTCACCTCTCCATCTTTTTAAAAACTAAACAGACTGAGTTTTTCAATCCCTCCTTATAAGTCTTCTCCATCCCTCAAATATGGCTCTTTTCTGCACCCTCTCCAGTTTTTTTTAACGTTATTTTTGAAATGTGGACACCAGAACAGGATGCGGTATTCCAGTGTCAGTCTCACCACTGCTGAATCACCTCCCGTTCCATCCTCTGTTTATCTATCCATGGATGGCGTCACGGACTCACAGGACTTGTGCTCTCTCTCAGCCTCGTACAGTCCTTGGGAGGAACCCCCTTCAGTGTGACAACCCTTCTCGGAGATCCACTCTCTCAAGGGTTAAGCCGTAGGCCCTTCCGCCTCCTGGAACCCCTCTTCTCTGAGCCTTGAGCATGCCTGTCTGCCGTGGGCCCCCTCAGGGAGTCCCCTCACTCTGGACCCCTGGGGCCTCTACTCCCAGAGGGAAGAACGCAACCCCGATCTTGAGATTGCCGTGACTCTCAGCCAGCGTAAAAGAGAGGGGTTTATTGAGCATCTGAACACAGCACAGCAAACTCTCAGGGCCTCAGGCCTAACCTCCCTCAGCACAGTCCATCTAGGTCTCTCCTGCACCCGTGTGGGCTCTGGCTGCTTTCTCTCCCCAGTCCAGAAGCCCCCTCTTTCCAGCTAAGCGTCCGATATCACCTTCCCACAAGCCTGTGTCCTTTGTCTTCTGTCCCAGGTAAACAGGCTGCCTGGGTCTCCTCTATCTCAGCCTCTCCTCTCCTCCCTCTTTTCTTTCCCCCAGGCTGGAAGCAGTCACCGGGTCTTCTCTGCTCAGCCCATTGCCTACTACTGGCCCGACCTGGCTGTGACTTCCAAGCTGGGCCTCCCGCTCACCAGTTGCTGGGGTATCCATTCTCCAGGCCTTTGCCTGAGGGCCCAACTGTCAGGCGAGATCACCGCTGGTCCTCTGTAACAACAAACGACCTCTCCCACCAGTGCCACCTCGTTAAACAAACAGCACCCAGGGAAACTGAGTCCCACACGCGGCATGCAAACCATTGAAAAACCAAGAAAATCCCCCTGTCATCACCGATGGCTTTGGCCCTGTTCCCCACAGCATCGCACCGGGAGCGGATGTTGAGCGGCTCGCCCGGTATGACACCTAAATCCTTGACAGAGTCACGGCTTCCCGGAGTACAGTTCCCCCTCGGTGGCCTGCCTGCTCTGTCCTGCTGCCCGCTCCCACTGCGCCAAGAGGGGACCTGGTGACTGGAGCTGCTGTGGATGTGTGAGAGCGCCGGGCTGAGAGACCAAAGGGCACCTCCGTTCTGGAATAGAGGGGTCTGGCCGGTAGGCGCAATCGCCCCCGGTTTGGGGCACAGAAGGGGCTGTGGCTGGCAGCAGCTTGAAGCCCGTCCCCAAGCTGCGCTAGGCACTGTTTGAATGAATGCAACGTCCGTGTCACATACGGGCTCCTGGTGCTCGGTCGGAAGCACGAACTGCCTCAGAGTTCTCTGTTTGCAAGGTCGGTGCCAGGAGATTAGAGAGACAAGGCGGGGAGGGGATCTCTTTCATTCTCCAACTTCTGCTGGGGAGAGACCAGCCTTCGAGCTCCACAGAGCTCGTCCTCAGTCCCTGGTCTCTCTCCCCAGCAGAAGCGGGTCCAATAAACCATATGACCTCCCCGGCCTGGTCTCTCGGTGTTTTCTGCTCCCATGGGCATGGCTGGGAAGGGCCACAGGGCTCAGCAGGCTCAGGGAGAAACCTCAGCTCCACTGGAGACAGGAGGGGAGCAAACCTCACAATCCGTGTGGTCACTGCAGGTCTGTGCAACTGCCCCCTCCTCCCTCAGTGGCAGTCTGTGGGGGAGGTCTAGGGTGGCCAGATGTCCCGATTTTAGAGGGACAGTCCCGATTTTGGGGTCTTTTTCTTATATAGGCTCCGATTACCTCCCATCCCTGTCCCGATTTTTCACACTTGCTGTCTGGTCACCCGAGGCAGGTCTGGCAGCCCCCTCCCCAGCCACAGTCCGTGCGTGCCCAGCAGTCTGTGTGTGTCTCAGCAGCCCCCTGCTCACTCCCACGTGGAGCCAGATCGGGGTGGGCTGGGCCTCTGGTTTGTTTGATCCCTGAAGGGTTTTCTGGGCACTAACTGGGACCCCAAGTTTCTCCTAATTTGAGGAAATCCCTGTGAAAACTCACCTTTTCCGGGGGTCTGTTTCACACCCTCCACCAGAGTCGTTCCCCATTCTTTCTCCAGTTCAGCTGGCAGCAGGTCTCGTGCGAGGGGCGGGGGAGAGCTGAGATTTCAGGCTGCTGTGTTATGGCGGGATTGCTGCGATTAACTGGCTGAACGTGCTAATTCTGAGGACGAAACAGGGAAAGGGGCAGAGATCGAGAGTCAGGGAGTGAAATGGAGAAAATACAGGAAGCATTTCGAGCAAGGGCGAAGTGCAATGACCAGAATCCAGAATATTCTCTGCACCCCTTGTCTAACTCTGGGCCCGATTCTCTTCCGCATTGACGGCCCTTTCCCTGTCTCCGGCCGTGTCTGGAGGGCTTTATGCCCCGTCCAGCCCCTTCACACTGCCAGGAAGGGAGAGGTGTGATGGAATCTTAGCCCAAACAGGAACCAGGCCCTGTGTCACCTTCATCCTGGGTTTCCGATGACCCCGAGAAGTTGGGGGGCCACCGGCGCCTAGAGCATGGCCCTGCCACAGAGGCCCCGCCCCCGGTCATCCTCTTCCCCCGAGGCCCCGCCCACCCACTGTTCACTCCTCTGGCCCCCGAGGTCCCCCTACCTGCCCCTCGCTCCTCTCCACCTCTTCCCCCAAGACTCCACTCACCCCCTGCTTGCTCCTTTCTGCCCCTTTCCCCTAAGGGGGGCTACCGGGGGGCCATGGGGCCAGGCACCCGTCCCTTTTCTCTGTCTTCAGTGAGCGGGGGGCCGTGGGGTCCTTGGGGAAGGAGGTGGAGCAGGACAGGAAGAGGCACGAGAAGACAGGGCTGCGGGGGAAAAGGCCGAGGGGGGGTGGGGTGCAGGTTTTGGGGGAAGGGGCGGAGGGGGGATGGGAAGAGGCAGAGCAAGAGCAGGGCATCGGGCTAAGAGGCAGAGGGGAGCGTGGTGCAGGCAGGCCCCCACTTCTCTGGAGCTTCGCTTCCAGCGCTCGAAAGATGACCACGGGCCCACGGGCCTCCGGAGGGGAGACCCGCCCCACATCCCCAGCGTTTCCCCCCCGCATGGACGGCCTTTTGGGGGAGGCTCAGCCTCCCCTGGCCTCTTATACGGGCTTCCCGTGCTCAGCTCCTTCTACGCGCTGGAGAGGAGCAGCACCCAGGGGCGGGGCTGAGCCGGGGGGTGCTGGGTGAGGGGCAGAGGCCTCGGGAACTGAGACCGCAGGGACACAGCGTGAGGCACCATCCCAGGCATCCCCATGAAAGGAGCAGAACAGGGTTTACTTGGGGTGGGGAGTGTATGGAGAGCGTCCCAGGGTCGGTGGAGATGTATTGCCCTGGTGAGCAAGTGTGGCTAAAACACAGGCCTCGCTGCGAGCGGGATTTGAACCTGCGCAGGGAAACCCGATTGGATTTCGAGTCCAACGCCTTAACCGCTCGGCCCTCACAGCTGTGAGTGACGTGGCCCCCTAAGGCCCGAGAAACTGGTAAATAATCACAGTGCCCAGGCCTGAAGTCCTCTGAAACACAGAATTCAAACAGGAAACCTGGCTCCCAAAGCAGAGGGGGATTTGGGGTTCTCGTTGCTTAGCCATGTGGTTAAACATCAAACCAACCCCCTCCCGTGGGGCCTGTAATTGTTGCTATCCCCACTGTAAAGGGAGACAGGGAGAGGTTCACTGACCTGACCAAGGCCACGCAGGGAGTTAGAGCCCAGCTCTGCCCCTCTCTGCTTTATCCTCCCCTGTCCTGACTGTCTCGCTCGATTCACCTGTTTTTATTGTCTCTTGTCTCTCTTTATAAACAGGACTAAGCCATGACTGGACTGTCAGACGGGAGAATGGGACACGGCTCCCTTCACTTGGACCCTGGATTTCTCATTCCTTCAGAGAAACTTCTCAGTGGAAAAATGAATCACATTCAAATGACTACAGATTATGAACCGTTTGTAATTTTTGTTGCCTTGGAACACGGCTCTCCCCCCCTCTCCAGCCCCCCTGCCCCAGCCTCTTCCCCTGAGTCAGGAATTATGGTTTATTGGTTCACTCTGATTTGTTTCAGTTTTATGTTCGCATCTATTGCAACTAATTGGTCAGAATCTGTCACTTCCAAAAGTCCCAGACGCGTGTCTCAGTTTCCCCACCTAGCTCCCTTCTCGGTACCTTTGATTTTCCTCAGAGTCTCCTTCAGAGCACTGGTTTGTTGGCTCCAATAACCAGGTCTGATTTCCAGGTCAGGAGACGTGTCCTCCAGCTGCTGGAACTTTCCTTTTTCACATCAAGAAAGAAACAGGTTTTTTCCCAATAATCATGATTTATTTTATTTTTGTATTTTACTGTGAATTTCTTGCCACTGAAAAATGCTGAATTGAGGGGCCTGGAGAATGAATCTCTGTGTAGCCAGCCACAGAATAGCTACAGCCCCAGCAATGGCTGGGAAAGCTTCCCTGAGGTGTCCCGTCAATGTGCTTCAGCCCTGATTGACTGAGACCAACTCTGGGGACAGGATGGGAGTTCAGTCCCCGTGGGCAATTCACTCCTCGGCCTCCATGCTTCAGTGACCAATAGATTCCAATGTTCCTGCTGGTCTTTGTTCTGTGGACATCTGCCCACCTGCAACTGGACCGAGATCAACTCCCCTCAAACCAGCTCATTCCTCACCGGTTTCTGAATGGTCATCATGTCCTACAGACGTTTGTTCACTCCTGCCCTGGGCAGAAGAGAACCCCAGTGCCCTGGAGGTGACAGGCCCGGACTGTGTCCCCGGAGTCCCGGGGCATCGTCCCTGCCCGAAGGCTGTGGCTGCACTGGGGAGTTTACAGCGGCAGTCTCTAGTGGAGCCGCTGGAAGCCGACGGGAGGGAGCTCTCCACCCTCAACGAGCAGCCATAGCCATGTTGGCAGGAGAAGCTCTCCCAGCACCATAGCACTGTCCACACCGGCGCTTAGGTCGGTGTAACTTGTGTCACTCGGGGGGTGGCTTATTCACACCCCTGAGCCACATACGTTCTACCGACACAAGGGGGAGTGTAGACGCAGCCTTAGCAGAGAAGCGATTAAGAAAACCGCTTTAGTTTTGGAGGAAATGCAGGAACCCCAGGTTTGTAATAAACCAAAGGAGATTCCGACCCCACGAGTCACCTTCCCCACTTTGCAGCTGTGCCCTGGGACAGTTGTTTTGTCTCAGCCTGTGGCCAGAATAATGAGGTGTGAAGGGAAGGAGCCAGGCACCTGTCTATGGTGCTTCTGACATCCTAGAGGGGAGAAAGGAGAAAAGACGCTCAGTCCCCCATGCCACTCACACAGGGGGTGGGAACTTTGGTGGTAATTTAAAGAGAATCAAGGGGCTCAAAGAGAGACAAAGGTGTTAACGTCACCCTGTCACTGTCCAACATTAAACAGGTGAAACAAGGCTTGCCGTTTGGGCTGCTGGACAGAACAAGCCTTCAGGCTGAAAAGTGACATCGTTTCTCGCAATTTCAGCAAAACCCCTAATCAAACAAACCCCCACAACAACAGGCACCTGAAAAGTCCTGCCCCTGACTTCACCTTTCCAAGGTCTTCTCCGCACTCTCTCCCGCCCCAAGTGAGAATCCTACACCTTGACAAACAAACCAAATTCAGACCCTAATGCAGCTTTCCCTCTGCAGGATGTTGGAGAAAACACAGGTGAAAAAAACTTCCAAGGTAAGCTGCAAACGCAGCCTTGGTCGAAATTTGAAGCCGGGATCTCTTGCTTGGTAAAGGAGACTCATGCCCGAGTCCAACAAACCCTTTGGGAACTCGAAGGAAGCCGCATCCCACAGGAGTTTCCAAAGACAAACCACCGGCCACACACCCAGGCAGAAGAAGCCTGGACATGGCAAAGGGCAGCAGCAAACACACCCTGGGGGAGGGCTTGTCCGGGAGCTGCAGCCAGGCCCCTTGGCACCCAAAGTGAGAATCAGACCCTTACAACAACAAGCCACATTTGGCCATTGCTGAAATTGTCAGGCCTCAGAACTTTGGGCCAGAAACCAACAGCCAAATCTAGCTTTAAAACTCAACCACTTGGAAATGGCACTTCCAGCGTGGCACCAGACCGCAGGCGACCGTCTGTGTGTGTCCGGTTGGCTGCCAGCAGGTAGAGTCCAGGGCCTGCATCTTCGCTTCCCACAGCGGGAGATTTTGAGACCCTGACAATTAGGGGAAGGACAGGCAGGCCGTGGCCACGCTTGCAGATTCATGGTGCTGTGAGTTAAACCTGCCTTCTACAGCCGCGCAGGGGGAGCGCTGCAGCCTGTCCACACTGGCAGCTGCCAGCCCACTGTCCTGGCCACGTTTGCCGCTGCAGTGGGAGGGGCGCATTGGGGCAGCCATCCCAGCGTTCCCGTGGCTGCAACGTGCTTTTCCAACGGGGGTGGGGTGGAGTGTGACAGGGAGCGTGGGGGGAGAGAGAGTGGGTTTGGGGGGCTGAGAGTGTGTCAGCGTGCTGTCTTGTAAGTCCTAACCTCCCTCCCTCCCTCCCCCACCTCTCTCTCACTCACTGAAAGCAAACGGCCGTTCTTTCCTTTTTTCTCATAGACGAGAGAAGCAGCCGCTCGCTGAAATGGACCCCAACCCCGCCTCGCCGCCGCCTCGCTCTGCAAGCAAACAGGAGCGGCCGGCGCTCCAAACGGAGCCCCCCGCCTGCCTCTCACTCATTCAAAGCCAACGGGAGCCGTGTGTGTTTGTTTGATAAGCAGCCCCCGAAACGGAGCTTTGAAACGGCACGGCCACGTCCGGAGTTCACAACCGAACAAGAGAGGACGCGTCAGTTAAAAGGATTATGGGGAGTTTCCGGAGGTCAATCAGTGCCTAATAACCTTACTCCCCGTTTACACTGGAGCTGGAGCGTCTCAGCCGATGCGCAACAGCTGTTAATCCTCTCGGGGAGGTGGAGTACCAGGAGCGCTCCAGCCAGGGAGTCAGAGCGCGCTACGTGCCTGGCCAGTGTGGACGGGAGTAAGGTAGAGCACTCTGGGAGGCTTTATTGCGGTGTAACATGCAAGTGTAGCCAAAGCCGTAGATAAAAACCCAAAGAAAGTTTCAAGAGTTCTCCTTCCTGGCTGAGCTGGGTGCACTGTCCAGGTCACGGATGGTCATTCTGGGGGGGGATGTGGGGCTGGTCCAGTTTGGGGGGGTTGTTCTGGGGCAGGATGTGGGTCTCAGATATTTGGAGGATTGGCCCAGAGCCCAGTCTTTTGGGGGCACAGCTGGTGGTCCTGATCCTAGTCTGTCTGCCTCTCTTCTGGCAGAGAAGGCCAAGCCAGGCGAGTACGAAAAATGATGCTGTAAATAAAATGGAATAAAGTTGTGGATTTTTTATTTTTAAAATATTTTCACACTTTTCAATCTGCCCCAGTTTCATCAGGCCCTGGTAGTTCCTATGAGAAATGTGAAGGATGAGATATTTGTAACTGCTCCCTCTTCGTGGGAGCAACAGCTGGCTGGTGTTTTGGCTGCTCAGGCTTTTGTTCCCTGGTTTTACCCACTGTGGTTTCTTTTGCATGTTTTCTTTCATAACGCATCGGATGTACCTGTGTGTAACTTTTTGCCCTAGGGCTGCCATTGCTGGGAGCCCTCTCCGTTTAAACTTGTAAATATTGTAAATAAAACCGGTACAGCTGTGTGCTGTGTCAAACACAGCTCCTGTGTCAATCTCCCGGCCCAAGGGGGCCCACAAATGTGTTTGGAACCAGGCCCACAAAAGGTTAATCTGGCCCTGTGTGGGGGAGACTGCGTGTGTGTCAGCACACTGTCTCTTTAAGCCAGGCACTCCTGAGCCTGAAGACTTGCAGCTCCCACTCCTGAGTGAAAGGCCTCAGCGCAGACAGGCTCCTGCCCCATGCTCCCCAGCTCAGCGGAGACCCACCTGGGCATGGCCACCTCTCGTAGCGGGCGGAATCCCCCAGTGCCCAGCCAGCCGTGCATCAGCTTCCCAGCGAAAGGGAGACTGACGTGTAAACGTGGGGCTTGCAGCCTCTGCAGTGCCGGCTGCCGAGGAGCCGGTGTAGAGCTTGGCCCAGGCTAGCATCAGCAGGGGAGCTGACTGTGCAGATCTCTGGGGCCGCAGGCATGGACCTATTTTTCCTGGGGATGCCACCTCCACCGCTTCCCCAAGGTCCCACCCTGGCTCCTTCCCCTCCCCATAGGTCCCTGCCTGCCCGTCCACCACTCCCCGCTCTCCACCCTCCCCCAAGCCCCTTCCCCAGCTGCCAGACAGCTCAAAGAGCTGATCAGCAGGGGCCAGCCCAACAGCTGTGGCTGGTGGGTGCCGAGCACCCGCTATGTTTTCCTGTGGGTGCTCTGGGTCTGGAGCACCCTCTGCGTCGGCACCTGTGTCTGGAGTGCAGCAGGGCTACAAATGGGTCAGGCCCCACCTGAGTGCAAAGGGACTGAATGGAAGAAGGAGACATTTCCTCCAGTCTAGGCAGGTGTCTGAAGCCTCTTCTCAGCAGATCAGGTGTGTGTGTAGGGGGAGCTTGTGTGGGACACTGTCCCAGCCACGTGCCAGTCCGCTTCCCCTAGCTGCTGCTGTTTGTGGGCAAGAGTGTGCAGAAGGGGAAGTGAGAGTCCGTGAACCTGGGGCAGGAGAAGTGAGTGTTTCTGCTGTGGGGAGCTCTCTCTGCTCTGCCTTCAGAAAGGGGCAGCCAGAGAGCAGTGGCTCTCAGCCGGGTGCCCGGATCTGAAGGCAGTGCTACCAGCAGTTGGGAGGGATGGCTACGGGGGAGGGGCTAAGGCAAATTTTGGGATTGCTATGGACCCTGCAAGCTCCCCCTAGAGCCGCCCCTACCCCTGCCCCACAGGGCCCCTCTGCTCCTCCTGCAGCTGCAGGTCTCCTTCGTCCCTCTCATCCCTGATGCTGCTGAGAAGGGTGCAGAGGAGCTTCCAGGGGCTATACAGGTGACGAGCCATGGTGCTGGATAGATGGGAGTCCTCCAGGATCAGAGAGACTGGGCTAACTGCAGCGAGAGAAGCCTGTATTTTTCATGCTCGCCGGACTCCCTGTTGTCTCAGCGACACAATCCGAGCCTGAACGATCAGAGTCATCCTGGACTAGAGAGGACTGTGACCAAAAAACTGCAAAATTCCTGAAGCAAGGAGATGGGCTTCTCCGCCTTGATCGCTCCCTTGCTTTAACAGAAGAACGGCCAGACGGGGTCAAGCCAAAGGTCCATCTAGCCCAGTGTCCCGACAGGGGCCAGTGCCAAGTGCCCCGGCTTTCGATGGTTTTGCAGACCCAACAGAGTAAGGAGCACAAGTCCCATTGACTGGGAGCAAGACCTGTGCACTGAACTCTGTTTGCAGTTTTGAAAATACAACCCTAAGTATTTAACCACAGACCAAACAATGGATAATTTGGCATGAGGACTGTGGCTATGCTTCTGATTTGCTTATGTTTATTTTATATAGGTGAAGGAAGAAGTGAGAAAGCCAGAACATTCCAATTGACTTGGGTGTCCAAATAGGGTGACCAGATGTCCCGATTTTATAGGGACAGTCCAGATATTCAGGGCTTTTTCTTATACAGGCGCCAATTACCCCTCACCCCATCCCGATTTTTCACACTTTCTATCTGGTCACCTTATGTCCAAATATCTTAGGACAGGAGGCTTTGCAAATTGCAGTTTGCCACATGGACCAGAGAAGAGTGACAAACCGTCGGTGGATCATCATTAGAACATGATGGCCCCTTGTGAATTATGAAAGGAGATGAAAGTGCTTGGCAGGACTAGCTAATCTACGGAAGAGCTCATGGGATGGTCCTATGATTAAGGCTGCTTGAAAATTTTGTTGGTTTTGATGAAAAACTGCGGTTTTGATTTTAAAAAGTTTTCACAAAAAACGGCTGCCATCCGTTAATGGTTTTGATATTTTTCATCCAAAAAAAAATAAAAATAAAAGCTCCAAAGCTGAACTAGTTCACCAGGAAACCAAACAGATCGATTTGGGCATGCCACTACTATGTCCCATGGGAGATGTCGTGGGGCTGCTTGATGTCCCCTTTTTATTGTACGGGCTAGGTTCCCCAGATGGACTTCATCTCCCATGATGCATCATGGTTATTGGACTCCCCTCATTCAATGACTCACGCAAAGGAGAGACCGTGGTGCATTGTGGGAGAGTGCTATCAGGGAGCCCAGTCCATGGTGGATGGATGCAGGAGGAACGTAAATTACAACTCCCATGCAGTGACATTTCCAAACTGAAATACTTTGGGGTTTGGACAAAATAGTTCGGTATTCAGTTTTTCATTGAAAAGTTGAAACTTTCAGGAGGGAAGGGAAGGAGTGGGTACAGGTTCTTGAAGGAAGGTAGAGTGAGCTGTGTAGTTACTGGCTGTCTCACTGAAGGAAGTGCAAAGGAGTGAGTGATATGGGTGAGAAAGTTCCGTCACAGACCTTTTGATGTTGCTGTCTATGTGGTTAGTGTGCTGGATATGATGTCTGGTAAGACGTAGAAGGAGTTGGTGCTTTTCATTAGAGCTTTGCAGGAACCAGAAATTCCCTTTGGGGGAAATTCCAGTTCTATTTTTTGTTTTGAATCCAAAAGAAAAAAGAAGAAAAAAAGAGAAACTTCCTGCAAAACCAAATAAAGGTTAATAATTTGGGATCAATTTAAATATTTCTTTTCGATACATTGTAATGTTATATTCTGATTTTGACTATTTCATTTTATAATTGATAATGCAATATACAACAAGCATTTTTGTATATTTTTGTTACAACAATGGCACATTCCCATGCAAAGTTTTGATTTAATCAAAATAACATTTTCCAACAGAAAAATTGTTCCATTAGAATTTTTTTTTGTGACCAGCTCTAATTTGTATACGTGAGTGAGTAAAGGACAAGGGAAGTCGCAGGGCAATGGGGTATCTACGCCATGGATTTCTGGGTTAACAAAGGGAGGAGTTAGTCTCAGTTTGGACTCATCACACTTAGTTCAAAGCTACTCTGCAGTCCGCAAAAACCAGAGAATACGAGACTGTGCCCAGAAAGGAAATGCCCAATGACTAAGCCAAGTTCAGTCACAATTTCTGCAGAGCCTGCATCACCCAGTGCTGGGAGAGCTTGGATACAGAGGTCTCCTGCCCTCAGTGCAGAGAGGCCTTTCCCCAGAGGAACCTCAGACTTAACAAGAAGCTCAGGAATGTTGCAGAAGCAGTCAGAGAATTGAGGTTGCAGTCAGTGAAGGAACCAGAAGCAGAGACATTGTGTGAGAAACACAAGGAGCCTCTGAAACTGTTCTTCAAAAAGGATAAAATCCTCATCTGTGTCGTGTGTGACAAATCCAAGGAGCACAGAGATCACTCTGTGATTCCTGCAGAGGAGGTTGCTGCTGAAGAATTCAAGGTAGGAATTTACTGACTAACCATCATTTTTATAGCTTCAGCCTTGGGAAACTCACCTGCTCTGCCCCTCCCACCACATCCCAGAGACACAAACTCCCTTTCATTGCTTCTCCCCTCTTGGGGCCAAGGAAGCAGTAGGATGCTGCTGGGGCTGTCCTCAAGTGAAGCATTCATGCAAGGTTCATGCACTTGGCAACATTCAGGGCACGCCCGGAGTGTTGTGTAGGAGCAGTGCACACACGGCTCCTCTCAAGGGCATGAACCTTGGAATCTCGCCCAGATGACATGAACCGTGGGAAGCCTCCCAGGACTGGGCTCAAGGCCCGAGAGCAAGGAATGCGGTAGATAGAAATTGGTAAATAAGAATATTATACAAAGCCAGTGTATTCCTTTTATCTGTTGGAATATGTAATGCGCGGGGGGAGAGAGAGAAATAAAGGAGAGGGTGGAAAAGCTGACAGGCAGAGCAGCCCGTCGGCAGACCAGCCTGCTTGCTTGCTTAAAGCCTTGTCCTGTCTTGTATTTGAACCGCAACAACTGGCGCCCAACGTGGGGCCCTCAGAACTCACCTCGCCCGGCAAGGGTTTCAGACGCGTCACTCATCCGCCTCGCGGATCCCGGTGAGTATTTTTCGTCGTGGTAAGTATGGGAAGCTCCCTCTCTGCTTTGCAAGTGCAACACCGCAATGAGCTACAGAATTTGCTGCGTAAGGCTCAGCATGACTGCCCCACTCGAGAACTCACTCTCCTGCTACAGGAGGTGAGTGCCCAATGCCCGTGGTACCCTGAAGCCGGAGCCCTTAAGCTAGCGGACTGGGAGCGGTTGAGCCAGACATTGCACAAAGAGCCTCGGGCGTCCGTGCAGGCTTTACATGCCTGGCACCTCTGCCGCGACTCGATACAGTGTGTCGCCCCGGACAGGCCCTCCCTCGCGAGGCTGGTGATCTCGCCACGCCCGTCCGCTCCTGCAGCCATCCCCCCTCCTGGCGATGCGACACAGCGTGTCGCCTCGGAAAGACCCTCTCCTGCGCCAACAGAGGGGCTGCCGATCCCGCCACCCCCGTCCACTCCTGCAGCCATCCCTCCCTCTGCTTCGCCCCCAGTTCCTCAATTACCACCGCCTCCCTTGCCTTCCCCACCGGAGCCGGTGTGTGATCACCGTCCCCCTGTGGGGCCCCATGCTCCGGGGCCCCCCGGGGGGTCGTCTGCGTCTGCTCAGGGGCTTTCGCTGGTGCAACAAATGGTTCACGCAGCGAAGACTCGCCCAGATCTTACAGCAGAGGAATTAGCTGATCTGGTCTCAGTTTGCCCGGTGACCTGGCAGGATGATGGCCAGGGCAACCAGGTTGCAGACTGGGTCAGTTTGCCTTACTCAGTGATCCGGGAGGTAAAGAAAGCGATTCGCGAGTTCGGCCTGACTAGCACGTATGTGCGTGGTCTCATTGAAGGGCTAGGTTCTGGGTACTCCCTGGTCCCTGAAGACTGGAAGGCGCTGTTGCGCATGATGCTGACGCCCAGTCAGTATGTTATTTGGCTTAGTGAGTATCGGCAGACGGCGGAACGCCAAGCCCAGGTATATAGAGAGCAAGGTGTCATTTATGAGCAGTTGGCAGGGGAGGGCCCGTTTGCTACTGTTCAGCTGCAGTCTCAACTCCCTCAGGCCGTCTTCCCCATTATTTCCACCTGCGCCCAGCATGCTTTCCGGAAGGTCCCGGATTCGGGCAGGCCTACCAAAAGCTCATCGACGGCGCCCGCCCGCCCCTCAAAGAAGTGCCCCAAGTGTCGGAAGGGCTATCACTGGGCTAATCAGTGTCGTAGCGGGTCGGGAAACCACACGACGGGTCCCCCCCGAACCCAGGGCCAAACGGGGGTGTTTCCCACTCAGACAACTGTTCCTCTGCCTTACAATCCATAGACTCCATGAGGGCGGCGACTGCCGGAAGTGCAGGGCTTGATTTGATTATGCAGGAGGACGCTGATTTTCAGTTGCCGGGGGAGGTTTGCGCCATACCTACACAGGTGACGGGACCTCTCCCTGCCGGATTTGTGGGTCTGGTTCTCCCTCGCTCACACGCTGGGAAACAGGGTTTTTTTGTCATCCCAGGAGTCACTGACGCCGATTACACCAGCGTTATTAAGGTTCAGGTGTGGACCCATCTTCCGCAGTCCTCCCGCGTGGACGGTCAATTGCACAATTGATTTTAGTCCCCTATCAGGTGCCAGCCGCAGAGGATCGAGCCCGGGGCAGAGGCGACTTTGGATCGACGCTGTCTCAGTCGCCGCCTCACGACACGTCCTCTCAATTTGTTGCTCTAATAATGTTGGTCCGCCCCTCGAAACCTCAGTTAACACTTCTTTTAAATAATTTCCCTTTTACAGGGCTGGTGGACACTGGAGCTGACGTTACGGTGATTCGTGATCCGGAGTGGCCGGTCGGTTGGCCAACAGTTCCTTCTAAAGAGTTGTGAGGGATCGGGGGTAGCAAACCCGGGCGCCAAAGTTTGTCTTGGGTCACGGTCTCTAAACCAGGAGGCCATGCCCTTGCTACGATCCGCCCTTTTGTGCTCCCTGTCCACCTCAATATTTGGGGCCGTGACTTACTTGTAAAGCTGGACACCACCCTCGATATTAATATATAATGGCCCAAACCCCTCCCCCACCCACCTTGCCCTCCGCATTACCCTTGGTATGGCAATCCTTAGAGCCCGTATGGATTGACCAGTGGCCCCTCCCCCTAGAAAAGCTGAAAGCGCTTCATTCGCTTGTGCAGCAGCATTTGCAGGCACAGCGCTTGGAGAGCTCTACTAGTCCCTGGAACACCCCGGTGTTTGTTATTAAGAAAAAATCTGGTGCATGGAGGCTGTTACATGATTTAAGGGAAATAAATAAATGCATCCAACCCATGGGCCCCTTGCAGTTTGGGTTGCCAAACCGGAATTTAATTCCTCAAACCGATCAGCTTTGTGTGTTAGATTTAAAAGATTGTTTCTTCACAATCCCCCTTTGCCCACAAGATTGCGAAAAATTCACGTTTACGGTGCCAGAATATAATAATCAACGACCCTCTCAAAGGTATCAGTGGAAGGTCTTGCCCCAGGGAATGCAAAATAGTCCAACCTTGTGTCAACTTTTTGTGGATCGGGCCCTCGCCCCTTTTCGTGCCAGATACCCCACATTAAAGGTCTACCATTATATGGATGACATTTTGCTTAGCGGTCCCCAGGTCACGGCACAACAGCTTGAATATTTGTCCCAGATTCTCGGCCAAAATGGCCTGTTAGTGGCACCAGAAAAAATCCAACGCTCTTATCCCTACCAATACCTCGGGCATAAGGTTTTACAAACCTATGCTCCCCCTGTTCGCCCGGAAGTGGTACCCCAACCCCTAACCCTCGTTAAATTACAGCAAATTTTGGGTCATTTAAATTGGATTCGACCCTACTTCCGTCTCCCCACATCGATGCTGCAGCCGTTGTTCGAGCTTCTACGTGGAGCTCGGGCACCTGGCGCAGTTATTGCCATCACTGAGGAGCACATTGCCTGCATTCAACAGATCAATGCAGTGTTGAGTCAGCAGTTTGTGGATAGACTTACTGAGGTTCGTCCCCTGCGATTAGTTCTCCTTGCTACCCCTCATACGCCTACTGCTGCTCTGTTTGTACCTCGTACAGACACAGCCGTCTCTATCATAGAGTGGATATATTTGTCTTCCACTCCTCCTCGGAACATTTATCCTTATTTAGACGCCCTGTCTGACCTTGTTCGTAAAGCCCGCCACCGTGCAGTGCAACTCACGGGCACTGATTTAGTTGCCATTGTGTTCCCCTTGTCACGTAGTGAATTTGATTCCTTGTATCACACCTCCTTGGCCTGGCAGGTTGCTCTTTGTGATTATGTGAGAGAGATTTCTTATAATCCCCCAAAAGATCCTCGGTTGGTGATCACACAAAAGGTGCCACTAATCGTACATCGTCTTAGCCGCTCTCGACCGATTGTTTCAGCTATCACTCTTTTTACTGATGGCTCTCCACGTCGCGGTGTTGTCACCTATCAATCCGGTGACCCCCCTCGTTGGCATTCTCGTTTTACGCTGCCCCAGCGTTCCACGCAGCGCTCGGAACTAGCTGCTGTTATTTTGGCCTTTCAACTTTTTGCTGATTGTCCCTTTAATTTGATTGTGGACACGCATTATGTTCATCAGGTAATTGATCATTTACCCCTTGCCCTCATCACCCCTCAGGTCAATGCGGACCTTCTTCGCCTGTTTTTGTCCTTACAGTATCTCCTCACCACTCGTAATTTCCCTTATTTTGTTGCTCATATTCGCAGTCACACCCCTCTGCCTGGGCCACTCACTGAAGGCAATGCGCGCGCCGATCGCGCGTTACGTGGTCAGGTAAATTCCCTTTTCTCTGACCCCATTGAAAGCCATGCCTTTTTTCATCAGTCTGCCTCTGTCTTGGCCCGGCAGTTTCACATTCCTGCTGATCGTGCCCGTTCCATTGTTCGTTCCTGCCCCCACCGTGCCGCTGCTGCCCCTGCCTTTTCTTATGCCGTTAACCCCAGAGGTGCCGCAGCGAATCAGCTGTGGCAAATGGATGTCACTCACGTGCCACAGTTCTGCCCCTATTCGTTTTCACATGTTTCCATTGATACCTATTCGGGATTCCTCTGGGCGACCCCACAGCGTGGGGAAGCCACTCCCAAAGTTATTCACCATTTGCTAGCCTGTTTTGCTGTTATGGGTCACCCGAGCCAGATATAAACGGATAATGCCCCAGCCTATTGCTCCACATCCCTCTCCACCTTTTGTGCCCAATGGGACGTCCGTCTCAAACACGGGATCCCTTATAATTCCACAGGCCAAGCTATTGTTGAAAGTGCAAATCGCACGCTAAAAACCTTGCTTGACAAACAATTAAAACAAGGGGAGCTGCGTCTCCGAACCTTAGGAGAGATTCAGCAACAACTGCATATCCTTTTGTTTACTTTAAATAATTTAACGCTGAACGCAGATCAGCAGACCCCCGCGGATTGGCATTTTCATAAGTCCGAGGTACCGGAAAGACCGTGTGTCTATTACAATCAGCTGCCCGATCCGCAATGGTTGGGCCCAGTGCCTTTAATCACTTGGGGTCGGGGATATGCTGCTGTGTCTCTCCCTGCAGGACCGTTGTGGGTTCCGGCCCGGTGTGTGCGACTGGCACGGAAACAGCATGGCGTGGCACCAGGGGCTGTCAAACCCCATACCGGAGTTTCAGCTGACCTTGGAGGAGAACGCGGTGCCTCCCGGGTCGACAATGACGGGACGGAGATGGAGGAGACGTAGCGTCCCAAGCCAGCCCGTGACATGCGGAGCAGTGAAAGCATTGGTCGCCGCGGCTCAACGAAGACTGGCAGCAAACCAACAGCCAGAGACTCCTGAGACTCTGTTTGTGGCGATTCTCGCCCAAATCACTGCTAATTCTGTACTGATTGTATGCCTTTTGTGCCTGCTATTTCCTGGAGGGGTTGACTTGGGAGCGCCTCCTCCGTTACGGGCCCGAATGACATATAACCTATGGGAAAGATTGGCTTCAATAGCAAATGTTACCCACTTTTGTTTATTTGATTTTGTAGCAGCTGAAGAATTGTTAGGTACGTGCCTTATTCCAGTATGTCATCACCCTGAGGAAATAGGGAATGAGATGATGCTCGCTGCTTACGCGAACCTCTCTTCCCAGTACTCTAGCATGGCTAATTGGGGCCCAGCCAATTACACTTTACCTTCTTAAGCTTATTTTTTGCTGTTGCTGTGTGCAATGTATTTCCTTTTTGTTAAGGCTTTGTCGAGAACCGCCCTGGCAGGCTCCACGAGTTATGATCTTGTCTGTACGGGAGTTAAATGGCTTGCAAAAGCAAATTGATGGCTACCATGAGATGGCCGAGCACAAATAAACAAAAAAGGAGGGGATGTAGCATTCATGCAAGGTTCATGCACTTGGCAACATTCAGGGCACGCCCGGAGTGTTGTGTAGGAGCAGTGCACACACGGCTCCCCTCAAGGGCATGAACCTTGGAATCTCGCCCAGATGACATGAACCGTGGGAAGCCTCCCAGGACTGGGCTCAAGGCCCGAGAGCAAGGAATGCGGTAGATAGAAATTGGTAAATAAGAATATTATACAAAGCCAGTGTATTCCTTTTATCTGTTGGAATATGTGATGCACGGGGGAAGAGAGAGAAATAAAGGAGAGGGTGGAAAAGCTGACAGGCAGAGCAGCCCGTCGGCAGACCAGCCTGCTTGCTTGCTTAAAGCCTTGTCCTGTCTTGTATTTGAACCGCAACACTCTGGGCACACATTCGCCATCACGCTTTCCCTGCAGAACTCCTCACGCAGGCAGGAAGGGAGCCCCACCCCCATGAGACTTAGCGGGGGCACTGAAGTGGTGCTCCCATCCTACAGACCCGAGCAAGTCTGTTTGATAAAATCAGGGGTGGGATTGCAGGAAGCAGGGACTGGGTGGGAGGGAGCAGCACAGCAATAGGGCACTGTAGCAGGGTCACCGCCTCCAGCGTGTCCCCTCATGGCCCAGGGTGGCTCTGCAGAGGCCCTGCCTCAGTTTCCCTCTGAGGTTCCCAGAAATAATCCACAAAGGGTTGTGGTCAATAACACCCCTGCTCTCCCAGCAAGGACTCCCAGGACTTTTTTTCTGGAGTTTGGCCTTATCACCCTGAAGAAGATCCAAGGCCTCCTCTGCCTTTTACACAGACCTCCTCCCTCTGGCCTCCATAGGCCTCTGTTTTGGCTACCCCAGGCCTGATTGGAGCACATAACCCACCTGTGACGGGTTCAGTCACAGAGACCCCCTGGAGACGGTCACTCGATGTGCTGGGGATACCACTGAGAACAACCCCCCTGCCAGAAAAGGTACCCCTTCACTCCTGTCTTCTCCCCCGCACCCCGCTCTCCTGCTGGTAATAGCTCATCTTAAGTGATCACTCTCCTTACCGTCTGTATGGTAACACCCATTGTTTCATGTTCTCTGTGTATATAAATCTCCCCACTGTATTTTCCACTGAATGCATCCGATGAAGTGAGCTGTAGCTCACGAAAGCTTATGCTCAAATCAATTGGTTAGTCTCTAAGGTGCCACCAGCCCTCCTGTTCTTTTTGCAAATACAGACTAACACGGCTGCTCCTCTGAAACCTGAATACTTATAGGTTCCCTCCTAAAATCTTCGCTTGGGGACTTTCCACTCAGTATTTCAAGGAACGCAGACCAACCAGAACTCTTGGTAGGGACTGGTTCAGGGAAATACTTCGATGAATTGATTTGTTCAGAGTATTAGAAATGACCGGAGTCAGTCCCATAGCCGGAGCTGAAACATTACAATGGCAATAAAGAAGGAGCAGTCCCATGCTGACAAATTTGGATCAATCTGTTGTTGTAAACTGAATTAAAAGAAGTAGATAATTACAGATTTCCCTTTGAGGTCATTCAGTCCTGTCTTCATGAATAATGTGTGAAACAATCATTTCCTCACTAATGTTCTGTGGTCTGAAAGTCTGGGGCAAAGATCTCATAGGCTCATGGACTTTGAAGTCAGAGGGGACCATCGTGATCATCTAGTCTGACCTCCTGCACGTTGCAGGCCATGGCACCTCGCCGACAAGTTACAAGGGAAGTGAACTGAAATATAGTTTATATTGCTTTGAATTTCTATTTCTCATGCGATATATGTATGTGTCAGACAAATTTAACGTGGGAGATTTGATCTCAGCGTTTCCCCCATGGAATAGATAAAGGCTCACTTGGGTGATATTCAAGCAGCCAGTACTCACCAAGTAGATGCAGAGGCGACGAGGGGAGGGGCAAGCGCCACATGCCCCTCCCCAGACGCCGTGGGGGGCACAGGAGTAGCCACATGCCAGCAGCTCTCCAGCGCGGCTCTTCTGGTACCGCCCCAGCCCCGCCCCAAGCCCTGTCTTCCGGCGGGGCTGGACAGATGCCGAGAGATGGAGCCGCGTCAGGGCTAGGGATGGTATGGAACAGCTGTGCCGGAGGAGCTGCCAGTGTGAGGCCGCCAGGCAGCCCCACTTTCTGCTGCTTTCGCCACTGCTGTTCCCGGGAGAGCCCTGCAGCTCAACCGCAAACCGCAGCGGCGAGAGGAGCAGAACATGGGGCCGCTGATCCCTAGAGCACCCCCAGCTGTGTCCTCCGACAGGGCTGTACAGACCCCTGGGCCAGGAGTCCGCTGCGGCCAGAGCCTTGTGGCTCAGGACAGAGGCCCCCCTCAGGTAACATGGGATGGGTGGGAGGGATAGGGAGAGCGCGGGGGGCAGGGTGGGGAGGAGTCACGTGGGGGTTCATGTGACAGGCTGACATTCCCCCCCACCCGCCTTTAGCTGGTGCCACTTTTGTGTCCCTCCTGGATCCTGGAATGAAGCTTCTGAGAAGTTTTAAGATCACTTGGCTTTTTAAATTCCATCAGCTCTCCTGAGCTGGTTTGCGAAAGCAGCTGATTAATTGGATAGTTACAGTAATTCCAGTTAATTAACGTGAGAGGAGAGGTATCCTTAAAGAACCACCCACCGTTAGTTCTACTGAGCTGCAAGGGTTGGCAGCAGGAGACTCGCATTTTCAAGTGCCTCCCTTTGGCTGAAGACAACGGCAGTGTTGAGGAGATTGCTCTTTTTGGTTCCGTGGCAGTTCAGAATAAAAATCATTTCAGGTCCAACTCGTCGGTCTTTTCTGGAATTTCCAGTGAATCAAAAAAGTCAATTTTGGGGCTATTCTGGAGATTCAAGCCTGGGTGCCTCACACACCAGGTGAGTGCCATAACCACTGGGTGAAATGGGGATGGGCGGGGGGGGATAGTATGAATTCCTCTGGCCTTTTTGTGACCGACCAAAACTATTTGTGTGAAATCTGCAAATAGTTTCCTGCAGCACATCGAAAACAAATTCATGATACTTACACACTTGTATGCACCACAGGCTGACAGTGCTGCCTGGGAAAGAACTTTTCCTAGACTTTGTCGGACTATTGACACGTGCGTTTTCTTTCCCTGGTGGCGTGAAGGTCATGGAGCACATGACGTGGTTTTCTTTTTTCCTTTTGTTTGGAAATTAACATAACCGTGCCCTCCCCGGTGTAACATGTAACATTCCCCAGCAGTGCTATGGAAGCCGCCGGGACAGTGCACCCCCAGATTCTTCACACTGACATTATCGTGAGATGATTCCGACATAGTTATGATGTATTTTATGCAAGAGAAGTCGTGGGAGATGTCATTGCATAGGGTATGATGTGCTGACTGTGATTATCCTAGTTGTATGCATGCATCATTTCTGTATCTGAAGTTAGGAATATTGACTATGTAACTGTATTTCAACTGTGTTTACACTTGGGGAACGCCCCCTAGACAAGCTGCTTTCATTCAGAATGGCTGGCTGGGAAGGGCCCATTCAGGTTAATGAGCCATTCGGAAAACAGTAGGCCTTAGAAGAAGCTTCTCTTCCTGAACCTGGGGAGCCTTCCTGAGGATGCTACAGACAGCCTCTGAGTTATGGCTACTGTAACATGTGACCAGGTCACCTGGTTCTGGTTTCCATCTTGGAATATCAGTGTTTTTCCCCAGACTGATCTGGGAACTAAGCTTTGAAAGAAAGGGTTCCCGCCATATGCAAAAGCTATTTAAGGCAGCGTTCTTCACTGACTCCCCACCCAAAGAGACTCTTGGAAACACCTAAGGAACAGAGACGGAACTGGAGCAAGTTCCGGACCCAGGCTTACGGGAGTTTTAGCCTATGAATGAAACAGCTGGGGATTCCAAGCTGGCCCCTTAAGAATCTGCACCCGCTGGTATCATCACTTAGGGTGAGAATTTGCTATTCATATCTGATCTATGTAGTATACTAAGCTCAGATTGTGTTTTTGTTTACTTTCCATGGTGGCCAAGCTTACAATGTCTATGCTCCAGGTCTCAACTGCTGGTTGCTTTGGGGATGTCCGTGTTTGAGGTATTAGTCTTTTAGTAATTCTTAGTGCTCTGCTCAGCCAAAGTTTTTTCAGATTTATTCAGCTTCCAGTTAACATCCATTAGGCTTAAAATTACACGCTCAGCTTGTAACACAATTGTATTTTATCAGACAAAAATAACTCTGCAGTTAAGTTCTGCCCAAAACCTAAGGGCACAGGAGCATTCCCCGACATATGGGCTACCTTAGCACACACTGAATCAGAGCACCAACATTTGTCGGACTCAGTGGCACCTCTTTTGAACAGTCAGAGAGGTGTCCAATGCATCTTCCATGTCATTTTCTACTGGATTAATCTTAAACAGAGATCCAAGGAGCAGTTCAGAGCTCCGGCTACAATTTGTTTCCCTTGGTTAGCAGAGAATAATTGGTCTATTCCTCCTCCCATTTCGTTCTTTAGAGGATCTTTGTTTAATTCAAATTTGCTGGCCAGGTATGCATATAGTGTTGCCATAGATCTTGGCAATCTGGGTAATATTTGGAGAAAAGAAAGCAGTTGAGATGAGTTGGGGTAGCAAAGGTATCAGGGCCATACAGATGGGAGATGGCATGGTTAAGTTGGATGTATTGCCACTCCTTCTTAGACTCTAGATTGAACCTTTCTTTTAAGATTGTAAAAGGGAGGAAAGTGTCATTTTCAATAAATTGACTGATGGTCAAAATTCCAGTCCTAATCCAATCTGGCCAAACGATGGGGTTGCCTGCTAGACAGAGTTTTGAGTTACCCCAGCCTGAAGCCCTGAGATGAAGAAGGGAGGGATTTTTTTAATTTAGTAGACACTATATGACAAGTATTTCTGGCTGCCCCAATAGCTGGTAATTGTTCTTTAGGGAATCGGTATCAATCCAAGTACAGTGCATTGGCAAGGTGTAAAGGTGCAGCCATTTCTGTTTCCAGCTGGAGCTCTGCAGCCCGGGGGAATGAGCCATTGTGCTGCTTGGCTAAGAATTATTGCCTGATGTTAAAGTTAGGAAATTTAAATCCATCTGTTTTGACAGGGAGCTGGAATCTGTGTAAGGAGATTCTGGGTTTGTTACCAGTACCTACAACAATGACCTGGACATGGTGTCGATTTTGGTAAAATAAAAAGGAGGAATATGGATAGGGAGGGAATTCAGAATGAAAAGGATCCTGGGAAGGACCCATTCATTGTAATTATGTTTGTTTTTCCCTGCCGCCCATTTAAATCATTTGCTAACTGCATGGTTAATGGGGCTATGAGCTTTATCTTCTGAGACCCTGATTTGATCCCTTGAATTGGAGAACTTGGAGTGGAGAGTGCTTCCTGTGTGGCAAAATGTGACAGATGTTGTCCAATTTGATATAGAGCTCTTTATCTGAACATTCCCCCTGTGTCAGTGTCCGGTGAAGGTCCATACAATTGTTCAAGAGTGTTTTCCAGTCTGCTGGCAGTTTACTAAGGTCATACAAAAAAAACCCCAGGTCTCTTTGTGGTGCTTCATTTGTCCAAACCTTTCTTCGATGGGCACTCAAGCAGTGTCACAAGTGAGCAAAAAACCTCCCTCTTAAATTTTTCTTCCGAGCTTCCCATCACCTTATCTCTGCCCTCGTAAGCAACATGTCTCTTCTTCCGATGAATACAAGTTCCCTTGAAGACAGGCTCAACGCCTAAGTCTTCCAAAATTTCTTTGGCAGCAGTGACGGCATCTTCAAATCTGTTGTCTCCATAGGCCAGAGCGAAATCAAGGTAGCGTCTCATCAAAGTAGTAGTGGTTGTCCATCGAATGAGTTTGTAATGCCTTGCTTACAATGTTTCCTTGGAACAGGATATTGTGCCAGACCACAGCTGAGACCATCAATTTGAAGTCAGTGATCTGTTTTGCCAGGTTTTGCAGCTCGTGTTGAATTCCTCGATGCCAGTGCTCATGCATGATATTGTCGTATTTCCCAAGGAGCTTCACCAAACTGAGGAAATTACTGTTATGTTCAGTGAGCAACTTATCCGACGAGCCATGGAAAGTCAAATTATTCTTTGCAAGGGGGAGGGTAATTGAGATCAGATGCTCAAGCACGTTCCTCCAATGCTGGGTTTCTACATTAATAATGCACTGGTTTTCTGCATCTATACATTTATTCAGCTTGATCCTGGACTTGACCTCCATCCATTTGGAGTAGGCCCTAAAATGGCTGGGTGACTTTTCATGTTGCTTCAGAGCATCAGCCAAGTTTTGCTAGTAACTGTACCCGGAACACGCAAGTAAGGATTTGGCATTCTTGTCAAATATTTTGCAACAAAAACAGAACACTTTGTCAGTTGATTTTGAGTAAACTAGTCAATGCCGATTCAGTTGCTCACCATTCTCGAGCACTCTTTCTCAGTGTGACTTTGAGACAGGACACTTCTGCTCATTTACTAGAAATGTCATATCCTCAATCTTGCTCAGACCATTCAAAATTGTACGATCAATATTGGCAGAGTTTAGGATCGCCGGCCATAAAGCAGACTCTGATGTATCGATTTGTGGTGTGCAATTTTTTTTTACTGCTGTTTCTGTCATCATGCGAGGCTGATTCTTCTTTATCGTTTCTCTCCTTTTCATGTAAACCAGATTTTTCTTTGTCATTACTCCCCTTTTCATGGGAGCCACATTCTTCTTTATCATCCCTCTCCTTTACGCCACCAGGAAAACTAGACGATTCTCCATCACTTTCCTCACATTCCCATTCCTCATCTTCAGGCGAATCTGCTCATTCCTTAGTAATAGGGCTTCCATCATTTACGCTTCACTCCTCAGTTTCTTCTGCACGGGGACAATTGCTACTGCCTACAACCTGGTCTGTGTGGATCTGCTTCAGATATTGTCCTATCACATTTGCCCCTTGCTGCAAACTAGATGGCAGCTGAGCTTTTTGCTTCCTATACTGAGCTCCTGAAGGCTTCTTTGGGATCATCTTTTATTTTCTACAGGGGAAACAGACAGTATCATGGAGACCAAAAGTCTATGCTCTGCAGTCTTAGAAAGTCATCCAACATTCTGTGTTAAGCAGGGCAAAAGAAGGAACAGTGGTTCTTTTATGTTGTTGCATCGATAGGTGTTCGATAGATGTCTCTGGCGTCTCATTAGATGTGTCTTTTATTAGTTGCTGCTTACACTCTTGGAGTCTTATAACACAAGTTCACTTCCACGATTCCGCAATAAAATAAGGTTCACACTATTGTAGCATGGCTCTCACGTCACTTCATTTTTTTTCTTCTATCTCACTGGGTGCCTGGCGACGCCTGCCCCTTATCTACCCGTGAGGGCGAGGCTGACAGCATTCTAGGAAGTTCAAGGAAAATGTAGTTCTCAGAAAGTCTGGAAGTGCCACAAGATTCTACAAAGATCCAGAATATTGTAGGAGGTTCGTGAAAAATGAACCCACCTACAGAACACCTGACACATGTTACCTCAGACATTCTATTTCCCCTTTGGTCGCTAACAGCTGATATCTCCCTCCTGCGTGTGACGAAGGTCCAGGGAGCCTGGCTACTGATAGCACCCCAAAGCCACCTGCTTGCTGCTCGTCTCTTTACTGTGATGGTGCCTGCCAAAGTTATCAGTGACTGATGTGGGAAAGTGCCCTACCGTGGAGGAAGAAACGAGGCTGCAATCCCTTGAAACCTTGGGCAGAGGATTGCAGAGTACCTGCACAGAAATTTCATCAGGATTGCTCAGGAGGATTCGAGGGTCCTCCCTGTGTCAGAAGCAAACTGCTCCACATGCTCCCCCAACTCTACCTCACTGTGTGGTACCACCTCTTCTTCCAGTGTGAGTGAATTAAAGAAAAGTCAATAGCTGTGTCCTGCCAAGTTCATGGCCACCGTCACTGTCATGGGAAATAAATTTACACATTTACCTGAGGGTCCCCCCCTGCATCAGGCTCGCCAGTTCTTGACAGCCAGGTCTGACTGTAGTGCATTCTCGAACATCATAACGGGATCCCCAATTGCATGTCCCCCCGTCTGCTACTCTTCCTCGTTCCCATCCCTGCTGTTTACGGCTGGGGCCTGTGACTCAGCCTCCTCAGAGGTATCCACAGTGAGATGTGGGGTGTTGGTCTCTGCCAAGTATTTCATGCAGCTTATTGGAGAAGCAGCAGGTCTGTGGCTCAGCACCAGGTCAACTGTTGGCTTCCCTGACTGCCTGGTGTGCCTGCTGCAGTTTCTTCACGTTCCCATGGCGCTGCTGCCGATCCCTGCCCTACCCCTTCCCCGGCATCCCCCGAGCAACCTGCTCACGGATACCGGATACCACTGCTCTGTCGCTCTGCCTGCACAGCCCTTCTCTCCTCAGGCTCAGGAGATCCAGCATTTCCTGCCTACTCCAGCCATCGGTGCGTCTAGAATGTGTAACTGGAGTGCGCAGATGGGCAGCGGCACGCGCCCTGGGAGAGCTGCTAAGTGTGCGCTCACTCAGCTGGGCAATGCAGAAACGGCATTTCAAAAATATGGGGGGGTTTAAATACAGCGACGGCTCCTGGTCTTCATGACTCCTGGGTAGTAGAGTTCACAGCTGTAAGCAGAGAGGTGTGTTGGGCACTGGGGGACAGCTTCTGGAGGTCTGTTAGGGTTGACCTGGGTCATGCAGTATCCTCACACACACTGTGTCAACCTCAGTCTGTTGCTCATTCCCAGCTTCTGGCAAAAGGAGGCTAGGGACACCGTCCCTGCCCATCCTGGCTAATAGCCATTGATGGACCTATCCTCCATGAATTTGTCTAGTTCTTTTTTGAACCCTGTTATGGTCTTGGCCATCACAGCATCCTGGCAAGGAGTACCACAGGTTGATTGTGCGTTGTGTGAAGAAATACTTCCTTTTATTTGTTTTAAACCTGCTGCCTACTAATTTCATTTGGTGACCCCTAGTTCTTGTGTTATGAGAAGTAGTAAACAGCACTTCCTTATCTACTTTCTCTACACCAGTCGTATTTTTATAGACCTCAATCATATCTCCCCTTAGCCATCTCTTTTCCAAGCTGAAAAGTCCCAGTCTTATTAATCTCTCCTCATACGGAAGCCGTTCCATACCCCTAACCATTTTTGTTGCCCTTTTCTGAACCTTTTCCAATTCCAGTATATCTTTTTTGAGATGGGTCTCACTGCACAGATTCTGCAAGTCAGCCACCATCTGCTCCTCTTTCTCTGAGTGGGAGATGCTGTCCCTGAATTTAGCTGTCTTCTCAGCCCACAGCTTCCCCTACACTGGCTCTGTCTTTTCACCCCCAGAGGCTGGGTTCTAGGCTATTCATGGCATCTCTGCCCCCTCCCCTTCCCTCTCCCTCTGGGAATGCAGAGTGCCACAGGGCAGCCTGGGAATGGCAAGGTCCATGTTTCCCCTCACAGTGAAAAGAGAACCTGGTCCGTACTTGTTTGATCCCACCCCCAAAATAAATCAGGCGATACAATACCCTCCTTGTAGAAAGGGAAATTTTAAAAAATGATTTATTTACAATCAGGGAAACCGAGACCTAATTCACCTGGACAATGAGCTTTGCCTGTTTGTGTGAATTTTAGTGGCTATGCCTCAGCTGGTCCTCTCAACATCATTGTTGCCTGGGGGTTTCAGAACCCGCAGCGATGGTAACTTCACTGTTTCACTCCAGGCAGTGTCGGGAATAAATCAATGGGAACACAGTGATTCCGTCTGATAAATGATTAATACAAGTACGTATGCGCTTTCTAAAACTGCAGTTTATTACATTTAAGCCCACACAGACCTAAGGAATAGATTTAGAACATCCCGGGTATTTTCCTAAAATGTGAGACAGTATTGGGTAATTAATGGTAGGTCAGCGGTGGCCAAACACTTCCCTCCTGGGGGAAAAGGTGTCAGAAAAACATCTCTCTTAGGAAAAAGAAAAGGACTAACTCTAAGGTGTCACAAGTCCTCCTTTTCTTTTTGCGAATACAGACGAACACGGCTGTTCCTCTGGAACATCTCTCTGAGGATGGCTGCAGAGGACTGCTCCAAAGAACATTCTATATCTAACCCTTTTTATAATTAACTTCTACAAAACACATAGGTCATAGTGACCCCTACTACGTCATCACTTTTCCTAACCATTTTAGTCATAATAAACTTCTATATCAAAGGTGCCCAAACTCCAAGCTTTCTGTCCACTTGTTTACTTTCAGTCTCAAATGTTGACTTGTCTTTTCCCTCCTCCCATTCTGATTAGCAGAAACTGCAGCTAGTTTTGATCTTGCCTCTAAAAGCCTGCTTTCAAATTAACCCTTCAATATATGGTGTTCTATTTCATTAATTCATGGTGACTGAGTGCAGATAATATGGCTGCAGTTAGCTTGATCACATACTGGGTTACACAAACACACCTCAAATCCAGGGGAACACCATGACCACAGAGAGTGAGACCGTCTGGCGTTAGCATCTAGCTGCTCTGTCACACACGCAGCAGAAACTGTGCCCACAGGCTGTGCTCGCTGGATCCTTGGAAAGCTCCAGGCAGACGGAGCAGGTCCGTTGAATTTGGAGAGGTTTTGCTGGATTCTCATCAGCCCCAATGCAGGGAAGAGAGGAGCTGAGTTTCATTTTCCTCTTTCCACAAACGGGCTGCACCTGAACCTTGCTCAGCAGCATTTGGGGATTTCTGTGTGAAGGAGGCAGAAAGGTCCCGATTCACAAAGGGGACCCAGACTCAGCACTTGCCACCCAGTGGAACCCAGAGCCTTGAGTTAGGCACCTAGGCTCCCTGTACAAGGGATGGGGAGAGTTAAGGGCCTAAGAATGGGATCAACAAAAGCCAGCGCTCCGAGTGGGAAGCTGCCTCAGCCAGACAGTTGGTTTCAGGGAGGTGTGGGATGGAATCTCTCACCATCAGTTTACAGCAGGGGTTCTCAAACTGGGGGTTGTGACCCCTCAGGGGGTCATGCAATTATTATCTGGGGGGTTGTGAGCTGTCAGCCTCCACCCAAAACCCTGCTTCACCTCCAGCATTTATTATAATGTTAAATATTTTTAAAAGTTTCAGAGTAACAGCCGTGTTAGTCTGTATTCGCAAAAAGAAAAGGAGGACTTGTGGCACCTTAGAGACTAACCAATTTATTTGAGCATAAGCTTTCGTGAGCTACAGCTCACTTCTTCGTATGCATAAAGTGGAAAATGCAGTGAGGATATTTTTATATACACAGACCATGAAAAAATGGGTGTTTAACACTACAAAAGGTTTTCTCTCCCCCCACCCCACTCTCCTGCTGGTAATAGCTTATCTAAAGTGATCACTCTCCTTACAATGTGTATGATAATCAAGGTGGGCCATTTCCAGCACAAATCCAGGGTTTAACAAGAACGTCTGAGGAACTGGGGGGAGAGGGGGTAAGAAAAAACAAGGGGAAATAGGTTACCTTGCATAATGACTTAGCCACTCCCAGTCTCTATTCAAGCCTAAGTTAACTGTATCCAATTTGCAAATGAATTCCAATTCAACAGTCTCTCGCTGGAGTCTGGTTTTGAAGTTTTTCTGTTGTAATATCGCAACTTTCATGTCTGTAATCGCGTGACCAGAGAGATTGAAGTGTTCTCCGACTGGTTTATGAATGTTCTAATTCTTGACATCTGATGTTATTAGGCCCTGTGATGGTGTCCCCTGAATAGATATGTGGAGCAAGAGGGAGGGATCACTTGGGTGGGGGGCCTGTCTCCCAGCAATAAACAGGTTTCCCTGAGCCCCCACCTACAGAAGCACCTCCCTCCACATCTCCTGAGAGAGAAATCAAACCTATGTGGGAGGGGTGTAAAGTTCTGTTCCGGACACCCAGAACTGTAAACCGAAGTGTTACCCCTCTGTTTTAGAAAGAATGAGCTTTACGGGAGATTAGACTGTGTCCGCTCCCTGCCACATCTTCCCGTTCAATTCACCAGCAAACTCCTCGAGACTCTGCCAGTCTTTACCATAGCTTGCAGGTAACAAATCAATGATCTCCACTTCCCGAGTTCCCCAGAGACATTTCTCTGCAGCGTCCAGTCGCTCTCACAGGACACTGGAAAACGTTATTAAGTTTTCTGTCTCTAAAGAGACACACAGCACACACCAGCCTGTGAGCTGAGCTGAGGACTCAGTCTACACTCCAGTATAACAGCACTGATATGTAGGAAAAATAAGACTGAGTTTATTAACAAAGAACAGCCATTTAAGTGATGCTAAGCAAGAGAAGAAGAGAACAGATTGGTTCCAAACAAAACTAAACAAAGCAGACTTTCTAGTGACTACAACTCAGTTTTAGCACGTTACAATCGTTACCTAAGAAGTTGACATCACTAGCCACCCAGGCCAGGGGACCCAGCTTCCACGGCTCGGAGGGGGCCGTTCTCTTTCTTCCCTAACTAACAGTATGTCCTGGAAGTCGACTGCATTTTTTCAGGAGCCAGGAAGACTTCCTGGGGGTGCGGACTCTGTCCCCAGCGTGCTCACTAAGCCCTTTCCTGCCGGCCGCATTGCTTCGTTTACCTTATCTGTAAATGTACTTTCGTTGTTCTCTGCCTGTCCCCAAGCCAGTCAGACGTTCCTCTGGCTAGGGCTGGCTGGCTTTACGCACTGCCTCCCAAACACATTCAGAACATATTTCCAGCACTCACGTATCACTCTTTTGTACACAGCCCACACAGATATCACACAATGATTTTGGGGGCCAGCCTATCACCAGTTTATATATGACACCGTCTGGATACCTATGAGGAGAACCGCGTGGGGGGGGGGTAATGAGTGTGTCAGACCTGATTTGAGTTACTGTACAGTGGGTGCTCTGCCAGTTGGCATTGAAGGGCTCATGCAGCACCTCAGGAATATTTTGGCCCTGGCGTTGCTGTACAGCGCCGTCCACTGTCACTCCCTGCTCTCTGTCCCATTTTCTCTCTCTGCCAGATGTCTCCCTGCTCCCCTGGCAGCTGCCTTTTCACCATCAGTCCCAGAAACTGTTTTCCATCCAACGCCCCACTTATCCCCCCTCCCCCTCTATGCAGCTATCTCCTCTCCAGCAAACCCCCTGTCTTGGAATCTAGTCACGGCACAGATCTGCCCCGTCCTGGCTAGCGCTGGGTGGGTTTGCAATGGAACATGGTTCTGATCTATGTTCACCTTCCCCTGAGCCATGCAGGGCCCTGCAGGTGCCTCCCGGGCCAGCGCAGCTCAGGGCACAGACGAGACCAAGGTTAGTCCTGTCTACACTGCAGCGCCCGGCCGCGCTCTGAGGGTGTTGGCAGCCACCGTGCGCTCAATGGCTCCTGCAGGAACAAGAAACGGAGAGTGCAGACAGGGCCAATCCCTCCTCACGCATCCCTCCCTCCTCTGACTCCAGCCTTCCCCGCTCCTGGATCCCTCCCTTCTGCCAACTCTTACCCTGCCCAAGATCCTCCTGCTCCTCACACTGGGGTCTTCTCCCCTTTGTCATTTCTGCCATGGTTCTCTTCCTCCTTGTGGTCTCTCTCCCCTCCCCTCCCCTCTCCTCTCCCCTCCCCTCTCATTACATCCCCCAACCCCCTCCCCAGAGTCTCTCTCATGATCTGGGCTCTTCCCTTCCTGCTGCTGCAGCCCCCTCCCCACTCCACCCCACCCTTGGCCACAGCATCCACCCCTGACATTGCACCCCCACACCGCCCTCTGTCCCTGCACCCCCACAGCCCAGCAGCCTGCTCCCCGCACCCCCTTCTCTGCCCCCTCCTCTCCCCCAGCTCACAGGCCTGGGACTGGGAACTGAGGGAGGGGGCAGGCAGGTGATACCCTTTGTACCATCCCCATGGGAACAGGGCTGGGGGCTGGTCAGCGCTGGGAGGGGATAGTCTCTGCCACGGCTGTCACTCTCAGGGACAAAGATTCCCTTTGGCCTGAGCTGGGACAGGACAGATTATTAGGGGAGCAGTGTTTTTACCCTCCTCTTTGTAACCAACATAAAAATAAGGACGGAGCGTCCCGGAGAAGGTGTCAGTGAAAGGGAAGAGATGGGACCTGTCAGTCACACTGTAAAATGAGACCTCGCCTGCTTCATAGTCCAGGAAAACCCCCACCCGGCTGGGCCTGATGCCTGTGGGGAGGGGGATCTTGGGGGGGGAGGTGCAGGCCTCGTATTTTCCATCCCTCAGCCACACAGCCCAGTATCCATTCCCAGGAGTGAGTCTGACCTTCCCTGTCCTGATCACAGATTCCCTACAAACCCCCACAGTCCAGTTTATTTTGTCTCCCACCTCCACCTCCCAGTAAAACCTCCCGCCTGTGAATCCATTTGTGCCCAGGACAATCGGATAAGTATTGAATCTCTCAGGATTGTCAGGTCGATCCTGTCGTCTCTCATCGTATGTCACAGTTTTCTGATCCTCAGACAGGACGAGGCTGGGATGAGCCGTGTTTGGATCCAGAGTCACATCCACTGGGGAGAGAATCAGAGTCAGTGCTGGGGGCAGGGGCTGGTCACTGGGATCAAAGGGCAATTCACCCACGTGCCCATTAATCACTGTGATATGGGGTTCCTCACCCTTAAGGGGAGTCGGAGCTCAGCTAATGCCGGGGGACAGGGGCAGGGGGAGGGGGTGGGGAGCAGGAGTGGAAGGGAAGGAAGGGGGAGATCTCCAGGGGCAATAGGGGGGCATGAGGCAGACACCAAGGAATCAGAGGGGGACGAAAGGGTGGGGGCCAGGGATGGAGCAGGCACCAGGGAGGGCACGTACCGGGGTGCAGAGGGTGAAGGGAGGAGTGGGTGCCAGGGTGATGGGGAAGGGGAGGGGTGGGCACCAAAGGGGGGAGGGGAGGGGCAGGTGCCAGGGGGTCGGGTCAAGGGGAAGGACATGGGGGGAGGGGAGACAGGGACGGAGGGGAGTCGGGGGAGGGTGTGTTGAGGGGGCTGAGGGTGGGTTGCACGAGGGGAGCAGAGAGGAGTGGCAGGTGCCATGGGGCTGGGAGGAGGGAAGTAATGGGGGCAGAGGAGTGGCGGGGGTAGGACTGGCACAGGCAGAGGGGGAAGGGTTAGGGGAGCGGGAAGGGCAGGCTTGGGCGGTGGAGAACACCCCTGGCACAGCCGCTGCCACCAGGTGAGGGAGCCCCTCCCCACTTCCCCCCCTTCCGCTCCCGAGGTCCCTGCCGCCCACCACCTCCCTCCTCTCCTCCCCCCTCCCCATGAGCCCCCCCCGCCCCTCACTGTGTCCCTCCTCACCCCCCGCCCACTGCTCGCCATCCCGAGGACGAGATGCGGTGAGCGGTGGGCGGGGGTCTCACGGGGGCAGGGGGTGAGGTGGGATGCATCGAGTGACGGCCAAGTGGGGGAGGGAGGTGGGGAGAGAGGCCTGGGGCGAGTGGGGGTGGAGTGTGGGCAGGGCAGCGGGTGGAAGAGGTGAGACGGGGGGCTAGCCTCCCCCAAGGGAAGCTGCGCCCACTGCTCATGACGGCAGGTGCCGGGGGCAGAGGAAGGTGCTCAGGGCTGGGGCAGGAGGCAGACATGGGGGGGCAGCAAAGGAAGGGGAGGGGCAGGTACTGTGGGAGCTGCTGGGGCTCTGAGGCCACTCAAGCCGGTTCCCCGTTGTGCTGGTTGCTACACGGGCGGAGGGGGATCTTCACCTGGATCTGAATGACTGAGGGCACAGATCCCAGGGGCTGTCAACAGGACAGTCCACGGGCTCCGGGGTCACCTAGGGCGGCACAAAAGGAGCTCGGGGCCTAAGTCCCTGGTTTCAGCTCCACGGTGAGGCACAAACCTCCTGCTGACCCCAGAGCTGCCAAAACTCACTCGCAGTCGAAGTTTGTGCAGTAAAAGTTCCCTCGGTGCCTGTGTTTCTCCCTCCAGCCATGACCACGGCTGCCTCCCTCCAGGCGCGTGGACGCCTATTCCCCGGCCTGAGCCCCAGCGTGATCCACAGGCTGGGGGAAGATCGGGGTCCAGCCGTCCCAGCTAGTTTGGTAGGCGAGCTCAGGGACGCTCTCAGACCGGGTCCCTCAGGCGAGGCCACGCAGCAGCTGGCTGGGGAGGGCTTCCCTCATACATTTTAACCCAGGGGCCAGAGCATTCCCCTAGGATGGGGGGACTCCCAGTCCCTGCTCCCCTCGGGCAGAGGGGGAGCTTAAACTGAAACAGGGCTCCGCCAGTCTCAGGAGAGCGCTTTGACCACGAGGCGAGGCGGAGGTGGGGGGCTCCCGCACTCTCTCCTGCTGAGGATTTTCCATGGTGGATAAATAAAGGGCCATTGGTGCAGGGACGGACCCTGGCTTCCCCCCTCGCCGGGGGGTGCTCTAACCCCCCAGCTGTAGAGTCAGACGCATACTTGCGCTCTCTGACCCAATCACAGGTGCCGACTCCGTGGGTGCTCCGGGGCTAGAGCACCCTCAGAAACAAAACAGTGGGTGCCCATCAGCCACCCTCCAATCAGCTGTTTGGTGGGCCCAGCTGTTTGGCAGTGGGCGGGAGGTGCTGGTGTGGGGCAGAGCGGGGGCAGGAAGAGATGGAGCAAGGGCAGGGCCTTGGGGGAAGGGGCAGAGTGTGGGCAGGGCCTTGGGGTGGGGGTGGAGCACCCACCCAGAAAGAAGAAAGTCGGCACCTGTGCCCAATGATCTTTAATTATTCAGTCCGTCGTGGAACAGCTTCCAGAGAGAGGAGGTCTCAGAACAGACTAACTCATACCCCAGGGGTTAGGGCCCTACCCCGAGAGCTAGAAGGCCCCTGTTCAAATCCTTCCCTGCCTTGGGCAGAAGCGGGAATTGAAGCAGGGTCTCCCAGGTGATGGCTTTAACCAAGGGGCTACAAGTCATTGCCAGCTCCTCCACCCCGGCCGGTTTGTGTGGTGTGAGGAAGGCGTCCAATTCATTCCCACAAGATCTGCCGTAGGTGCTAAGCAGCCTGACTCCAAGAAAGGGGTTCCCTTTGTGGATCACTGAGCAGAGATAGGTGCCCATCTCCACGAGAGAGGCAGGGCTTAGCACACACCCCTTTCATCCGCATCTCCTACTGTCTAGCGTAGGCATCTCCTCACCTCATGTCTTGGCGTTTGTGAATCACAGTCTAAGGGCAGGTCTTCGCTTAAAATCCTGCACCGATGCAGCTGTGCCGCCGTAGCACTTTCACGGAGATGCTCTAAACTGAGAGGAAGGAGCTTTTCCCATCAGTTTAGTTCATCCAGCCCTGCCCCCCCCCGGCTCAGTGCATTAGGATACCCTGGCGTGCGAGGAGCCCGGGGCTCCCGGTGCTACAATGTGCGTGCACATCCTCTCGACTCTCTCATCCCTGCTGGAGCTGCCAGACTCTCCCAGCCTGCTCGAGTACACACACATGGTCAGGCTGCGAGCCAGGTGAAAACACGCACATAGCCACAGGTGTGAGGCAGAAAAGCTGCCGTATGGCACAATTTGTGGCAACTGGGTCAGGGGAGTGTCACAAGCTGGTTATAAAAACCTGTCTGCCCTTGCAGTGGGGACAGGGCCTGCCTCACCCCAGAGCCAGGGGGATGCTGAACAGCTCTTGTCTTGTCCTGTTACACGAGAAGAACATTGTGGGTAGAGATCCGTCTGAGCATGGAAATCCTGCCGTTGGGAAGAGAGAGCTGAGCCGTTCAGTGCCAGTGATGGGCAGATAAGAATGCCCATCCTGCAGAACCCAGGTACGGCCCTGGGAAGGGGACACTAGGGGACATATTTCATCACTAATCAGCCCTTTCCCAAAGGGAGTGTGTCCCTGTGCTCAGCAATAAATCTGCGTTTCGTCTGCCCCCAGTGACATTGCTATTTCCAGCCGACTGAATGTCACAGGGAAACACTCTGTGCAGGGAAAGGAGCAGAGAGCTCCCAGGGGAAGGTGGGTCTCACCATGGATACAATACCAGCGGTATGTACAGTACCTGTGTAGAGCCGGGCGCTTCTCCACCCTGCAACCAAGCACAGAGAGAGGGGTAAGAACGCCCCTGGACACAGACACACTGAGCAGGAGACAATGTCACCCAAGGGTCGTACTGGGGGGAATGGAACTTACTGAGCTCAGCCTGGAGTTTGTCTGAAAATAAAACAGAGAGAAATGAGTCAGTATCACATTACCTTGCAGAAGGGAAGTGAGTGAAAAAGACCTTAAAGCAAGGAAGCCTCCTGGGCAGCAAAGGAAAAGGAAAGGAAGAAATACAGTACAGTAACCGCATCTGGCCACCTGGTCAGGAGCAAGAGGTTGTTAGAGCTAAAGAGGGATCCTTCAGCAAATGAAAAGTATTAACCCTGTGAAGCCAGTAGAAAGCCACATTAAGTACACTGGGTGAAGCGAATGATAGGAATTAGGGGGTTAAAATGGAATTAGAAGAGGGAATAGCCAAAAATATAAAACAAATAAAGGGAACAATTGAGGAGGGTAATGACAATGCTGAGAGACTGATTTCTTTGCAACAGTTTTTACCACACTGAGTGTGGTGGGAAGAGACCAGCCCTGGAGCTGCTCTTTTCAAGAAATGAACATCAGGGCTTGAGGTGTGAAGCAGAGATAATAGAACAGACTGATTAATGAAAGAGCCAGACGTCACCAAGACCAGAGGAGATCCTTGCCAGGTTGCAAATGCCCAAGAGTTGTGAAATGACCTAAGAGCGCTATGGCGGAGCTGTTAACAATAATATGCATCTCATTAAAATCAGCTACTCTTCTGGAGAATCGGAATGTTGTAACCAGCTTTTCAAATTTTGGTAGGACTTGTCCTGAGAATGACAGCTCAGTGAGCCTTGGGGAAGGGGTTGGAATAGGGGCAGGGAGGAGGCAGAGTTGGGGTGGGGCCTTGGGGTAAGGGGTTGGCATGGGGGGTGGGGCTAGGGTGGGAAGAGGTGGGGTGGGGCGGGGCCGTATGGAAGGGGTGGAGTGGGGTCAGGGCCAGGGGTAGAGGGAGGTCGAGCACACAGGGGAAACGGGGAAGTCAGCGCCTATGGTGGTATTAGTTAAGTTTTTCCTCGGTGATGCCCTCATCAGGGACAAACATTGTCGTTCATGTCCCCAGCAGTGATCCTCACACATGGTGCTTGCCGTGCCTGTGTGAGGCCCACGTTAAAGAAGCGTTGCTCAGTCATGAAATGGACTCAAGTGGCTCGAGACCTTTGCCTAAAGCAGCACCTGCTTGACCAGGCTATGTGACCTGCTTTCGTTGTGAGGTCCTTGTCTGACTGGAAGTGGCCCTCGGGCTCTGAGAGCACTGCTGCTTCGCAGTCCAGAGCAGGTGCCTCTCTCAAGAAACGGGGGAGCTGTTCCCCATTGCATGCACCAAGGAAAGGATCTCATAAGACCAACTGAGACTCCAGGAGACTCTTTCACTTTGCACAGGGTTGGTGCTCGTGTGCAATATGGCATGGGTGCCTCTAACCTTTCCCTGGTACCATGTGGAGAGATTAGAGACCTGGTATTATGGGCTCTGGTTCCGGCCCCAGGGCATCTGTGGAGTCTGGCACCAAAGAGGATGATGGTGGCACTGACTGTCTCCGTGTCGGTGGCATTCCAGGCAGCCACAGACCTCCTTTGCCTTTCACCCCAACCTCTCCTTTGGCCCAGGGCTATGCCATCTATCGCCCCATTGGCTGAACAGGCTGTTGAATCAGGGCCAGTATCGAGGTTGGTGTGGGAGATCTCAACAGCTTTCACCGTCCTTGACTTCGGCACTGTCAACCAGTCCAGTACAACTGATGACTTTGGGACTGATACTGCTTCCAGCCTTGGCATACTCAGTGCAGGTGGAGCTGCTTCCATTATCAGCCCTGGTCCCTGCCTTGTTATGGGTCACAGATGAGTCAGGCCAAGTACTTGCTCCCTCTGGTCTGGCTCTGACTTTATTCCTGGAATCCCAAGGCTTCTCAGTTTCAAGGTTGGGATCTTCCTTCTCCTGGTCTCCATCGCCAAACCAGCATCGGGGACTGTTTACAGAGCATTATAGGCATCAGGACTGGTGCTTCTCTCATGGTCAAGATGGGGGTCTCGGGCCACAATGCCTTATCCTTACCAGAGGCCTCCATGGAATCTGTGGGACCTTCCTCGGTGATGGAGGTCATACTGCTTAGCTCAAGCAAAGGTGACATTGCTGGTCAGATCAGCAGTAGGAAATATAGGCCCACCACAGGTTCCAGCACTGGTGAGCTTTACCCATGGAGTATTTCGAGGCCTATCAGGACCTCTTGTCCCCTGCTTCACTGGGGATTCAGGCAGAGTTCCTTCAATGAATGTCCATCAGTTAGCGGATGCCCTGCAGCCATCTGCTCCTGGTAGCGTAGCCCTCCCGATCAATGATGCACCACTGGAGTCTGCAAAGTTTTTCTGGAGCCTGCTGACTTCCATACTGCCCACCACACTGCATTGATTCGGCCTTAACTGGAGTATTGTGTCCTGCTCTGGGCGCCACATTTCAGGAAAGATGTGGACAAATTGGAGAGAGTTCAGAGAAGAGCAACAAGGATGATTAGGGGTCTGGAAAACATGACCTATGAGGGAAGATTGAAAGAACTGAGTTTGTTTAGTCTGGAAAAGAGAAGACTGAGAGGGGACATGATAACAGTTTTCAAATGCCTAAAAGGTTGTTACAAGCAGGAGAGAGAAAAATTGGTCTCCTTAACCTCTGATGATAGGACAAGAATCAATGGACTTAAATTGCAGCCAGGGAGGTTTACGTTGGACATTAGGAAAAACTTCCTACCTGCCAGGGGGGTTAAGCATGGGAATAAATTGCCTAGGGAATCATAGAATCATAGAATCATAGAATATCAGGGTTGGAAGGGACCCCAGAAGGTCATCTAGTCCAACCCCCTGCTCGAAGCAGGACCAATTCCCAGTTAAATCATCCCAGCCAGGGCTTTGTCAAGCCTGACCTTAAAAACCTCTAAGGAAGGAGATTCTACCACCTCCCTAGGTAACGCATTCCAGTGTTTCACCACCCTCTTAGTGAAAAAGTTTTTCCTTTTGTGGAAGGTTTGATGGAGGTTGTGGAGTCTCCATCACTGGAGATTTTTAAGAGCACGTTAGACAAACACCTGTCAGGGATGTTCTAGATGGTGCTGGTCCTGCCATGAGTGCAGGAGACTGGACTTAATGACCTCTCGAGGTCCCTTCCAGTTCTATGATTCTATGAAAGTGCACAGAAAGGGCTTCTTCTCTCACTTGGCATAAACTCCCTCGTCATGACTGCTGTGAATGATAGAGCCCAGCAGGGCAGGTTTAAGTCCATTCTGAAGGACAAATTCTCCAACAGGATGGATTAAATGGGCAGGAAGATTTACACTTGCTCCTCCCTGCAAATGGGAATTTATGCCAGCAGGCATTGGTGTCCAGTTATGACTTCGTAAATTGGACAGTGATGCCTAAGTTTGCAAACCAGCTGCATGTAGCCACTAGAGAGGAATTTCAGGAATCTGATTTTCGACAAAATCTACAGGGTTCTGACCAGAGTGCGGGGTGAGGGGCTCAGCCTACATAAGCAATGAAGTATGCAACCTTCTAGTTGAAAAAAAGCCACATAATTTTGCTCCATGATCTAAATTTTCACCGTGAGATTCTGTGCTCGGAACCTGCAGCATCGGTGCAGGGAAGAGCTAAGGTGACCGTGACGGGTTGAATCACAGAAACCCCCTGGGGGCTGCCAACTGATGTGCCAAGACTACGTCTGCCCCTGCTTACCCTGCCAGCTTGGGACTCCAGCACCCTGTCTTGTGGAGACAGACACGCCAGTCTGCTCCAACACAGACCCAGGGTCTGAGCCACATGCCCCAAAGCTGCAGGCTTATCTGAAAGCAACTTAAGAAGCGTTCCTCTCTTTAACACTCAGATGCCCAACTCCCAATGGGGTCCAAACCCCAAATAAATCCGTTTTACCCTGTATAAAGCTTACACAGGGTAAACTCAGAAATTGTTCGCCCTCTATAGCACTGATAGAGAGATATGCACAGCTGTTTGCCCCCCCCCGCAGGTATTAATACATACTCTGGGTTAATTAATAAGTAAAAAGTGATTTTATTAAATATAGAAAGTAGGATTTAAGTGGTTCCAAGTAATAACAGACAGAAAAAAGTGAATTACCAAGCAAAATAAAATAAAACATGCAAATCTAAGCCTAGTACAGTAATAAAACTGAATACAGATAAAATCTCACCCTCCGAGATGTTTCAATAAGTTTATTTCACAGACTGGCCCCTTCCCAGTCTGGGCACAATCCTTTCCCCTGGTTCAGCCCTTGTTCCAGCCCAGGTGGTAGCGAGGGGCTTTCTCATGATGGCCGCCCCCTGTGTTCTGTTCCACCCCCTTATATGGCGTTGGCATAAGGTGGGAATCTTTTGTCTCTCTGGGTCCCCACCCCCACTTCTAAATGGAAAAGCACCAAGTTTAAGATGGAGTCCGGTACCAGGTGACATGGTCACATGTCACTGTGAGACCCCCCCAAGCCTTCATTGCTCCCAGCCTGGCTCACAGGAAGGCCTGCCTGCAAACAGAGCCATCCACCGTCAATTGTCCTGGTTGATGGGAGCCATCAAGATTCCAAACCACCATTAATGGCCCACACTTTGCATAATTACAATCGGCCCTCAGAGTTATATTTCCTATTTCTAGTTTCAGATACAAGAGTGATACATTTATACAAATAGGATGACCACACTCAGTAGATTATAAGCTTTGGAATGATACCTTACAAGAGACCTTTTGCATGAAGCATATTCCAGTTACATTATATTCATACTCATTAGCATATTTTCATAAAATCATACAGCCTGCAACGTCACTGTGACTTTTAACATTCCTGGCATCCGCCGGCTCCTGGGCTGCTCTGGTGCCAAAGCAGCCCCTGAGGTAAGTCAGGGCTTTTATTAATACCACTGCACATTGAGTGGATGTTTTCAGAGAACTATCCACAATGAGTCCAAGATCTCTTTCTTGAGTAGAAACAGGTAAGTAAGGCCTGATCATTTTATATGTCTAGTTGGGATTATGTTTTCCAATGTGCATCACTTTGCATTTATCCACATCGAATTTCATCTGCCACTTTGTTCCCCAGTTTTTTGAGATCCCTTCATAATTCTTCACAGTCTGTTTTGGACTTAACTATCTTGAGTAATTTTGTATCATCTGCAAGTTTTACCATCTCATTGTTTACCTCTTTTTCAGACCTTTTATTAGTATGTTGAACAACACTGGTCCCAGTACAGATTCCTGAAGGACACCACGATTTACCTCTCTTCTTTCTGAAAACTGACCATCTATGCCTACTCTTTGTGTCCTGTCTTTTAAGCAGGTACTGATCCATGAAAGCACCTTCCCTCTTATCCCATAGCAGCTTACTTTGCTTAAGAGCCTTTGGTGAGGGGCCTTGCCAAAGGCTTTCTGAAAGTCAAGGTACCCTGCACGTACTGGATCACCCTTCTCCACATGTTTGTTGACCCCCTTCAAAAAATTCTAATAGATTAATGCAGCATGATTTCCCTCTACAAATGCCACGTTGACTTTTCCCCCAACAAATCATGTTCACCTATGTGTCTGGTACTTCTGTTCTTTACCATAGTATCAACCAATTTGTCTGGTACTGAAGTTAGGCTGTAGCTGCCAGGCTCGGTTCTGGAGACTTTTTGTTTTTAAATAAGAATTCTCTTCATCACCCCCTTGAGAACTGCGATGTTCCAGCACAGAGAGAAGTCAGATACAAACCTAAATACTCTTGCCTGAAGCTTGCAGCGTAACACAATGTTTTGTTTTTTAGAATCCAGAATCTTAACACCCAAGAACCCAAAACAGAGAGGGGCTGCTCCCTAAGGCAGCAGGCACAACTTCCACCTTGCAGGGCCCTCGAACTCAGTCTCTAGCCCAGGCCCAGATGTCTACACTGCAATTTAACAGCCCCTTAGCCCAAGCTCCACAAGCCTGAGTCAGCTGGCATGGGCCAGCCATGGGTTTTGAATTGCCGTGTAGACATATCCAAAGAGAACTAAGCTTATTCAGAAGTTTCCAAGAAGTGCTCACCATGTTGAAGGTCCAGGCCAATAAATAGGAGACACAATGATAAATACTTTCTGCCCATGTCTGTGGCATCTCAGTCCAGCCGTGTGCGGCACGGACGGGCACTGACCTGCTATGGAAATCGCTGACTCTCTCTCCTGGTCGAGTCGGGGGTTCCTGACACAGCAGGACACTTTATGGTTGGACTCTTCTGTTAGAACAATGGCAATCTCTGTTTGAAACAGGCCACCGGCCTCTTGGGATATTTTTTCAGAGGCTGATGGTGAGAGCTTCCCCTGGAGATCTCTCCACTGAGCCTCAGGCTCTGGGTACCATCCAGATGATCGACACACCACCTGGATCCCTCCATCCTGATGTCCCTCTACAGAGATGTCAGGATCGGAGCCCAAACCTACAGAAGAAATAAATAAATTTGTGATAACCCAGTAATGAGCCAAAAGCTTTATTACACTGTTATCAAAAGCCATTTCCTATCAAACTAATAATTGAATGTGAGTCCACGAGTGCAGCTGGTCACCTAATTTGGCCAGATTCCTATTTGATGTAGAGTAGAATTAATGTTAATGTCAGTGCTGTTCTATGCACAAACTTTCTCCAGTTTAGTTAACCTGGTTTAGTTAATCAAGTGCAAATCCCTTAAATCAAGACTTAAACTAAATCAATATAAGCCATTTCCAAACTCGTTTCAGAGGTTCCACCTGGATGTTTGCCCTAGTTCAGCAGTTCTCAAATTTTAGCAACCTAAGGACCCCCATTTTGATTTCAAATTTTCAGCAAACCCCCTCGCCCAACCCACTCAGCACCAGGCCCTGCTCTCACTCCACCCCTTCCCCCAAGACCCCATCCTCGCCCCACCTCTTCCTGCCCCTGCTCCACCCCTGCCCCTCCTCTTCCCCACCTCTTTCTATCCCCTCCCCTGAGCACACCCCGTCTCTGCTCCTTCCCCTCCCTCCCAGCCCCTGCTGCACACCGCTGAACAGCTGTTCCCCAGCACACAGGAAGCACTGGGAGGGAGGAGGCGGTGTTGAGGGAGGAAGGGGAAGGAGTTGATCAGTGGGGTCAGTGCACCCCCTGGAGTACCTGGGGGTCCACGGACCCAGTTTGAAAAACTCTTCACTAGTTCATTGAAACCAGTGTATGTGTATGTGTAAACAAGCCTTAAATAATTCACTAACAAAAGACTTTATTATAGGGGAATTCAGGTTGCCTTGGCAGGGCCTTGTATCCTTCCAGAATGCTGAAATGGGTAGCAGAAAACTGATACCTCTCAGAGCCAGGAAATACACTCACCAAAACAGAAACACAAACCATGGGCGGCAGGGAAAGCTGAGCCTTCCCAAACAGCCAGGATGTGGCCCAGCCACACTCCGCCCCTTCTCCCCGTCCGGCTTCTCACTCTGCAGGTGTCCGGCTCTTCCGGGGCTGCCAGCCTGCTGATGCTCTGGGGCCAGGGGGGCTGGGGCTGCTCTGCCCGGCTTCGGAGTCCTGGCACACCGGGGCCGGGAAGGCAGGGGCCTTGCTGCCCAACAGCCCAGTGCTTTGGGGCCAGGAGGGCTGCGGCCACGCTGTCTGGCCTCCCCACAGTCCAGGGCCGCGTGGTGCTCCGTGGCCGGGAGGGCTGGTCCCTTGGGCCCTCCCAATGTACTGGTCGACAGCCTGGTGCTTTGGGGCCAGGAGGGCTGTGGCCACACTGCCCAGTGTAATGGCAAAAACAACAGCCAGCAAATTTTCCTACTCCAGCCCTCCCGGCCCTGGAGCACCAGGGGTAGGAAAATTTGCTGGCTGCTGTTTTTGCCATTACATTGGCACTCCAGCTTGGAAAGGCTGGAGCTGCACTGCCCGGCCTCCCGGGGGGGGACGAGGGGTGCTAACCTGGGGCAGGGACCAGTGGCCACAATGGAAGGGGCCTGGGGGCACAGGGCAGGGGCCAAGCCCACAATGTGAGCTGGGCTCCATTGGGCACAGAGGGGATGAGGCCTCAGGTGGAAGGGGCAGGGCTGGGTCGGGGGAGAGATGGGGGCTGTCGCAAACACTTGATAAGGTCACACTGGGGATTTTTTATTACCGATGAGCTAAACTGAAATAAAATTATCTTAATTTGAAGCAAGTGTCTTGTGAATTCAAATGGATTTCTTTATTGCGGGGTCAGTCTGTGGGCAGAGAGGCCCTTAGGTTGCTTGGAAATTGCATACAGACCATCCTAGAGAGGGAAAACAATCGCCCAGGAGAGACAAAGAAGGGATGGGTGTCTGGTGCCATTTCCACTCGGGAGTCTTCACCAGAAAAGCACAGGCTAGCAGGGGTTCTCACAATAATTTTTTTGGTGGCCTAAGTGTGTGCAGTCACTCTGGTGGCCACTCTGAAAAACCCCTCTCCGACCTGCAGCCCTTAAGCAATAGCCCACCCTGAGGAAGGTGAGTCAGGAACTCACTGGCCAGCTGCAAAGTCCCAGCCTCCCCATGCCTTGGCCGGGCGGGAGCCGGGCAACTGCCCAGGGGAGTGCCTCAGTGACCGAACCCTGCTGACAAGAGCCGCCTCCCGTGCCATTCACACTGGCCCCACATGTCTCCAGAGGCACATGGAAATGACGAAAACACACATACAAGTGTGCCAGAGCTGTGGGCTATGATTGTTTGTCTTACAGAAGCAATTAGAGGTCCCAGCTGAGACTGGGTCCCCAGCGGGCTGGGCGTCATGCACACATCCTAGGAGACAGTCTGCGCTGAAGAGTTTACAGTCTCAACAGGCATGATGGAGAAAGGGTGAGCGAGGAAACAGAGGCACAGAGACTTGCCCAAATTCTTGCACAGCTCAGTAGCAAAGGAAAGACTGGAACCCTGTCCCTTGACGCTCAGTCGACGGCTCTATCCACCAGGTAACCCTGCCTCTCACGTATTGCTGGTCTAGCATATGTGCACCTGCTTCACATTCTCCAGTGAGGCTGGGTGAGCGGCCCCATAATCCTGCCAGCTCCTGAGCAGGGACAAGGGACTGGCTTTCCCGTTGATGAACACAGACCGTGCCTCTCGCCACAGACACTTCGCGGCAGGTCTGAAGGGTTGAATAAGAACCACTGGAAGGAGCTGTGCACAGTTTAACTGATGGGCAGGGAGGCTAAACTCTTCCACTACTTTCACTTGCAAAGGTAATTTTAGAAACATATTTGTAATCCCCTTGGGCTTTAGAGAAGCCCCTTTAACACCTGCCTCAGGCAGAGGAAGGGCTGGGTGTTCCAGAGGGAGGAGGGTGGAGAGAGGGAGAGGACAGGGGCGTAGGCGCCGACTCCGTGGGTGCTGCGGGGCTGGAGCACCCATGGAGAAAAATTAGTGGGTGCACCCACGGGCAGCCAAGCCCCAGTGGCAGGCGGTGGGCTACAGGACCCTGTATATCAACCACGGTTACCCTGTGGGTGCCAGACATGAGGCCAGACATTAGTGTGAGGAGGATCAGCTATTGTTCGGCCCCAGGGGTGCACAAGAGAGTTGTAATAAACACAACATATTCATATCACCCAACTTTTTAGGCGTGTTTGTGTATTTTATTAACCCCGTAAATGTAACCCATGAATGCTACCCCAGACTCCAAAGAGTCACAACACTCTTCGAGACAATCTGAGTATTTGTGTGGATTTTAGAGCCCTTAGAAAAAACAGTCAACTAGAATAAACCTTCACCAGAGCAGAGCTACTGCCCCTCTGTAATGAGATAAATCAGGTGTCATCTCACAATGAATCTTTGATCCACTTATGACCCTATTGAAGACATCAAAGTATCACAACAAGTTACTGACCTGCCACCTGTAGTTCCAATAAAGCGTCTTCATAAGCCACTCTAGACTGAAAAAAACACTTGTACTGTCCATCGTCGGAGGGTCGGATATCGCGTATTCTCAGGGAAACACTCCCATCCGTGATGTGGTCTTTTCAGAGCTCAGTCCTTCCTTGATATTCTGGCATCTGCTCCCCACACTGATCCTGCCCATCGTGGTACAGATGCACAACTGCAGAGTACGGGGACCTGAACCATCTCACCTCCATGCTCTGAGCATCCATCCTGGGGGAAAGGTGGCAGGGCTGGTACTTCTCTGGAGCTGTTATCTGTCCCACAAGAAATTACGCCCCATCATTTGTATATCCTGCAGGAGATGGGGTAACCCTCCCCCACGGAGTAGATTACAGTCCGGAGCCCACAAAGATACATATAGAACGGATCGATACTGTGAAGTTCCACTCCGTATGCTTTATGAAAATAGGCTTATGAATCTGAAAATGACATAGCTGGAATGTGCTTTATGCAAAAGGTCTCTTGTAACATATCACTGAAAAAGTTATAATGTGCTGCATTTGATTTTCCTATTTGTATGCATCTATCGTTCTTATAGAAATATGAGGTATGAACTTGTATTACTGGTGTAGTCAGACCAGGTGAGGGCAGTCAATGGGGCATCAGGAACTTGGTGACTGCCATTGACAGGACAATTGGCTGTAAATGGCCTGGTTTACCTTAAAGCCTTCCTGTGTATGGGTCAGGCAACCTAGGAAGAATGGAGACTGGGGTCTTACACAGACATGTGACCATGTCACCTGATACTGAAATCCATCTTGAAGCGGGTACTTTTCCAGAGTGGGGGTGGGATTCCAAACAAGGGTTTCCCCGCCTTAGGGAAATTCTATATAAGGCGGGGGAAGTAAACAATGAGGGTCTTCATCTGGCTTAAGAGATGGCCTCCCCACCCCAAGGAGATACCTGAAAGTATCTGGAAACAAAAGAACTGTGACTACAGGGGTGGGAGAGAACAGGCTGGACCCAGGTCAGAAAAGGCAACTGACCTGGGAAGCATTTTACTTGAAATAACATCGAGGGTGAGAAGTTATCATCTGTAACTGATTTCTTAGTGTATTAAGCTGAGCCGTGCGTGTTTTGGTTTATCTTGCATTATGATTTACTTTGTTCTGTCTGTTATTACTTAAAACCACTTAAATCCTACTTTTTATACTTAATAAAATCGTTTTTGTTTATTAATAAACCCAGTGCAAGTAATTGTTACCTGGGGGAAAAACAGTTGTGCACGTCTCTCTTTCAGTGATATAGAGGGTGAACATTTTATGAGTTTACCCTGTATAAGCTTTATACAGAGTAAAATGGATTTATTTGGGGTTCAGGCTCCCAGAAAGGCTGAACACTGGGCGCTGGGAAAGTCCCTGTTAACTGAGAAGCCCCACGGCTGAGTGAATCTCAGTTTCTGTGAACTGCAGAGGGGCGTGGCCCAACCTCTGAGTCTGGGCTGGAGCCGAATTGGAGTGTCTGGCTCAGCAAGACAAGAGTGGAGGGGCACCCGTTCTGGCAGGAGGGTTGTTCTCTGTGGTACCCCAGAGCATCAGGTGACAGTCTCCAGGGGGTCTCTGTGACCGAACCCATCACAGATACTATCTAGGGAGAGGGTGCAGAATAGACAGAATATTCATGATGTTAATTTGATAGTCCCCAAATACGGCATGTGGTTGCCATATCTGTCACCCAGAGTTCACAGGTGAATGTTATACACTGTCCCTATCATCGCTGAACAGGGCTGAACACTTCTCACAAGCACCTTGGGTATAATGGGTAATGGGGAGGGGGGGCTGGTTCTCTGACACACCGAGGACTTTTCATGCTGCTCCAGTGCAGTGCCCTCCCTGACTGCTGTAAGGATGGTGTAAGGGCCAGCAGGATGTGAAAAGAGATCATTGCCACTGTGCAGGTAAAGTCAGAAGTCAGATAATGAAGAGGGAGAAGGAGGCAGATAGAAAAGTGCAGGGGGCAGAGAACCAGCCATTGTGGAACTGAACAGAAAGGGGGGGTCTCTGGGCAGAGACTCAGCATCCAGAGCGACAAAGAGAGCTGGTTAAATTAGCAGAATGGAAACCACAGCAGGAGGGAACCAAAATGTCTGTGTAGCTGTGGGGGCAGCTCCGGGGGTGCCATGGGATACGATAAGACTTTCACTGAGGGCACAGAATGAAGAAGGCCTCACTCTCACCCCTAGACGGCTGTGCCTAGTGCAGTGTGAATGACTTGTGGGTTTTAATTTCATAACTGGGGAGTTGGGAAGTCATGATTTGTTTGTGGCTGAAGAGTCTGATCTGTGACTTACATGGTCCAGCGGTGTAGTGTAGCGGAATTGTGTAGTGTCCCTTTAAATAGTTTGTGAGCCCAGTAACGGCGCTCACCATGTTCTATGTCTTAGAAGCCTCCAGTCAGAGCAGCAGCGTGTGTATAACTAGGCCTGACTAGATTGTGTATAGATAAACACCATCACTAGGACCCAGCTGTGCTCTGTGGTTTATGGTCGTTGTGTAAAGAGCAAAAGACCAGGGCTGGATTTAGGGGCAGGCGACCCAGCCAATCACCTGGAGTGCCAGGATTGGTGGGCGCCAGGCTCGGGGGGTGCCAGGCTTGGGGTCCTGTGTCTGTTAGTGACAAAAGGGAAAACAGAATGTTTGAAGTGAAATGTTTCAAGTATAGATGTGAGTACATTCCAGTTATTCCTACAATTAAAAATTTTCTTTGAGGAAACTTTTTTTTTTTTTGCTTATATAGGCATGAATAGATACAGATGTACAGATCCTAGCATGCCCATTTATTGTCTTATATGACAGGGATAAATCATGCATGCAAATCGTGCATCAAAGCCATGAAATGGGCTACAAATACAATAAAAGAAAAGTATTCAAAAATTTAACAAATGGAAGGGGGGGGCAATAAAGAAACGCTCCTCGCCGAGGGCACCATTTGGTCTAGGGCTGGCCCTGCAAAAAGCAGACGTGGTTTACGAGACAAGGCAGGGAAGCGAGGTGGATGGTGATGACCAGCAAGAGAACATCAGCAAACCCAGCGAGGAGCCCAGAGCTCCTACCTGACACCAGACTGTGAACCTGTAGAGCGAGGCAGAGAGCGACGTAGCCGGGCAGAGCGGAGCTCACTGTGGAGCCGGGAGAGAACGAGGGAACCTTCCCCATCATCGTAGCTGGGTCTGGGGAACAGGAGAAATAACCAACCAGATGGTGAGTGAGTGGGACGCGGTGACAGCGACACAGGGCAGTGGGGAGGAGGTAACAAGCACCAGAAGGGAAGGGATTTCCCCCACAGGTCTCGCCTGCCTGGCTCCGAGCAGGGTCAGATGTCACTGGGCCAGCAGCCGGTCCATACCACACTCACACCATGGCTGCACCTGTGGAGATGTCTGGTGTAATTTAGATTGCAATAGGACATCTACACTGAACACATCACCGGCCACTGACAGTGCCAGGGGGCATGAGGTGGAGCGACATGGTGCATCAACTATGAGAGAGGGACCGAGAGACTTTGTCCGTTGGACCATATGAACTGGAGCCATAAACTCACTGAACGTTAAATCTCACCAAAAGAGGGTCAATCCATCCTCATCATCGTATTCACTCACTATACTCCACACCTGAACATAGCCATTATATGAACAACATGCCCTCATATCTCAATGTCTGTCCTTTGACCCGTTAACCTTTTACCCCCAGTCGGGGATATTGCAGATTATGTATTCCTTAGCCACCCGATCTTAAACCGAACTTCGCAGCCCTTGATAATCTGTACGTTATTCCCTGATAACCTGAAACTTCTGTGCTTAAATTCTGTACTGTTCACTTTTTTAAAAAACATCATCTTAATAAAAATTTTAAATCTGTAAACTCTCCAGGGCAAGGATGGTTCCTCACTACTGGTGTGTCCAGGGCACAGCACAATGGGGCCCGCTGTGACGATGTGACGCAGCAGGGAGGGGGGAGTGTTGACCTGGGAATGTGCCCTGGGGACGGGAGACCTGAGAGCCTGTCACCTGAGCCAGGAGGGGGAGGGGGAGGTAACACCTCTGCCCAGGAATGTGGATGGAGGCTGCAGCAGGGAACCTGCTCGGTGGGTTTAGTTTCAGTTTGGGGCTGGGTGGAGGAACACAGGGAACCCCAGGGCTGGGGTCTAAGCTCCCTGCTCCCCCAGAAGGACTTCACTGAGGGGTCCTGGGTGTACCCACAAGCTCTGTTTTGGACTGTGTTCCTGTTGTCCAATAAACCTTCGGTTTTACTGGCTGGCTGAGAGTCTCAGTGAATCCCAGGAAGAGGGGTGCAGGGCCTGGACTCCCCCACACTCCGTGACAACTGGTGGCAGCGGTGGGATCTACTGCACCCCGTGAACGGCGCTTCCTGCAGTAAGTGACTGGGGAACAGTAAAACGAAGGGGGATTGACGGGGACCAGGCGTGCTGAAGATTCAGAGAGAGAGACGGTTTCAGGGGGCGGTTAACCCCTGGGAGTGTGTCACCAGAGAGAAGGACTTTTGCAGTAACAGGGTCCCCCGGGGGATTGCAGCGAGCGGTCCCAGGGGCGGAGGAGTCTGCAACTCGACCCTGGCAAAGAGGTGGTGACCTCAAGAAGGACTGGCACACTAGGGGCTTTTCCTGGAAACCGTGGACAGCTGCCCGGCCTGCGAGTGGCCAGCCGGGAGATGTACGCTAAACGCCTTAAGAGCGACCTGGTGGAGCTGTGCAGGCAGAGGGGGCTGCGCGTCGGGAGGTCCACCAAGGAACAGCTGATTGCCCAGCTGGAGGAGAGGGATCGCTTGGATGACCCGATCCCTGTCCCTGAGGGAAGCCGCCCGGCGGACGCAGCGTGGGCCCTGGGGCCTGACCAGGCTGGGAGGGGTCAGACTGCTGCCCAGGACACCCCGAGACCCTTCCTACCTATGCCTGGGGGAGGGGTTGTGGGAAGCCCAGCGAATACCGAGGGCCCCCTGACCCCAGCAGCCAGCAGGGGATCCTCCCAGCGGAGCTCCCCATCCCTGGAGCGGATGCGGCTGGAATGGGAGAGGGAGAGGAAAATGAGGGAGCTGGAGGATCATGAAAAACAACGTCAACATGAGGAGAAACAACGTCAACATGAGCAGGAGGAGAAGGAGAAACAACGTCAACATGAGCAGGAGGAGAAGGAGAGGGAGCGTCAGGAGAAGGAGAGGGAGCGTCAGGAGAAGGAGAGGGAGCGTCAGGAGAAGGAGAGGGAGCGTCAACATGAGCAGCAGGAGAAGGAGAAACAAAGACAGCATGAACTGGAGCTGGCCAGGCTGAGGAGCAGTGGGGCCCCGGCTGCGGTGAGTGAGGGGGGACCCAAGACTGCAAGGAGCTTTGATAAGTGCTTCCTGGCCCAGCGGAAGGAGGGGGAGGACATAGATAGCTTCCTGACGGCCTTTGAGAATGCCTGCGAGCTGCACAGGGTTGACCCTGCAGACAGGCTCCAGTTCCTCACCCCCTTACTGGACCCCAAAGCCGTGGAGGTCTACAGCCGGATGACAGGGGCAGAGGCAGGGGACTATGAACTGTTCAAACAGGCTCTGCTCCGTGAGTTTGGGCTGACCCCCGAGATGTACCGGAGAAGGTTCCGGAGTCAGCGTAAAACGCCTGAGGTCACCTACCTACAACTGGTCAACAGGATGCAGGGATATGCCCGCAAGTGGACAGCGGGGGCCCAAACTAAAGAGGACCTGCTTGACCTGTTTGTACTGGAGCACCTGTATGAACAGTGCCCTTCCGACCTGAGGCTGTGGCTGGTGGACAAAAAGCTCGCGAACCCCCAGCATGCAGGGCAGCTGGCCGACGAGTTTGTGAACAGTCGGTCAGGGGGTAGCCGGGAGGAGTCCCAAAAGAACAGGCCCCCCCCGATGCAGAGAGAGAGTCACCATGGGGCCTCCCAGCGGGGAAATAGGGAGAACCCCCTCCAAAGGGGAACGCCTGGTGTCGGGCCCCTCCGACCCGTTCGAGGGGACCAACGTGACCTGAGCTGCTATCACTGTGGCCAGAGAGGCCACGTACGGGCCCAGTGCCCCGGGCTCAGGGACAAACTGAGCAGACCCAACCTACCCAGGGTTAACTGGGTAGGGACTCAGCTGGACGAGGGGCAGGCGACCCAGGAAAGGGGGGCTACCAGTTTGCCACCTGCTCAGGAGGGAAGAGTACCCCCAGCCAGCCCCGCCAGAGGGCTGGAGGCTCTGGACTCAGGGTGCTCGGTTTACAGGGTGGGTGCGGGGCTGTCCCTCCGGAGAGAGTGCCTTGTTCCCCTGGAGGTGGATGGGAGGAAGGTCAATGGATACTGGGATACGGGCGCGGAGGTGACGCTGGCCCGGCCCGAGGTGGTGGCCCCAGATCGGGTGGTGCCCAACACCTACCTGACCCTGACGGGGGTGGGCGGGACCCCATTTAAGGTGCCCGTGGCAAGGGTACACCTGAAATGGGGGACCAAGGAGGGCCCCAAGGATGTGGGGGTACACCACCATTTGCCCACTGAAGTTTTGATGGGGGGAGACCTAGAGGACTGGCCAAGCGACCCCCAGACCGCCCTGGTTGTGACCCGTAGCCAGAGCCGGCGAGGGGCACTGCGACCTGACCCTGGGGAGGGTACCACACTGGAGGCGCGAGACCCTACTCGGGTGGGGAGGGAGCGCCGAGGGGCACGGCTCAGAGAGGCTGCGGCCTCAGACCTGGCCACGGAGGGGGAACCGGGCCCCATCCCTTCCCCAGCCGCTGAGTTCCAGGCCGAGTTGAGGAAAGATCCCTCCTTGCAGAAGCTCAGGGACCTGGCCGACCTCAGTGAGGGACGGACCATGAGGAGAGGCTGCCAGGAGAGGTTCCTGTGGGAGAAGGGGTTCCTGTACCGAGAATGGGCTCCCCCAGGGGAAGGGGAGTCCTGTGGGATCAGGAGGCAGCTGGTGGTCCCCCAGAAGTACCGCCGCAAGCTCCTGTCCCTGGCCCATGACATCCCCCTCGCAGGGCACCAGGGAATCCGGCGCACCCGGCAGAGGTTGCTACAGAACTTTTACTGGCCCGGGGTCTTTACCACGGTCCGGCAGTATTGCCGATCCTGTGACCCCTGTCAGAGGGTGGGGAAGGCCCGGGACAAGGGGAAAGCGGCGTTGAGACCTTTGCCCATCATAGAGGAGCCTTTCCAGAAGGTGGCCATGGACATCGTGGGGCCTCTCAGCAAGACGACCCGGTCGGGGAAGAAATACATTCTGGTGGTGGTAGATTTCGCCACCCGCTACCCCGAGGCAGTGCCCTTAGCTTCCATTGAAGCAGACACCGTGGCAGATGCGCTCCTGACCATTTTCAGCCGAGTGGGGTTCCCCAGGGAAGTCTTGACAGACCAAGGCTCCAACTTCATGTCGGCCCTGCTCCGGTGCTTGTGGGAGAAATGTGGGGTCCGGCATGACTGGGCCTCAGCGTATCACCCCCAGTCCAATGGGCTGGTGGAGAGGTTTAACGGGACGCTAAAGATGATGCTGAAAACCTTTATGAACCAGCACCCGCAGGATTGGGACAAGTACTTACCTCACCTGCTGTTCGCGTACAGGGAGGTGCCCCAGGAGTCTACCGGATTTTCGCCTTTCGAACTGTTATATGGAAGGAGGGTGAGGGGCCCCCTGGACCTGATGAGAGACGAGTGGGAGGGGAAGGCCACTCCCGATGGAGAGTCAGTGGTGGAGTATGTCCTGACCTTCCGAGAGAGACTGGCTGAACTCATGGGCCTGGCCAGGGAGAATCTGGCCAGAGCCCAGAGGAAGCAGAAGGTCTGGTATGACCGCACGGCGCGGGCCCGTGCCTACGCCACCGGGGATCAGGTGATGGTTCTCATCCCCGTGAGAAAGAACAAACTACAGGCCGCCTGGGAGGGCCCGTTCAAGGTCGTCAAGCAGCTCAATGAGGTAAACTATGTGGTGGAGCTGTCGAACCGGGCCCACCACCGCCGGGTGTACCATGTGAATATGATGAAGCCATATTATGCCAGGGGGAATGTGGTGTTAGCTGTGTGTGGTCAGTGGGAGGAGCAGGGAGATGACCCTTTAGTAGATCTATTCCCTGGGACCAGAGCTGGTTCCCCCCTGGAAACAATCCCCCTCTCGGATCAGCTCACCCCTGCCCAGCAAGCCGAGGTCAGGGGGGTGCTGCATCCGTACCGACAGCTGTTTTCCAACCAGCCTGGACGCACTAATCTGACTGTCCACCGGGTGCAGACAGGGTCGCACCCGCCGATAAGATGCTCCCCCTTCCGAGTCACAGGGAAAACTGCTCAGGACCTGGAAAGAGAGGTCCGGGACATGCTGGCTTTGGGGGTGATCCAGCCATCGGCCAGCCCTTGGGCCTCGCCGGTGGTGCTGGTCCCCAAAAAGGATGGGTCAGTCCGGTTCTGTGTGGACTATCGGAAGCTCAATGCCATCACTGTATCGGATGCCTACCCCATGCCCAGGCCGGACGAGCTCCTAGACAAGCTGGGAGGAGCTCGGTACCTTACCACCATGGACCTTACAAAGGGCTACTGGCAAGTGCCGCTGGATGCAGATGCCCGGCTGAAATCGGCCTTTATCACCCCTCTGGGGCTCTATGAGTTTCTGACCCTGCCTTTCGGCCTCAAGGGAGCGCCGGCCACCTTCCAGCGCCTGGTGGACCAGCTCCTGAGGGGGATGGAGAGTTTTGCCGTGGCGTATATTGACGACATCTGTGTCTTTAGCCAGACCTGGGAGGACCACGTGTCCCAGGTTAGACAAGTGCTGGACCGACTCCAGGGGGCTGGGCTGACTGTCAAAGCGGAGAAGTGCAAGGTGGGGATGGCTGAAGTATCTTACCTGGGCCATCGGGTGGGGAGCGGCCGCCTAAAGCCGGAACCGGCCAAGGTGGAGGTGATCAGAGACTGGCCCGCTCCCCACACCAAAAAGCAGGTCCAAGCCTTTATTGGGATGGCAGGATACTACCGAAGATTTGTGCCCCACTTTAGCGCCATAGCCACCCCCATCACTGAGCTATGCAAGAAGGGGAAGCCAGACAAGGTGGTCTGGACCGAGCAGTGCCAGGAGGCTTTCCGGGCGCTGAAGGAGGCTCTGGTCAGTGGCCCAGTTCTAGCAAACCCAGACTTTGACAAGCCCTTTGTGGTGTTCACCGACGCCTCCGACACGGGACTGGGGGCGGTGCTAATGCAGGAGGATGAAAAGGGGGAGAGACACCCCATCGTGTACCTGAACAAGAAGTTGCTACCCCGGGAGCAACACTACGCGGCCATCGAGAAGGAGTACCTGGCCATGGTGTGGGCCCTCAAGAAACTAGAGCCCTATCTCTTCGGGCGACACTTCACCGTGTACACCGACCACTCTCCCCTGACCTGGCTGCACCAGATGAAAGGAGCCAACGCCAAGCTCCTGAGGTGGAGCCTGCTCCTGCAGGATTACGACATGGACGTGGTCCACGTGAAGGGAAGTGCCAACCTGATAGCGGATGCGCTGTCCCGGAGAGGGGGCCCCGAACTTCCCCAGGTCACTGGTCACAGTGACCCCGCTCAGTTCAGTCTCGAAGGGGGGAGAGATGTGACGATGTGACGCAGCAGGGAGGGGGGAGTGTTGACCTGGGAATGTGCCCTGGGGACGGGAGACCTGAGAGCCTGTCACCTGAGCCAGGAGGGGGAGGGGGAGGTAACACCTCTGCCCAGGAATGTGGATGGAGGCTGCAGCAGGGAACCTGCTCGGTGGGTTTAGTTTCAGTTTGGGGCTGGGTGGAGGAACACAGGGAACCCCAGGGCTGGGGTCTAAGCTCCCTGCTCCCCCAGAAGGACTTCACTGAGGGGTCCTGGGTGTACCCACAAGCTCTGTTTTGGACTGTGTTCCTGTTGTCCAATAAACCTTCGGTTTTACTGGCTGGCTGAGAGTCTCAGTGAATCCCAGGAAGAGGGGTGCAGGGCCTGGACTCCCCCACACTCCGTGACACCCGCATCTTGGTTGGGCCATTTAGGAGTTACTGTAATATAAATAAATAAATAAGAAAGGAGGTATTAAGGAGAGCAAGTGAGTGCACGCAATGCCTCTGAGCGTGGTAGGAATGGCCCCTTATTGCTGTAGGAGAAAGCAGCGCCATCTCCCAGCCACACCTGTCTTGGGTGAGGGCATGGGCAGCAGGTATCACAGGCCAGGGGAGGCTCAGCCTCCCCAAACAGCCCAGCCTGCCCAGCCCAGCCCATGCTCTGCCCCCAGCCCCCACCTGCCTGCTTCCAGTTCCCTCTTTTCCGCTGGGACTTGGGCAGGGGCAGCCAGCATGTGGCTGGGACTGGGGGCAGCTGGGGCCGGTACAAGCACCGGCCTATGGCCAGGACTCAGGGTGGTGCTCCGGGGCAGGGGGTGGCTGGGGTGTCCTGGGACTGGGGGGCCAGTGGCTATGGTGGGGGGGCACCGGCAGGGAGGGGGGCGGGGACTTGGGCAGAATGGGAGAGGCCCAGGGCTAGGGTCCTGCAACGGGCAGGTCACGTGCTGCCCATAGGTGAGGGCTCTCGGAGGATCTCCCAAAGAGCAAATCAGCCCCCGGCCCCAGTGATTTTACATGTCAGTGACCCACCCAACATCTCCAGTGCTGGTGCAATGTCAGGGTTGAATTAGGATCAAGGTCACCACATCTCTGTGGCCCCTCAGCTCCGCAACGTTTAAACAATTCTAAAGTGAGATTCCCAGAGGCGGTCTGGTCTGTGCTCCTGTCTCTGAGAGCCGGTAACACGGCTTCGGTGCCTATGCCTGTCGGGTCCTTAGGCTTCCTAGGTGTGTCTGCAATCTGCGGGTACCGGGCGTAGGCGTGCCCAAGTGACTGCATACGCTGGGCATCACCTCTGGCTGGTTGGGGGCTCACGGGAGGGCTCGTGGGTCTCTTTTTGGAGTCTTTTTCCTACGTTCACCCTCTGGAGGGAGAAGGCTGGGGCGCTGGCACGCATGGCCAAGGAGACTTGGGACCAGGTCAGCCGCCTCTTGGATGGCTTCCTCCATAAGGAGAAGTTTCGATTTTAGTTCCTGGTCTTTTCAGGATCTGTGTGAAGGGGTGTACGACCCCTCGTTAGGCCACCAGGGACAGACCAGTCGCTGCAGGCCTCAGAAGGCCACGTCCCCTCAGCCTTGCTGCACCCGCTCCCAGTGGAAGCGACAGATAAAAGGAGGCGGCCCAGCCCAGCCTGGGCCGGCTGAGGAGGAGGAAGGACGTGTGTTGCAAGCTCCTGCAGAGAGGCTGGAGGCTCCCCAAGCAGTGGGAACCTGAGACCCGGACTGCACTGTGAGCGGCCAGGCAAGCGCAGAGGTTGACAGGGATGCTGAGCTGCGGCGAGCCGAGAGGTGTATGAGAAGCGCCCTGGGGTAGGAAGTGACCCAGGGAACGTAGTAGGAGCTGATGGTTCATCCCTTAACGTGCAATTCCCTGGCTTCATCGGGCCCTGGGTCGGCACCCGGTGGAGCTGGATGGGCCCGGGTGACCCTGCCACTCCCCCACTTCCCGCTAGGTTTGGCTACTGTTTGTTCTGCCCGGCCCAGAGGGCCAGAACCCCAACGGTGGTTGCCTCCTCCAGCCAGGATGCTCAGGGGCCACAGACTGTTTGTTTGTTTGTTTGTTTTGCCCCCCCGGGGGCGATGAACTGACTATTTGTTCTGCCCAGCCCAGAAGGTCAGGAACCTGAACTGTTACTGTCGGCCACGGGCAGGAGGCTCGGAGGCTACAGACTGCTTGTTCTACCCTGCCTGCGGGTTGATATTTGCTCAGCCCTGCCAGGGATCCTGAGACCCCACGGTTGCAATTATTTGATCCCACAGGGAGTCCAGACACGTGTGTGACGGCATGGGGGGCGGGTGGAACCTGGGCTTGGGGACGCTAGCCCCTGGCCTGGCCCATCCCTTCTGCCTCAGGCTCTTCCCCTCCCACCAGAGCCCAGAGCCCCACCCTGCACGGCCACCACCACCTCCCCCCACCCCCGGGCTGCCTGAGTGCCCCCAGCCCCGGAGAGCCAGGCGGGTGGCGCAGCCCTGCTCCCGCAGCCCCGGAGCACCAGGCAGTGGGGTGGGTGGCGTGGCCCCCCTACCCCAGTCCCAGAGCACGGGCAGTTGGGCAGGCAACATGGTCCCCCTCCTCCAGCCCTGGAGCACCAGGTGGGCACCTCCCCTTAGCCCCAGAGCACCCCCTCAGCCCCGGAGTGCCGGGTGGGAGGGCAGGCAGCATGCCCCCCCACCAGCACCAGAGCACAGGCCGGCCCCCACTAGCCCCAGCCTGGGGCCCTGGCCATGGGGGGAAGAGCCCCCCACAGCACAGCACCAGGAAGCAGGAAGAGGCCTGGGGGTGGAGCGTCAGTGGGGCCATGCAAGGCTGTTTGGGGAGGCTCAGCCTTTCCCGGCCTTCGATACCCACTACCTCTGTGTGAGGAAGTGTGCGACCTCCACACTGGATCTATGAGCGTGGCCCCCTTTGACAAACAGCCCCCCCCATCACAATCTGACGTTCAGTTGGTGAGAGAAACCCACTAAAACGTGAGTCTACAATTCCCTGGTCCTCTTTGCTCCTAGACTTAGGGCTAGGTTCAGAAAGATTTAGGCGCTTTTCGTCAGTAAAACTTTCGTTGGCCCAGGGTGTGTTTTTTTCAAACTCTTGACCGACACAAAAGTTGTACTGATAAAAGTGAAGCGTAAACACAACCCTGGAATGTGACTCACAAAAGCCAGCACGCTACGCATGGACCTGCCTACGCTGACAATGGGAGGTGCCAGCCACAGCCAGGAACCCTCTTTGGAGATACCCGCATCTGTTGGGTTTGCAAGAAGCCAGGGGAAACGACACGTCCCTCCCACCTTTGTAGCCCCCTGGTTAGAGCACTCACCTGGGACGTGAGCGACCCAGGTGACAGCCCCCCTCTGCCTGAGGGTGAGAAGGGATTTGGACAGGGATCCGCTCTTTTCAGGAGCGTGCTCTGAGCACTAAGCTATGGGATACTGTGCTGTGAGGCCCCGTCAGTCTGTCCTAGTGAAGCTGTTGCCCTCTGGATAAATAATTAAAGCTGAATTGGAGCAGGGGGACTGGACTCTGGTCTCCCACCTTGTGGGTGGGTACGCTAACCACCCTCCGATAGCGTCAGTCTCATGCGTGTGTTTTCTTGTGCTCTCTCCCTCTCCTTCAAAGAGTGATCTGGGCCAGAGCCTGAGAGAGGGAACATAAACATGAGTAGGACCCGCTTGCCGGGGGGTTACAGCACTGACCAGCGTCCAGGCCTGTGTCTCCAGCGCAGCTTTAACTGGAGAGACAGAGAACGCCTCACATCAGCATAGCCCCATGGTTCGAGCACCCTCCTGAGTCACCAGCTGCCCGGGGGGGCCTCTTACCATAACCCAGCTGTGGCTCTGAGGCCCCAGCCCCGTCTGGAACCAGGTCGGGGGAAGAGCCGTGCAGACAGCTGTGGGGAGCTTCAGACCCTCCACCTGCCCTGGGCCGGGGGATGGAGAATGGGGATATGGGCTGGGGGCTGTTCTCAGGCCCGCCCAGCCTGGGCACACGGGGGGTCTGTGGCTCCCCAGCCCTGCTCCGGCTTCCAGCTTGGCTGGGGGGCAGGGCCTTGAGGGAAAGAGGCGGGGCAGGGGTGGGGCCATGGAGGGAGCAGGAGCTCCTGGCAACTTACAAATGTAGATTTTTTGTTTTGTTCCAGAACTGCACTCAAAAGGAAAACAGTGTAAACGTTTAGCGCCTACAAGGCCACCGGACGTTGAGAAGAGGCGTTCGCATGGCACTTTTGCAGCCAGCATTGCATGGTAGTTATGTGCCAGGGATGCTAAACATTCGTATGCCCCTGCATGCTTTTGCCACCATTCCAGAGGACATGCTTCCATGCTGATGACACTCGTTAAAAAAAAGTAATGTGTGAATTAAATCGGTGACTCAGCTCCTTGGGGGAGAATTGTCTGTCTCCTGCTCTGTTTTACCTGCACTCTGCCACAGATTTCATCTCCTAGCCATCTCGGATGATGACCCAACACGTGGTGTTCGTTTTAAGAACACTTTCACTGCAGATCTGACAAAAGGCGAAGAAGGACCAATGTGAGATTTCTAAAGATAGCCATAGGACTTGACCCAAGAGTTAAGAGTCTGAAATTGGACTCCAAAATTTGAGCGGGATGAGGTGTGGCGCATGCTTTCAGAAGTCTGAAAAGAGCAACACGCCAATGTGGAAACGACAAGATCCAAACCACCGAACAAGAAAATCAACCTTCCGCTGGTGACATCTCAATCTGTCATCAACATGGGCGCATGACCTCTGGAATGGTGGTTGAAACGCGAAGGGACGTATGATTCTTCAGCACATCTGGGCTGTCAATATGCTGTGATGCCAGCTACAACAGTGCCCTGTGAATGCCTGGTCTCCCTTTTAGGTGACACTGTAAACGAGAAGTGGGCAACATGAGCTCCTGCAAATGTCAACAAACCTGTTTGTCTGAGCGACTGGCTGAACAAGTAGTAGGACTGAGTGGGCTTGTGGCCTTTCAAGTTTTTCATCGTTTTATCTTTGAATGCAGTTATTCCACTTCTGTTAGGTGTGAAAAATGCAGATTTTTCTTCCCCATAATTACAGCACTTACTCCTAGACGACATTTGCTGACTGGCTTTAGCAAGAATCATGAAAAATGGGCCTTCACACAGTTAGCACTGACTGTCAGCCCCTGCCATGTCGTGATACCGTTCAAAGCCCCATACACTGGTTTGAGGAAGGTATTTTAGTGCTTGTAGGCCCGGAATGTATTCAGCTGATTTTTAGAGCCCGTTAGACTTTTGGTATGTTTTTCAAAAGCATCTGTTTAAAATAATGTAGGTCTGGGATCGGGCACCTGACAACACAGATGGGGGCCTAGTGGGTTGTTCAAAACAGGTTAGGCACCAGGGGCTAACTCCACAAAAATATTGAGGTGGGCTTGGCTGCTACTTTCACTTTAGCTACCTAAATCTGACACTGAGATGCTGCCGATCCTCAACCCCCCCACAGCTACGGCCTAAATGTAAGGGGACTGTTGCCCCCTTACTAACAGTCAGTGGGGGTGTTTTGGTTGGCTAGCTCCCAGTCCTAAAAGGGGGAAGGGTCAATGGGAAACCAGGACCCTGAGACTGATAGTCCCCAGGAACAATGGGGAGAGGCCAACGCTCCAGGTCAGCCTGAATGACAGGGCGGGCAGGCTAATGAGGGAGTCAGGAGGCCAGGGGAGTCCCGTCCTCCATGTGAGCTGGATTTGCCTGGGTCAGACAGACAGAGTGGGGCCGAGCTAAGGAGAAAGCAGGGGCCCGAGCTGAGCTGGGGGGAAGAGCTGTGCCGATCCAGAGGGGCCAGTAAAGCAGCCCAGAGACAGCAGACCTGTCCTGGGAGCAACCAGAGCCCGAGGGGCCAGAGAAGCAGCCCAGGGAGCGGGAGGCAGAGCAGCAGCCGGGCAGAGACCGAGTGGTGGGGCTGGGGCGGGAGCCGTCCGGAGCTGGGTGTGGTGAGCAGCTGGGGAGAGCAAGGGGGACCCTGGGGAGCGGGCCCCGCACAGGGAGACGTCTCAGCCCAGAGGCTCTGCAGGCCAGGCTTGGATTGTAACCCCGACAGGGCGGGGGCGACACTGGGCAGAAGGGTCCTGCCACTTCGAGCCTGAGAGCGTGTGGCCACCACCAGAGCGAGTGTCCAACCCACAGCATCTCTGCAGCACGGCCAGGGCCAGAGAAGGGGCCTGGGACCTACAAGGAGCAGGCTGTGAACTGCCCTGACGTTCCAGAGACGCTGTTTGTGATGTTCCCTGCCACAGAGCGGGGTGATGTGTTTCCTTTCACCTTTCCCATTTTCCCTTATTCTTTTTAAAATTAATTGTTGATTAAATAACTTGCATTTGCTTTAAATTGTATGTAGTGGTCAGTGGGTCAGAGAAGTGCCCAGTGCAGAGAGTACCCCGGAGTGGGGACACCCTAGCCCCTGTCCTAGGTGACTACCACAGGGTTGGGGGTCGAGCCCCCCAGGACTCCTGCGCCCAGCCTTGTTGGGGTTACGAGGACTCTGCCAGACAGGAGAGCGGAAGGGGAGTCCTCGAGGGCAGGGAGGCCACTGGGTAAAGGAAGTGGGAGCGAGGACTCAGATCCTTTCGCTAGCCCACTTCACCGGGGTCGTGCAGAAGCTCGGAAAGTTCCCCACAAGAGCGGGACTATTCCCCCGCTTACAGGAAGAAGGAGGTGCCTGAAAGTAGGACCCACAAAACTCAGCGTGCGAGGCATCTCCACACCGACGCTAACCAACGGGAAAGGCCGATGGGAGGGGTGTGCCCTGAGCCCCACCCCTCTCTGGATCTCAGGTTACGAGGTCTGGCTTGGAGAGAGGTACCTCCCCTGGCTCCCGCCCGCCCAGCTTTCCCCCACCCCCTGCCCTGCCCTCCCCTGCCCTGGCCGTACCTGGCTCCAGCCCGGCCCTGCCGCGGGGTGGGACCAATACTGCTGCCAAGGCCGTCACGAGGGAGGTGTGGGCCCGGGGCAAACCCCCCCTCCGCCCCAGACCCCGCCCCACTCCACCCCTTCCCCCAAGACCCTGCCTCCTTCCACCCCTGAAGCAGCAAGAATAATCCCATACATTGCATTGATGGTGACTTATTTGCCTGATTTGAAACGAGACCTAAAGGACCTGAGTTTCCTCGCTGTCGATAGCCCCCCGCTTGGCCAACCAGCACTGAGACGCTGAGGTGCGGGCGGCTGAGAGGTCTCACCAGAGGTCCCACAGGACGGCCCAGGTCACCATCAGAGCGGATCGCTCTCAGATCCAGACCCACCTCTTTGTGAGGACCTCCCGCGATAAGAGCAACCCCCTCCCCGCCCACCCTCCACATTCACCCCTCCTTGGTAGAGAGAGGGAAACAGGGAAAAAAGAAGCAAGAGAAGAGGAGAAAGGAGGGAGGAAAGAGGAAAAGGGAAACCAAAAAGGATAAACCCCAAGGTCCCCAGTGATTCCAAGCGTCAAAGTGCTCGGTAGGAAATCACATTCTGCCCCCTTAAGCCAGTGTTTTCTGTGCCGAGAATTCTGCCTGCAGCAGGTGCATCAGACCCAACAGGTTCCAAACCTCTCGCAGCCTCCGACCTTGTCAAAGGAAGTTCGTTTTCTGGCACAATCAGTGGTGGAAAAGGAGAAACTCCACAGAGGCTCCTCCTCATGCTCACGACTTGAATCCTAATTCTCTCCCCGTCCTCGAGGGGAGACCTGGCGAAGGAGACGTGCGGCTGCAAAGCCGGGGGGGTCTCAGCGACTGCCCTGGCCCTGCACCTCGGCCCTGCCCCGCTGATGTCGGGGTCTCTTTGTGAGGTCACCCCCTCCCCACCACCTTTGCCCAATGGGCTGAGGTCCTGCAAAAGGCCTTTGTGATGTCACTGCCCCCCCTCCCCTCCCCTCCAAGCTGATGTCCTGCCCCTGCCCAGCCTCTGTGGAGCTTGGAGTTGTTGCCCCCGGATCTCCGCACTCAATGACTGGTGAGTCGGGGGTGGAGCCGGCTATACAATAAAACACCAATTTTTCATAAATTAGTCGATTTAAGGCCAGAAGGGACCATTGGAGCATCTAATATGACGCCCTGTATCTCCCAGCCCTCCCGTGTATCACAAGAGCTGCTTTTTGATGAAAGCACCTTCCCGAAAGGCATCTAGTCTTCACTGGAAGACATCAAGAGATGGAGAATCCATCACTTCTCTTGGCAGTTTGTTCCAGTGATGAGTCACCCTCCCTCTTACAAATCTCTGCCTTGTTCTAAGGAGAATTTTTCTGATTTCTGCTTCCAGCCATTGGTTCTTGTTCTGCCTTTCTTTGCAAGACTAAAGAGCCCTTTAAATACTTGCTGTTTTCTCTCAGCGAAGGCACTGCAGGCTGCCATCAGCTCACCTCTCCATCTTTTTGAAAACTAAACAGACTGAGTTTTTCAATCCCTCCTTATAAGTCTTCTCCATCCCTCAAATATGGCTCTTTTCTGCACCCTCTCCAGTTTTTTTTAACGTTATTTTTGAAATGTGGACACCAGAACGGGATGCGGTATTCCAGTGTCAGTCTCCCCACTGCTGAATCACCTCCCGTTCCATCCTCTGTTTATCTATCCATGGATGGCGTCACGGACTCACAGGACTTGTGCTCTCTCTCAGCCTCGTACAGTCCTTGGGAGGAACCTCCTTCAGTGTGACAGCCCTTCTCGGAAATCCACTCTCTCGAGGGTTAAGCCGTAGGCCCTTCCGCCTCCTGGAACCCCTCTTCTCTGAGCCTTGAGCATGCCTGTCTGCCGTGGGTCCCCTCAGGGAGTCCCCTCACTCTGGACCCCTGGGGCCTCTACTCCCAGAGGGAAGAACGCAACCCCGATCCCGAGACTGCCGTGACTCTCAGCCAGCGTAAAAGAGAGGGGTTTATTGAGCATCTGAACACAGCACAGGAAACTCTCAGGGCCTCAGGCCTAACCTCCCTCAGCACAGTCCATCTAGGTCTCTCCTGCACCCGTGTGGGCTCTGGCTGTTTTCTCTCCCCAGTCCAGAAGCCCCCTCCTTCCAGCTAAGCGTCCGATATCAGCTTCCCACAAGCCTGTGTCCTTTGTCTTCTGTCCCAGGTGAACAGGCTGCCTGGGTCTCCTCTATCTCAGCCTCTCCTCTCCTCCCTCTTTTCTTTCCCCCAGGCTGGAAGCAGTCACCGGGTCTTCTCTCCTCAGCCCACTGTCCTACTACTGGCCCGACCTGGCTGTGACTTCCAAGCTGGGCCTCCCGCTCACCAGTCGCTGGGGTATCCATTCTCCAGACCTTTGCCTGAGGGCCCAACTGACAGGCGAGATCACCGCTGGTCCTCTGTAACAACAAACGACCTCTCCCACCAGTGCCACCTCGTTAAACAAACAGCACCCAGGGAAACTGAGTCCCACACGTGGCATGCAAACCATTGAAAAACCAAGAAAATCCCCCCGTCATCACCGATGGCTTTGGCCCTGTTCCCCACAGCATCGCACCGGGAGCGGATGTTGAGCGGCTCGCCCGGTATGACACCTAAATCCTTGACAGAGTCACGGCTTCCCGGAGTACAGTTCCCCCTCGGTGGCCTGCCTGCTCTGTCCTGCTGCCCGCTCCCACTGCGCCAAGAGGGGACCTGGTGACTGGAGCTGCTGTGGTTGTGTGAGAGCGCCGGGCTGAGAGACCAAAGGGCACCTCCGTTCTGGAAGAGAGGGGTCTGGCCGGTAGGTACAGTCGCCCCCGGTTTGGGGCACAGAAGGGGCTGTGGCTGGCAGCAGCTTGAAGCCCGTCCCCGAGCTGCGCTAGGCACTGTTTGAATGAATGCAACGTCCGTGTTACATACGGGCTCCTGGTGCTCGGTCGGAAGCACTGAACTGCCTCAGAGTTCTCTGTTTGCAAGGTCGGTGCCAGGAGATTAGAGAGACAAGGCGGGGAGGGGATCTCTTTCATTCTCCAACTTCTGCTGGGGAGAGACCAGCCTTCGAGCTCCGCAGAGCTCGTCCTCAGGCCCTGGTCTCTCTCCCCAACAGAAGCTGGTCCAATAAACCATATGACCTCCCCGGCCTGGTCTCTCGGTGTTTTCTGCTCCCACGGGCGTGGCTGGGAAGGGCCACAGGGCTCAGCAGGCTCAGGGAGAAACCTCAGCTCCACTGGAGACAGGAGGGGAGCAAACCTCACAATCCGTGTGGTCACTGCAGGTCTGTGCATCTGCCCCCTCCTCCCTCAGTGGCAGTCTGTGGGGGAGGTCTAGGGTGGCCAGAGGTCCCGATTTTAGAGGCACAGTCCCGATTTTTGGGTCTTTTTCTTATATAGGCTCCGATTACCTCCCACCCCGTCCCGATTTTTCACACTTGCTGTCTGGTCACCCGAGGGAGGTCTGGCAGCCCCCTCCCCAGCCACAGTCCGTGCGTGCCCAGCAGTCTCTGTGTGTCTCAGCAGCCCCCTGCTCACTCCCACGTGGAGCCCAGATCGGGGTGGGCTGGGCCTCTGGTTTGTTTGATCCCTGAAGGGTTTTCTGGGCACTAACTGGGACTCCAAGTTTCTCCTAATTTGAGGAAATCCCTGTGAAAACTCACCTTTTCCGGGGGTCTGTTTCACACCCTTCGTCAGAGACGTTCCCCATTCTTTCTCCAGTTCAGCTGGCAGCAGGTCTCGTGCGAGGGGCGGGGGAGAGCTGAGATTTCAGGCTGCCGTGTTATGGCGGGATTGCTGCGATTAACTGGCTGAACGTGCTAATTCTGAGGACGAAACGGGGAAAGGGGCAGAGATCGAGAGTCAGGGAGTGAAATGGAGAAAATACAGGAAGCATTTCGAGCAAGGGCGAAGTGCAATGACCAGAATCCAGAATATTCTCTGCACCCCTTGTCTAACTCTGGGCCCGATTCTCTTCCGCATTGACGGCCCTTTCCCTGTCTCCGGCCGTGTCTGGAGGGCTTTATGCCCCGTCCAGCCCCTTCACACTGCCAGGAAGGGAGAGGTGTGATGGAATCTTTGCCCAAACAGGAACCAGGCCCTGTGTCACCTTCATCCTGGGTTTCCGATGACCCCGAGAAGTTGGGGGGCCACTGGCACCTAGAGCATGGCCCTGCCACAGAGGCCCCACCCCCGGTCATCCTCTTCCCCCGAGGCCCCGCCCACCCACTGTTCACTCCTCTGGCCCCCGAGGTCCCCCTACCTGCCCCTCGCTCCTCTCCGCCTCTTCCCCCAAGACTCCACTCACCCCCTGCTTGCTCCTCTCTGCCCCTTTCCCCTAAGGGGGGCTACCGGGGGGCCATGGGGCCAGGCACCCGTCCCTTTTCTCTGTCTTCAGTGAGCGGGGGGCCGTGGGGTCCTTGGGGAAGGAGGTGGAGCAGGACAGGAAGAGGCACGAGAAGACGGGGCCGCGGGGGAAAAGGCCGAGGGGGGGTGGGGCGCAGGTTTTGGGGGAAGAGGCGGAGGGGGGATGGGAAGAGGCAGAGCAAGAGCAGGGCATCGGGCTAAGAGGCAGAGGGGAGCGGGGTGCAGGCGGGGCCCCCACTTCTCTGGAGCTTCGCTTCCAGCGCTCGAAAGATGACCACGGGCCCATGGGTCTCCGGAGGGGAGACCCGCCCCACATCCCCAGCGTTTCCCCCCCGCATGGACGGCCTTTTGGGGGAGGCTCAGCCTCCTCTGGCCTCTTCTACGGGCTGCCCGTGCTCAGCTCCTTCCACGCGCTGGAGAGGAGCAGCACCCAGGGGTGGGGCTGAGCCGGGGGGCGCTGGGTGAGGGGCAGAGGCCTCGGGAGCTGAGACAGGCCTCGGGAGCAGGGACACAGCATGAGGCACCATCCCAGGCATCCCCATGAAAGGAGCAGAACAGGGTTTCCTTGGGGTGGGGAGTGTACGGAGAGCGTCCCAGGGTCGGTGGAGATGTATTGCCCTGGTGAGCAAGTGTGGCTAAAACACAGGCCTCGCTGTGAGCAGGATTTGAACCTGCGCAGGGAAACCCTATTGGATTTCGAGTCCAATGCCTTAACCTCTCGGCCATCACAGCTGTGAGTGACGTGACCCCCTCAGGCCCGAGAAACTGGTAAATAATCACAGTGCCCAGGCCTGAAGTCCTCTGAAACACAGAATTCAAACAGGAAACCTGGCTCCCAAAGCACAGGGGATTTGGGGTTCTCGTTGCTTAGCCATGTGGTTAAACATCAAACCAACCCCCTCCTGTGGGGCCTGTAATTGTTGCTATCCCCACTCTAAAGGGAGACAGGGAGAGGTTCACTGACCTGACCAAGGCCACTCAGGGAGTTAGAGTCCAGCTCTGCCCCTCCCTGCTTTATCCTCCCCTGTCCTGACTGTCTCGCTCGATTCACCTGTTTTTATTGTCTCTTGTCTCTCTTTATAAACAGGACTAAGCCATGACTGGACTGTCAGACAGGAGAATGGGACACGGCTCCCTTCACCTGGACCCTGGATTTCTCATTACTTCAGAGAAACTTCTTAGTGGAAAAATGAATCACATTCAAATGACTACAGATTATGAACCGTTTGCTATTTTTGTTGCCTTGAAACACTGCTCTCCACCCCCCAACCCCCCCGCCCCAGCCTCTTCCCCTGAGTCAGGAATTATGGTTTATTGGTTCACTCTGATTTGTTTCAGTTTTATGTTCGCATCTAATGCAACTAATTGGTCAGAACCTGTCACTTCCGAAAGTCCCAGACGCGTGCCTCAGTTTCCCCATCTAGCTCCCTTCTCGGGACCTTTGATTTTCCTCAGAGTCTCCTTCAGAGCACTGGTTTGTTGGCACCAATAACCAGGTCTGATTTCCAGGTCAGGAGACGTGTCCTCCAGCTGCTGGAATTTTCCTTTTTCACATCAAGAAAGAAACAGGTTTTTTTCCCAATAATCATGATTTATTTTATTTTTGTATTTTACTGTGAATTTCTTGCCACTGAAAAATGCTGAATTGAGGGGCCTGGAGAATGAATCTCTTTGTAGCCAGCCACAGAATAGCTACAGCCCCAGCAATGGCTGGGCAAGCTTCCCCGAGGTGTCCCGTCAATGTGCTTCAGCCCTGATTGACTGAGACCAGCTCTGGGGACAGGACGGGAGTTCAGTCCCCGTGGGCAATTCACTCCTCGGCCTCCATGCTTCAGTGACCAATAGATTACAATGTTCCTGCTGGTCTTTGTTCTGTGGACATCTGACCACCTGCATCTGGACCAAGATTCACTCCCTCATGACACGTTCATTCCTTACCAGTCTCTGAATCGTCATCAGAAGAGAACCCCAGTGCCCTGGAGGTGACAGGCCCGGACTGTGTCCCCGGAGTCCCGGGGCATCGTCCCTGCCCGAAGGCTGTGGCTGCACTGGGGAGTTTACAGTGGCAGTCTCTAGTGGAGCCGCTGGAAGCCGACCGGAGGGAGCTCTCCACCCTCAACGAGCAGCCATAGCCATGTTGGCAGGAGAAGCTCTCCCAGCACCATAGCACTGTCCACACCGGCGCTTAGGTCAGTTTAACTTGTGTCACTCGGGGCGTGGCTTATTCACACCCCTGAGCCACATACGTTCTACCGACACAAGGGGAGTGTAGACGCAGCCTTAGCAGAGAAGCGATTAAGAAAACCGCTTTAGTTTTGGAGGAAATGCAGGAACCCCAGGTTCGTAGTAAACCAAAGGAGATTCCGACCCCACGAGTCACCTTCCCCACTTTGCAGTTGTGCCCTGGGATAGTTGTTTTGTCTCAGCCTGTGGCCAGAATAATGAGGTGTGAAGGGAAGGAGCCAGGCACCTGTCTATGGTGCTTCTGACATCCTAGAGGGGAGAAAGGAGAAAAGACGCTGAGTCCCCCATGCCACTCACACAGGGGGTGGGAACTTTGGTGGTAATTTAAAGAGAATCAAGGGGCTCAAAGAGAGACAAAGGTGTTAACGTCACCCTGTCACTGTCCAACATTAAACAGGTGAAACAAGGCTTGCAGTTTGGTATTTAGAGACTTCAGCCTGCTTACTCCCAAGGCAAACACCCCTCTAAAATCCTTGTTAGTGTTTTATTAAAATACAGAGGAAAAAAGAGAAAGAGATAAAGCAATAGAAATGTAAAATATTCAATAAGACTTTTCTTTCTACAGCGTCCCTTGTGCCCTTTCTCTTTAGCTGGGAGAGTTTTTAGAAGGAAAGTTCCTTATGTGACAGTCTCTTAGATGGTATTTAAGATGGTAAGAGCTGTCCTTCTGGGGAAATAGAAGAGGTTCGCTGAGATGGGCTGGAGCTGTCAATGTTGTGGTCTTTCTTGTAAAAGTCCAATCCCATTTCCTAGGTGGCAAGATAAGGCAAACACACACCCAAATGGGGAAAGAAAAGAACAGCAAAGATAGAAGATGCAGCTTCTGGCTCTGGTGTTGACCTTCTCTTGCAGCTTCACTGCCAGAGAAACACAAGCCTAGCACAAGGCCTTCCAGCCACTCCGAGACCTGGCAAACTTGTTTCACCTCAGGCTGCTTGGGACATGGCATTTAGCTGTCGTTCTGGTCACAGGCTTACAGCAGTGTTGCAAAACATGCAGTCTTGGCCAGCTGAGTCAAATGTTGATTGAACAGAAGCAGAAGGAGAGGGAGAGGAGAAAGAAAAAGCGATACGGAAGGGAAAAGAGAGGCTGGGGGTGGAGGTGTCTTACTTCGGCCTGGCTACACTAGAAAATGAGGTCGACAGAACGACATCATTCAAGGGTGAAATCCACACCCCTGCGCAGCCTAGCGGAGCCAACAGACGTCCCTCCTCTCCCCGCGCCCCGACCCGGAGACGGTGCTCGGTCCAGGAGAGAATTCTTCCGTCCCCCAGCTCTCCGCAGCCGGCGATGGCCTTCCGTTGGCACGGGGGTGTCTCCATGGAGGCACACAGCTGTGCTACAGTAGTGTTTGCAGTGGAGACAAGCCCTTAGTCACACATCCCAGGTGGTGTTTGGGATTCAGTTGGAACCAGTGGAGATGACACCGTCATCTAGCTCCCTCTCTCTGGCGTAGTCTGGTCAGAATATCTCATGGGATTACAACAAGCAAGGTTTGGAGTTTGAGACCCTGGAGCCCTTCCTTTTCTGGCTGGTACCTAGCCACACAGCCAAAGGTGGGGAATTAGCTCACATGGAAGAGCGGTTGCTTTGCCTGTGAGAGGTTGTGGGCTCAGTGGCTGTATTCCCCATGCGCTGCTGTGCATCTTTATTCTGTCTCGTGTGGTCAGCCCACCCGCCTCCTTTTCCTCCTGTTCTGGCCTCCCTGTCCATAGCAGTCAGGCAGAAGATCAAACGCCTTCCGTCCCAGGCCTGCAGCTAGCCAGGGGCTCGAAGCCACAATCTTGACCTCTTTAGTGCCAGGATCTGGCCAACTGAACGAGGCAGCCGCTGGGAAGCTCCTCAAAGCATTCCACCAGCGTACGGTTAAAGATGTGAAAAGCATGTGAAAGTTCATCAACTGTTGCAAGAAGTGTGAAAAGTGTATCGTGGCCATTGTGAAATCCTTTCCTTTTCTTTTATGGGGGGAGCATTAGGGTTCTGTCTCTCTCTCTCTCTCTCTCTCTCTCCCGCTCTCTCTGTGCACGTGTAAGCGCATTTCCTATTTAGAGGCATGAGAAAATTTGGAAGGTTAGACAGGCTTCCGGGTGGTGGCGTTAGCTCAACTGGAAAAGTGCTGGCTTTGCATGGGAGAGGTAGTGGGATTGCTCCCCATGTTCTCCAGCCTACTCTCTTGGGGTGAGGAATTGGCCCTTTTCTTGCTGAGCACCGACCACCCTTTGCCCCCTCCTCCATGCTCCTCTGCACAAAGCTGATTGGCTAGGAGGGAGTGTCACTCAAGGACACGATGACTCTGCTCTCTGGGATGCATTGAGTGACTGAGCAGACGGGTGGGAGGTGCCTGATGCCATCATAGCTGTAGGTCATGTAACCCACATGGCCTCCTGAGCTCAGCCCATGATGGAGGCATACAGACAGCTTGGAGTGAGCCAAACCAGCTAAGGGCTGCGTGCGGCCATGTATCTGTGGGTGTCTGGCCAGGCCAAGGGAGGGGTGTTAACTGGACGCTGTGCCAGAGAGTTTGTGTAGGTCCGGTTGGAGATCCTGAGCTGGGTCTGCTCCTGGACTTGTTGGGTTAGATAAAAGTGGTGTTCTCTTCTGAAGTCTGGTGCTTGTTCTAGGGGCTAACTCTTATCCCTGCAACACATTTCATGCAGGGACCGTTGGTCTTTGTGCCAAGGTGCATGGCTGGGATCCAGGACTATAAGTATCCCCTCTCCCCCGACACTGTTGTGCTTAAGAACCCAAAGTCCGCGGTTTACCTGGCTGGCGCCTCGGCCTGGGCCAAAGGTGGGGAATTAGCTTAAGTAGTAGAGGGCTCACTTTGCCTGTGAACAGTAGCAGGATTGATGCCCACATTCTCCAAGCGATGACTTGTTGTTTCTTCTCCCTTCCCTCTTGGCCAGTGTGGTCAGCCCACCTGCCTCTTTCTTCTCCTGTGTTAGCCTCCCTGTCATTAGCAGTAGGCAGAAAAGCAAAAGAGCAAAAGCCATCTTTCACCGTGCCTCAGTGGGTCACAACTGAGAATACCAAATTCAGGGCAAACTGCTGAGAAATGGGGCAGACACACCCCAAAAGTGGTGGTTATACTCCCATAAGAGATACCAAACCAGCAACAAAAGTAAACTTCTGTTTCACCACACTGGCTAAGAAGAAGCCAGAAAAGCAGTCTCCTTAGGCATTCCAGTCTTTATATTGTCTCCAAAAACACTGAAATTACTGATGAGTGGTTATTGGAAACCAATTTCATCAACCAAAAGGGTTCTTCTGATCCTAAAGGACCAGCCACATACCCAGGTTTCAGAGTATCAGCCATGTTAGTCTGTATCCACAAAAAGAAAAGGAGGACTTGTGGCACCTTAGAGACTAACAAATTTATTTGAGCATAAGCTTTCGTGAGCTACAGCTCACTTCATCGGATGCATGTAGTGTATTTTCCTCTACATCCGATGAAGTGAGCTGTAGCTCCCGAAAGCTTACGCTCAAATAAATTTGTTAGTCTCTAAGGTGCCACAAGTACTCCTTTTCTTGATACCCAGGTTGATATACAACTCAGATCTTAGCCCAGTAATCATGCTATTGCTAATCCTTTAGTATCTAAGATCTAAAGGTTTATTTGAAGGAAGAAAGGAAGGAAGGAAGGTGAGAGTTAAAATTGGCTAAAATTTAGGAATCAAATGCATACCATAACTGCAAAATTCTTGGATCAGGCTTGCAGCAGTGATGGAATAAACTGCTGGCTTATTAAGTCTCTGGTTGTTTCTGAATCATTGGAAGGTCCTCAGTCCTTTGATTAGAATGCTCCCATTAGTATACGGTCATAGTCAAGAGGTTTGAGCAGGAAAGAGGCCAAATGGAGATGTTTCCAGGGCCTTTTATAGCTTGTGGATGGAAACCCCCATTGTTTCAAACAAAGCCCTCAGCAGAGATAGTGGAAAATTACAGGTAACAAGATGGTGTTTGGAGTCGCATGATTCCGCTTAGTCACAGCAGAAGCCATGACCTGTACTCCAGATGGAACGTTCACAGGCAAGTCCATGGAGCGTAGATAGGCGTGTGACCTTATCGAATTGAACTATGACCATATAGACCATTATTGCAACCCCTGTCATATAGTTGCAGCAAATCTTGTACAAAGATGGTGAAGTGAAGTGTCTATGAAAAGGCTGTAATTTGCTGGTTATGCATATGCTGTCTGTATGTGTGTATTATTCTTGTATTTGAAGTTATGAATACTGGCTATGTACTTGAAATTGCTGAGCTTGAATTAATATGCAAACTAGATACCATTAACCTGGGTTTGAACAGAGACTGGGAGTGGCTGGGTCATTACACATATTGAATCTATTGCCCCATGTTAAGTATCCTCACACCTTCTTGTCAACTGTCTAAATGGGCCATCTTGATTATCACTACAAAAGTTTTTTTCTCCTGCTGATAATAGCTCATCTTAACTAATTAGCCTCTCACAGTTTGTATGGCAACTTCCAACTTATCTGTATGTGTATATATATGTTCCATTCTATGCATCCGATGAAGTGGGTTTTAGCCCACAAAAGCTTATGCTCAAATAAAACTGTTAGTCTCTAAGGTGCCACAAGTCCTCCTGTTCTTTTTGCGGATACAGACTAACATGGCAGCTACTCTGAGAGCTGTATTTCACTGTTTGCTGCTGAGTAGCACCAATGAAGCATTTGGCCAGCTGACTGAGAAAGGGCTGAACTCTTCACTTCAGAGAAAAAATGCATGAAAACAGTTTTATGAACGAGTAGCTAAAAACACAAACCAAACCAACACCGACTGTGACACCCCCCACCCCCAAGAAATAAAAATACAAACATGAAATGCTAAGGAGGTCGCATGCTGATGGGCTCAGTGTACAGCTTCCCCCTAGGTTTATATCTGGTGCCTCCCTCCTCTCACTCCTCTCTGCACAACGTCAGGTTCTTCCTCTCTGACCCTCAGAGGAGCAGCCCCAGCAGGGAGTTGCAGCAGGGAAGAGGGGAGAGAGGGGCAGTTTCTGCAGCCCCCACAGCAGGTCCCAGCAGCCATGGGGAGGAGCTGCCAGGGCATCTCTGCTGGGTCTCAGGTACTTAGGGCAGAGAAGCGGCTCCCCAGGCTGGCGTTGTAAATCCGAGACCAGGTGCTCTCATCTCTGTGACCCTTTCCCCCTCCAGACTCTTTGCCACCTGAGCTAGAGCCAGCTGGGGAACAGGGAGCTGCAGCCTCTGTAACCAAATGAGAACGTACAAAAGTGGGTCCCATTACCCAGACTGAGAACTGCAGTGACATTTCTACTCAGTGTCAGGTGCCCAGGACAGAGGCAGCTCCCTGGGATCCAGGCCTGTCCCAGCCAGACCAGGGCTGCTGGGGAGTGTGAGAAATAGTCCCAGCCTCCCCCAGGACTGAGCCCTGCCCCTCACACTCTGATTCTCTCTCCCTAGTGACTGTGACTCTGGATCCAGACACGCTCATCCCCAGCTCATCCTATCTGAGGATCGGAAAAGTGTGAGATGGGGATACACTCCGCAGGATCTGCCTGACAATCCTGAGCGATTTGACACTGAGCTCTGTGTGCTGGGCTGTGAGGGATTCACCTGGGGGAGACATTGCTGGGAGGTGGAGCTGGGCGATGGGAGGCGCTGGGCTGTGGGGGTGGCCAGAGAGTCTGTGAGGAGGAAAGGCTGGATCAGTCATAACCCTGAGGGGGAGATCTGGGCTGTGCAGTGGTGGGGGCATCAGTTCCAGGCTCTCACCTTCCCTGAGATCCCCCTTCCCCTGAGCCGGGTCCCCAGAAGGATCCAGGTTTCTCTGGACTGTGAATGGGGGCAGGTGGCATTTTTTGATGCTGATAATGAGGCCCCGATCTTCACTTTCCCACCAGCCTCTTTCACCGGGCAGCGAATTCGTCCCTGGTTCTGGACAGGATCCTGGCTCAAACAGTGTAGCTGAGATGTGGGGTGGGGGTGGGGGGATTTTGATGCTGCACCCCATAATGCTTTATAGAAATGTGCTTATGAGTGCAAATGTGACATAACTGTAATATGCTTTGTGCTAAATATGGCATGTAACATATCTTTGCAAAGATTATGATCTACTGAATATATTCATCCTATTTGTATGCATGTGTCATTTTTATTTCTGAAGTTATGAGCATTGGCTCTATGCTTGTATTTGAAGCGTTTGCTGTGGAAAACACATAAGGGAGGTTTGGCCAACATATTCACAGATTCATAGATATTTAGGTCAGAAGGGACCATTATGATCATCTAGTCTGACCTCCTGCACAACGCAGGCCACAGAATTTCACCTGCCACTCCTGCAAAAAACCTCACACCTATATCTGTGCTATTGAAG